>NC_073745.1:213574196-213930746 GCF_029784135.1 Toxorhynchites rutilus septentrionalis | reverse complement strand
CCATGGCGCTAGCAAAAATTCCCCACTGTCAAAATACCGTCACCTCAAAGATCAAAGAACTTCTTGAATTCTTCTCTACTACCGGAAACGGTTACCAGGAATCCCACTCTTCAAAAGTTATGTTCAATTTCAATACTAATAAAGACATGACTCGAAGCGCGTGTTGTTTTCCCACCCATAACGATCAAAGCCGCGGATACTCGCGAAGTATGCACACTTCTTCTCTTTCATCAATCAAATAATGAGTCCTATTGTCCACAACTAGCAGATCAAAAGCATAGCAGTGCAAAAAAAAAATAGCAACAACGGATCGGCCATTTGTGTGCGTATATTTACACGTGCGGCAATGTTAATTTAACGATCATAATTTGTTTCTTCAGCACTACTTGTGGCCACGAGCCAGCCGTTGTCCGTTGAAGGTAGTACATTGTCTCCTAATCCAAGGGGGTATCTGATGAGCAAAGGCTCGGATGATTTTCACAGCCAGATACACTTTTTATCCACTCTCTTTGAATTGCTATTCACTCACAGCCTAAAGGCACAGGTGATGGGACATGGGTGCCGCGTGAATGCTAGGAGTCTATGTGGAACATTTGGCACTTGACTCAGGCTCAGAAAATCTGTACAACATCCGGTTTGATGTGAATTAATTATGACAATGGTGCAGTTGCGATAGAGGTTAAATTTGTTTTGGGCAAGCTCGATGCAGTTTCAGAAGAGTACGATGCCGATTGTTCACTCTGTGACCGGTGGACGGAGAGTTTGTGGTAATAAATCAGGTACATTTGCAAAACACAAAGATATATTGGTTTTCAATTGAAATAGTGGTTTGTGGTGATTTGGCATATTAAATAAAAAAGATATGGAATACAACATCATTCAAACATCTATGACGAGACCGATTTCAACGAATCAATTCTTGATAACATTATTTTTATTATTTTATTATTTATCATATTAATTAATAAGCTCCAGAAGCACCCCTCTCCAAATTTCTGAAAATATTTGAAAGATCTCTTTTCTATAGTATTCATACAGGATGTTCCGAATACCTCCGTTGCCCTCGTCCAAGGGGATAGGTTCAGGATGATCTTACTCTGAACGCATTGGAGTCGCAGCCTATTTGGACAGCCTTTCCAAACAAGAACAGCATATTCAATTGCGGGTTAGTGATCTGCTCATTGACAGTCATCTGTTTTTGTGGGCAAAGTCCACAATTTTGTTCATGGCTTCAATAAATTAGAGTTGAAAGTCAGACAGCAAAATCAACAAGTGATGTTCCGCCATACTGTAACGGCCACTGCACCACATCTGATACTGAAAATGTTGAGTCTCAAGATACGAATTTAGCAGCGATACCAGATGATGAAGAAACTCAGGGCATGGGTTTGTTCTTGTCTTGTTTGACAATTGGCGTTTTCAATATCAGTTTGCTGAAACGATTCCAACTCGTCTTAGGAATTGGCAGCATCATCTCAGATACAGATACTTGAAATTTTCAAAAAATAATTGGACTGCTTTTTTGAAAAGGGCCAATTTTTTGTCTTTATTTTTTACAAAAAAAATATAACTTAAAAAAAGAATTAGACCAATTTTTGAAAAGACCCAATTGGTGCCAATTTGATCCGAATGGTGCTCAACCAGTCGGATGAGTCTGAATGCCGACAAATGCTCCGTCATTTCATTTGCTCGTAAACGCTCCCCTCATTAGAGCAGTGCGGAGCAAAGGTGCGCATTGGCCTTTTCGGAACAAACAAGCATACAAATTCGGCAACAGTGTATTCGTTTGACACATTATTATACCAGCAGTTCACACATATAAACAAGATACATTTCATTAAGGTGGTAAAAAATTATGAGGTAAGAAAAGTTTTGCGTTGTTTCGATTCAATTTTTTGAATTTTGGGGATAACGATTTAGTTACCTAAAATAATTGCAAAGCTCAAAACTACACTGTCATGGAAACCTTCATTCTATAGTAGATAATAGTGCGCATTCGTTTTTGTGAAAAAATTCAAGAACTTCTTTAGAAATTCGATTAGATGAAAATTTGCTTGCGGGGCAAAAGTACGCAGCGGTTATGGGCCAAAGGAACGCACCAGCGTTTTGCTCTCAAAAAAATATATAAAATGATTTCAACCAAATTTTCAACGTAGGACTATGCAATTTTTTTGTTGAAATTTGTTGGTTTATCAATTCGGATATTATTCGCGAATACGTCGAAATTTCATAAATAACTCTTTGGTAAAAAGTTCCGGGGACCCTGAAAAGGTTCAATGGGTTGCATGGTTTTGTAGAATCATTTCGAAGAGCAACGATTCTCTCTTCCCGTTGCGAGAACAATACACTAATTGATCATATGTCGCAATTTGTTTTTTATATCAATGCACGCATTGCACTGAGTATTTAACGAGAGGCATCTTTCGTGCATCGCAAATCAGCAAGCATCAAACACGCGTCGAACAGATGCACAAAGTTGCAGCAATAAAAATGAAACATCGCGAGAATGACCGTTTATGAAAAGTCGTTTCTCTATTCTCGGTCAAAACCATCTACAAAGCTAGGAGCTTGTTGCATCAGAGCAGAGCCAATGCGCACGAGAGCAAATACGAATGGCAACTAAAAGTAGTAACAATTTTCATCAATTTCAACCGATTCGATTGGTATGCAAATCGTTAAAATCCGTTCGCAGCAATAACGTTAAAAAAAAGTTAATAAAAAAAGACGGGTGGGTAATGTCGGGGACATAACCGGAGTGACGTAGGACTATACAAAGGGGACAGCTTTTGCTAAATAAATTTATTTTTAAATATATTGTTTTATTTTCTTCTCCTACGTGAATACCCACCTATCTACCTGAAAATGGATTAGTGTTTACTCTTTTTGAACATGTTGGGGGTTCTGAAAAGAACCTTTTGTGTTGTGTTTTGACGTAGGACTACGTCTTTCATTTCTATACCGGGGTGTAAAATCAAAGTTTCGAAAACGAAAGCGTTACGCCGGAGACCGAGTTTTTGAGCGTTAATAGCTCCTAAACAACTGAACGAAATGGTATGATAAACTCTTCATTCGAAAGATAAAATGTCTACGCGTTATATACTTGTTACTTTTTGATCCAAAAACTTGTTTCAATAGTCTTAAAATTGCTTTCAAAACAGGCTATTGAAATCACCAATCGGTATATAAGCGAGCGGCGCTCGGAAATCCACTCAGTTCTAATTGAACAGCGATTGGAGCATGTTGTCGCTGTTGCGGTGAAGCTCTTTATTTATCATGAAAGCGCGGTTCACACCGTTCACCAAGAGCATGTTTGTGCACCCTAGGCCAGAAGGGAATCTATCAGGAGGAGAGTGATGCCACAAACGGTTCCCTGGGAAGACATCGCTACACACACATACACGCGCGGCTATTAACAGGTGGTTATCGAGTTGGCATTAACCACTGGTGGGCTTCCAGTATCGAGGAAAATGTGGAAATATCTAATCGTTACTGAAAATAATCTGCCAGCTCCTCTGGGAATTTTCAAAATATATTCATGTGAAAGAGTTTAATTGAATGTTTTCTATCCATGTAACACTGTGACCAAATATGTTTCAATCAAGTGCTATTAACAGGTGGTTATCGAGTTGGCATTAACCACTGGTGGGCTTCCAGTATCGAGGAAAATGTGGAAATATCTAATCGTTACTGAAAATAATCTGCCAGTTCCTTTGGGAATTTTCAAAATATATTCATGTGAAAGAGTTTAATTGAATGTTTTCTATCCATGTAACATTGTGACCAAATATATTTCAATCAAGTGCTATTAACAGATGGTTATCGAGTTGGCATTAACCACTGGTGGGCTTCCAGTATCGAGGAAAATGTGGAAATAACTAATCGTTACTGAAAATAATCTGCCAGTTCCTCTGGGAATTTTCAAAATATATTCATGTGAAAGAGTTTAATTGAATGTTTTCTATCCATGTAACACTGCGACCAAATATGTTTCAATCAAGTGCTATTAACAGATGGTTATCGAGTTAGCATTAACCACTGGTGGGCTTCCAGTATCGAGGAAAATGTGGAAATATCTAATCGTTACTGAAAAAAGCTGCCAGTTCCTCTGGGAATTTAAAATTACATTCATGTGAAAGAGTTTATTTTAATGTTTTCTATCCATGAAACACTGTGACCAAATACATTTGGTTTTGTGATTTTTCAATCAATCGCAATTAACAGGATAGCTTCTGAAGATTATTCTTCCCCATCAGTAGGATATTTCCGTATCCAATATTAGATGCATAAAACCTTGTGCCTCCAACGTAACGCTCTCGTTTTCGAAGTTCTCCAAATATTCATTCATTCAGAATGAATTCAGATTCAACTTCAAACAAATGATCTCTAAATCAACGATAGTCCTACGTCACCCTTGCGGTTATACCATAGATATAACCCACTTCCTGTTTTTTCAAAACCACGAGTACTAAGTTTTCTAAATTGGAACCATTCCATAAAACAAGGCGCTTTCCAGGGCCATTAAACCATCCAAAAAAAGAGTTTAGGAAATACAATTCAATGCTTTCTAAAATAATATCCAAAATAATAATAAAACACATTGATTTTTTCATAATTTGTTTGCCAGGATCTGATGAGTATGTGAATTTGGCAGTTGTTCTGAGCTTATTGATAGTTGGGGACTGATTATTCAATTTTCACCAATTCTTAAATTGTTTCCAGATTGAAAGTACAGTAATTTACAATTAGTTCGAAATTTAGCTAATTGGAACGACATGTAATGCCACTTATTTAGTTGGACATTTTTGTAAACATAGAGATCCAAATTATGACCCCACATTGAAAGTCGACACTGTACCACTGTCATCGCAAATGTTCAATTACAGGTTAAAATCGCCTCTAATGCGACACTGAGTGGTGCTTCGGCACGTCGCGTTAAATGTAATTTACTGTACAACATGTCACAAGCAGAATGGGAAGAAATTTTCCAACTGTGAAAGCTGTGGCGAGTGGTAAACGCAATCGTTAAACAGGAAGGTTTAGTCGAACAAGATGGGGATATCGAGTGATAACAAAACAATAAACTCTTTAAATTAAAGATAATTTTGTGATCCTGAAAAGGACCCTTTTTAGCCTGCATGTGAATCCAACGAGCGAACAAATCGTAATGAATGTATTTTTCTGCCATCGCTGCCTTATAACGCTCTTTCGTTCGTCTCGTTGGACTCGCCCCTTTGGCTGAGTCTGCCGATTTGTCTCTATCCTGTGACCGTGTACCGCTAAAGTACAAAATGCGCGGATCCGCTGAAAAATATCTCATTCTCTTTCAAACCGTAAATTAGTGTGGTTGTATGGCATCGTTTCACATCACATCGCATCAACGGATTGGTTCCGGAGCACAAGTATACCTAATAGCGGTTATAGAATTTCGGCCGCCGGAGTGCTCGAGTTGGCTTGCAAAGCTGCTCACGACAATAAGAAAACCAGCCTACAGAACAGAGCATATTCGGTTCTATGGCAACAACTAGTTTCAGCGAGTGGCAAACGCAATCGCAAAACGGCAGCAGGTAGAAGAAGTAAAAAGTTTGTTTATACAGACTGCTTTGGTGGCAAAACTAGCCACCGTAAAACACGGCGCTTTTCAGGGCCATTAAACCTTTCAAAGAAGAGTTATTAAAAGTTTTTCACAATACCAATGCATTCTAAAGTGACATAATATGACATATAATATAAACTGTTTTATTTTGTTTATGCTTGTTCTTAAACTTATTGGTTTGGGGTTTTTTAAATTGATCATTCAGTTTTCACAAACCCATGCATGGTTTCCGAATTAAAAGTGGCTTCAAATTACAACACATTGTATGCAGGATGGCACTCACGATTTTCTCGGTAGTAAGAACTGCTTTCTTTGGTTGATAACTGATGTTGAAAATTGACTGACGTTACATCTGCATTGTATAGAAACATAACTAAGGAGCAACATGATGAGCTATGTATTTCCTGCTGCTCTGTTCTTATTTTAAAGGACTTTAATCCTGTGTTAATTTACTGTTGGTTTTTCAGAACGCTTATAGCTCGTTTAATTCTCGACAGATCGTAGAGTTCGTCTCCAAAACCTCAGTTCTTTTTCATTTCTATTTACTTTGTTTGCGGAGATACAAATCTTACAATTCATTCGTCTCCGAAACCACAGTTTAAGGTACGGTAATGTGCTCAATAGTGAAATATATGATAGTGAATGAGCTGATAACCACCTATGCATTCCCTATCACAGCCATCATTTTGATTGTACGATATGTGCATACGCCAAAAGATGCCCGGCGTTGAACATTTAATAAGTACAAAGCCTTCAGAAAAAAATCAAGAATCAACTATGAGATAGTGAGAAAAAATTGAGAAAGTTTGTAAAAAAAAAGCAAAAACAGGAAGTGGGTTATATCTATGGTATAACCGCAAGGGTGACGTAGGACTATCGTTGATTTAGAGATCATTTGTTTGAAGTTGAATCTGAATTCATTCTGAATGAATGAATATTTGGAGAACTTCGAAAACGAGAGCGTTACGTTGGAGGCACAAGGTTTTATGCATCTAATATTGGATACGGAAATATCCTACTGATGGGGAAGAATAATCTTCAGAAGCTATCCTGTTAATTGCGATTGATTGAAAAATCACAAAACCAAATGTATTTGGTCACAATGTTTCATGGATAGAAAACATTAAAATAAACTCTTTCACATGAATGTAATTTTAAATTCCCAGAGGAACTGGCAGCTTTTTTCAGTAACGATTAGATATTTCCACATTTTCCTCGATACTGGAAGCCCACCAGTGGTTAATGCTAACTCGATAACCATCTGTTAATAGCACTTGATTGAAACATATTTGGTCGCAGTGTTACATGGATAGAAAACATTCAATTAAACTATTTCACATGAATATATTTTGAAAATTCCCAGAGGAACTGGCAGATTATTTTCAGTAACGATTAGTTATTTCCACATTTTCCTCGATACTGGAAGCCCACCAGTGGTTAATGCCAACTCGATAACCATCTGTTAATAGCACTTGATTGAAATATATTTGGTCACAATGTTACATGGATAGAAAACATTCAATTAAACTCTTTCACATGAATATATTTTGAAAATTCCCAAAGGAACTGGCAGATTATTTTCAGTAACGATTAGATATTTCCACATTTTCCTCGATACTGGAAGCCCACCAGTGGTTAATGCCAACTCGATAACCACCTGTTAATAGCACTTGATTGAAACATATTTGGTCACAGTGTAACATGGATAGAAAACATTCAATTAATCTCTTTCACATGAATATATTTTGAAAATTCCCAAAGGAACTGGCAGATTATTTTCCAGCAATGATTAGATCTTTCCGGAACTTTCTCGATGCTGAATGGCATCCTAACGGAAAGAGTTCTGCGCGTGTATATGTCGATCCTTCGCCGTCCACCTCCTCCAGCACGTTAGGCAACGATGTTGTCTTGTCGATGTCCTCACGAAATGAATATGTCTCACCACCAGAATATCGCTTAAGTATGCTTTTTGTGTGTGATTGAATCGAGAGAAGGTGTGGTTTACGATGGCAATTTGGAAGGCAAACTAGAGGGGAATGAACTCTCTGAGCTCGGAACTTTCGGCGACTGAGCAATAATCGATTGCGGGCGCATACAATATTGGATACGGAAATATCCTACTGATGGGGAAGAATAATCTTCTGAAGCTATCCTGTTAATTGCGATTGATTGAAAAACCACAAAACCAAATGTATTTGGTCACAGTGTTACATGGATAGAAAACATTCAATTAAACTCTTTCACATGAATATATTTTGAAAATTCCCAGAGGAGCTGGCAGATTATGTTCAGTAACGATTAGATATTTCCACATTTTCCTCGATACTGGAAGCCCACCAGTGGTTAATGCCAACTCGATAACCACCTGTTAATAGCCGCGCGTGTATGTGTGTGTAGCGATGTCTTCCCAGGGAACCGTTTGTGGCATCACTCTCCTCCTGATAGATTCCCTTCTGGCCTAGGGAGCACAAACATGCTCTTGGTGACACCGTTCATCCGCGCTTTCATGATAAATGAAGAGCTTCACCACAACAGCGACAACATGCTCCAATCGCTGTTCAATTAGAACTGAGTGGATTTCCGAGCGCCGCTCGCTTATATACCGATTGGTGATTTCAATAGCCTGTTTTGAAAGCAATTTTAAGACTATTGAAACAAGTTTTTGGATCAAAAAGTAACAAGTATATAACGCGTAGACATTTTATCTTTCGAATGAAGAGTTTATCATACCATTTCGTTCAGTTGTTTAGGAGCTATTAACGCTCAAAAACTCGGTCTCCGGCGTAACGCTTTCGTTTTCGAAACTTTGATTTTACACCCCGGTATAGAAATGAAAGACGTAGTCCTACGTCAAAAACCATTTCGAACGCCCTCGATGCCGCCTTATTCTGGATTTGCCACCAAAGCAGTTTGTATAACGAACAAACATTTTTCTTCTGCTACCTGCTGCTGTTTTGCGATTGCGTTTGCCACTCGCCACTCGCTGCAACTGCCTGTTGTCTTGATGTCCACCGAACCGAATGTGTTCTGTTCCGAATACGGGTTTTCTTATCGTCGTGAGCAGCTTTGCCAGCTAACTCGATCACTTCGGCGGCCGAAACTATATAACGCCGACTAGGTGGACTGGTGCACTGGTACTAACGCGCTCGGCCTAGCTACCCTTGCGGGGAACTCCAGATCAACACGGTTCGAGCGGGATTTTGCTTTTTCCTTCACTTTTCCTCCTTTGCCATGTCCAGACTTGGCTGCTTGGGTTGGTTTGTTGATGTGATGTGATGCGAACTGATGTGGTGTACGGTTTGAATGAGAATGATCGTTACGGCAGCGGAGCGGGGATTTTTAAGCTGACTGGCTGGCTCGAGAATTACGCATGAGTGAGACAGCGACCAATGTTTCGTTCATTTTTTTTTCTTTTTCCTTCCCAATCGTGCTTCATTCTATTTCGCTGCTGCTCTGGTTGCCCGTTTTGGTCGGTACGATTTGAGGAGCACAAAATGGACCAATCAAAAATGGGCACATAGTGCATTTTGACAATGCTTGATATTTCAAAATTATTCAATTATTTATCTCAAGAAAAATGAAATGTTATTCGTTATGATAGATGCGTGGATATATTTTCTATCAATTGATGCCAAAACCTTTGCGATCTATTGAGAAATGCTCGAGTTATAAGCGTTCCAAATCTTGCATTTTTTCCTACTTGTTCAGTGCCTAGATTTCCATTTCACCCCCTATATCTTCCGGTTAGACGTAGTCCTACGTCAAAAGAATTCTGTTTAAAATGTTGGACATTTTCAGATAATTCATATTATCAGTCTCCTCCCTTCCAAAAATGCCCATGTGGCCCGCTATCATATTTCTAGGTACCAAGGATCAATCAGCACATAACAAAATCATATTCGACCATGACACCCACCTTTCTCGACATATAAAACATTATATAACACCCCTCTCCTCCCAATTGAATGGTGCCTACACACTCTAGTAATGATGCTTCTCCCGGTGAAAATGATAAAGCATTAATTCTTGTTACAAGTTTTTTCAGAAGTTCAATCCAATAAGTGCGTTTGGAATTTTGTATTAAAATAGATATTTGTCCATCTACAAACAAAACTCGAGAAATTCTTGTACTACGTTTCGAAGGTAATATATATAGTTACAATTTGGTAAGCAAACTGAATTTTATTTGCTTTATTTCAAGAGTTCTTGGGCGACACCAGTTAGGTGCGCACCTTTGCCCCGCTCTACTCTACTTCAATTATATCATCGTCAATACGTCTCTCAAACGAGAAGCCACCGTTAACCCTTTCGCTACGGACAACTTCAGGGTGATACTGCACATCGATCACTCCAACGCGACATGCATACTTTTCGGCGCAGTGCTCCGTTCAGCGATAGCACTCCGACAAAGCACACTGCCGTAGTTAAAGGGTTAAGGATATGGGTTTCTCCTAGATTCCAGCCTTGCCTTCAAAGATCACGTAGGTTATATAACTACTAAAGCCTCAAGATGTCTTGGCTTCATCTTTCGGGCTGCATAACATTTCACTAATGTCCACTGCCTGAAGGTTCTTTATTGCTTGTTGTTTCGATCCTCACTGGAGTATGCAGCAGTTGTATGCGCACCAAATTACCAAAACGGCATACAACAAGTAGAGGCAATTCAACGCAAGTTTATCCGCTTTGCTCTTAGACGATTGCCTTGGAACGATCTTTTCAATCTCCCAAGATATGAAGATTGTCTCTTTTCAGTCTTTTTTTTTTATTCTCGATATTTCATGTCACTCACAAATGACAGCATTTTATTTTAAATCGTTTTCTTTCGGTCTTATCTGATTCCTCTTCGATATTGTCTGTTTTTTCGCAGTTTTTGTTAGTGTACGGTCAATCAAAATATTCCTACCTTCCACATCTGAAAACATTCTTCAGTCTTCTCCACTGTCTTCATTCATATTTTGTATCCACGAATCGATCCCAATGTTTTCCCGCATTTTATTGGAAGGATATAATACACATATAATACACAAAACCAGCTGTATTTCGGGATTGATTAAAGGTACAAAACTTGTTTTAGCATCACAATACAAATAATTCATTGTTCTATCAGAATCTATATATATAGAGATAGATTAGGGAAATCGATAAATTTTAAATCACTTCAAAACACAATTTCAGTTCATGATTTTGTATTGAAGTGGATTTTATATTGTGTACAATTTTGAGTCTAATTGGTTCCGTACTTTTCTAGTTTTGGATGCGTACACAAACGAACAGAACATTTTTATATATTGGGTTGGGGAAAAGAAATGTCGTATATTTGTCAATATATAGCAATACTTAAACATATCTTGTGTTGTACTTATCGAATCGGGTCATACTATACTACAAGTGTCGTTTTGACTGTGTTGTGATTGTCCTTTTCAGTCTCAAGTTATAACGTGTCAAAGATGGAGTCCACCAAGCAAGAAATGCGCCATATTTTACGTTTTTGCTACCTGCGAGGTAAAACTGCAACGAAGGCGGCCGAAAAAATTCGTGTAGTTTATGGACCCGATACTGTAATGATTCGCACAGCACAGCATTGGTTTGATCGATTTCGTTCTGGTGTAGTGGCTGTCGAAGATACACCCCGTATTGGTAGGCCGTGGAAACTGATAAAATCGTTGAAATCTTCCACGTAGACCGGCATGTGAGCACTCGCTCGATTGGCCAGGAACTGGGTATAGACCATATAACCGTTTGGAACCATTTGCAGAATATTGGATTCCAAAAAAAGCTGGATGTATGGGTGCCACACGAGTTGACGCAAAAAAATCTTTTATACCGAATCAACGCCTGCGATGCACTGCTGAAACGGAACGAACTCGACCCATTTTTGAAGAAGACTGGTGATGAAAAGTGGATCACGTACGACAACCTAAAGCGAAAAAAGTCGTGGTCGAAGCGCGGTGAGCCGGCCCAAACCATCGCCAAGCCCGGATTGACGGCCAGGAAGGTTTTGCTGTGTGTTTGGTGAGATTGGAAGGGAATCATCCACTATGAACTGCTCAACTATGGCCAGACCCTCAACTCGGTTCTCTACTGTGAACAGCTTGATCGTTTGAAGCAGGCGATTGACCATAAGCGGCCAGAAATGATCAAAAGGAGTAGTGTTCTTTTCCACCAGGACAACGCTCGGCCTCACACATCTTTGATGACCCGCCATAAGCTGCGGGAGCTCGGATGAGATGTCCTATTGCACCCATCGTATAGTCCGGACCTGGCTTCAATTGATTATCATCTCTTCCGGTCCATGCAAAACGCTCTAAATGATACTGATACTAATGAAGTTGCCTTCTAAATGGAAACAAGTTTGCGAACAAAACGGCGCATATTTGACTTAAATTGGATAATTTTAAGTATGTTAAATAAAGCGTCAAATTTCGATCAGAAATACGACATTTGTTTTTCCCCAACCCTATATATAGAGATTGATGAGGGAAATCGATAAATTTTGAATCACTTCGAAACACAATTTCAGTTCATGATTTTGTCAAACACGTGGAAAAACGATATTTCCATCACATAGGACACATATTCATTACTGAACAGTCGATTTTCATTAGAAGCTCAATTTCAGAAACGCACTCTGGTCATATATAAAATCATTTTTCTTCCAATTTTCCAATTTTTTATGCCGTAACAACACTCCTTGAAGTGGATTGTAGATTGTGTACAACTTTGAGTCTCATTGGTTCCGTACTTTTCGAGTTTTTGACGCGTACACAAACGAACAGAACATTTATATATATATAGAGATTGATGAGGGAAATCGATAAATTTCAAATCACTTCAAAACACAATTTCAGTTCATGATTTTGTCAAACATGTGGAAAAAATGATTGGGTTATATCTATGATATAACCGCAAGGTTGACGTGAGATAAATTGTCTTAGCAACCATTTGTTTGTATTGATTGAATGAAACAATTTCCGAATTTAATTGAATTCAATATATTTGCTTTGTGAGTAAAATGATTGAATAAATGCCATGTAAGATCAATCCTTTTACGTTTAGTATGATGCCTAGGACAAAATATGTGAACGGAAGAATTATTATACGATTATTTTATTTCACATTTCCCTCTGAAGTTTGCATCTCTCAAGTGTACGTACTTCTCGAACCGCGAATTTGCTTGAATTGATGAACTTCAGGTACTCAGTTTCGATTTCGACATGTACGTCGAACGCATATTGTTTAATCAATAGGCGTTATCGCAGCAAATGGTTATCAACATTTTGCCTAATCATCAAATAGTATGCGTAGAAATTCAGTGAGCAGAGGATATGAAGGCATATCCTTCAATGCAATCTTGAATAACCGAGTCAACGCTTTTGTAATCCGTGTTAGGAAAACACTTTTCGGAGTGCAAAACAAAAACATGCGGGGCAGAAATACCCCCGGCTTGCATGAATGAACAACTTCAACTTCTGCTTTTTATACTATATAGGCTTTAAACTTGAAAGTTCATTCGCCTCTAATGTCTGCACGATTTTCCCAGATTCCTAAGCTTTAGAAGACCGTGTTAAGGAAACATCTTCTAGTCTGCACAAAGGCAAGCGAGTGCAAAAGTACTCGCAGTTTGCATTTATTTGCAAAGCCGATTTCCCCAGACACCTTGGTTTTGAAGGCAAACACATTTCAGTCGGAACGAAAATAATCCCGATCTGCATGAATTTGCAATGCCAATTTCCTCAGACAGCTTGGTTCTGAAGTCTGGGTTGGGGAAACACATTTCCGCCGGAACAAAAATGCCCCCGACTTGCATGTATTTGCAATGTCAATTTCCCCACGCTCCATGGATTAGAAGTCTGTGTTAGGGAAACACATTTCAGTCGGAACAAAAATGCCGACGATTTGCATGTATTTGCAATGCCAATTTTCTCACGATTCATGGATTTGAAGTCTGTGTTAGGGAAACACATTTCAGTCGGAACAAAAATGCCGACGACTTGCATTAATTTGCAATGCCAATTTCGCCAGACACCTTGGTTCTGAATTTAAGTCGGAACAAAAATACTCCCGTCTTGCATGTATTTGCAATACCAATTTTTCTCACGATCCATCGATTTGAAGTCTGTGTTAGAGAACCACATTTCAGTCGGAACAAAACTACCCCCGAATTTCATGTATTTGCAATGCCGTTTTCCCCAAGGCTGCTTGGTTTTGATGGCTGTGTCGGGGAAACCGTAAATTGGGCTAATCAAAACGTGGCAGTTAGGGCGTTTTAATAACGCTTAACATTTTACAGTAATTAAATTGTTTATCTAATGAAAAATAACATTTTATTAATCGCGATAGATGCGAAGAAATATTCCATATCAATTGATGCAAACATCTTCCCGATCCAGTAAGAAATGTTCGAGTTATAAGCATTCGGAATTTTTCATTTTTTTCCGGCATGCTCTGTGTTTAGGTTTTCATTTTACCCCCCATATACTCCGGTTAGACGTAGTTCCACGTCAAAAGATGTTTCTATCACATAGGACACATATTCATTACTGAACAGTCGATTTTCATTAGAAGCTCAATTTCAGAAACGCACTCTGGTCATATATAAAACCATTTTTCTTCCAATTTTCCAATTTTTTATGCCGTAACAACACTCCTTGAAGTGGATTGTATATTGTGTACAACTTTGAGCTCAATCGGTTCCTTACTTTTCGAGTTTTTGACGCGTATACAAACGAACAGAACATTTTTATATATATATAGAGATAGAGATAGATGAGGGAAATCGATAAATTTTAAATCACTTCGAAACACAATTTCAGTTCACGATTTTGTCAAACATGTGGAAAAAAGATGTTTTCATCACATGGAACACATATTCATTACTGAATAGTCGATTTTCATTAGAAGCTCAATTTCAGAAACGCACTTTGGTCAGATATAAAATCATTTTTCTTCAAATTTTCCAATTTTTTATGTCGTAACAACACTCCTTGAAGTGGATTGTATATTGTGTACAACTTTGAGCAACTTTGAGCTCAACATTTTTTTTATATATATAGAGAAGATATGCATAGTCAATTTTTTCGAATTTTTCTAATCATCTCAACTGTTTTCCATACGGATGACGCAAATCTGGTCAGCCATTCTCCCGTGACGGTATTTTACACGTACGTGAGAGAATCCTTCTGTTATATATAAAGATTTTGTCTGAAGACCAGCTAGATGTACACAGTAAGTAAGCTACCTTGGACCGAAGCAACGTTTATCGGTGGTACAAAATGTTCTCAGAAAGCCGAGAAGATGTGAACGACGAAGAGCGTGCCGGACGCCCGAGCACAACAGACGAAAAAATTGATGATGTAAAGAAAATGATATTGACCAATCGTCGAATCACCGTTAGAGAAGTTGCTGAGGACCTAGACATATCGATTGGCTCGTGCCATTCGATTTTTATCAATGATTAGGGCATGAGACGGGTCGCCGCGAAATTCATCCCAAAATTACTCTATTTCGACCAAGAACAGCATCGCGTGAACATTGCTAATGAGCTGTTTGACTCTGTCCACGACGATCCAAATTCGCTCCAGAGGGTCATAACTGGTGCCGTCGTGGGTTAATGGCGTGAAACCAAAGCTCAATCATTCCAACTGCAGGTGCTGAATTGGAATACGCGAAAATCGAAGACGAGCCAAAATACGTGCAAACGAAGTGACTTTCAGAAATAAACTGAACATTCGAAAAGCTTGAACTAGTCTGCATAAGTGAGAGACATGAGTTCCAACATAGCGTCACAAAAAAAAATTAAAATCAAATATACGTAACTCGTGGAAATTCAAAAGTCGCGATACTTTTTTGAACAGACCATTATATTATAGCTATTATATTTCGGGGACTTTTAGTTCGCTGTTCGAAAATGTTCAATTGATGTTATGAAACCCGTTTTGAACGTTGCGAAAACACCTTCCAACTCAAGTACTTGGCACCGATTTTCATTAAAATTTGCTTCCTTCTTGAAGAAAGAAGTAATGTTTGCATTGTAACGATTTTGAGAAGTTGATATAGAATACGTTCATTATTGCTGTTTTGTTCTCATTGTATTTTTTTCACCCCGATATCAACGAAAAATCAAATGTGTTACTATTAATAAAATAACAGCAGCTATTCCGCTCATTCAAAGGTGTTAATTGTGATGTACACACGATGTACCTTCGTCGATGATTTTTGGCGGACAGACGTCACGCTGATTTCAACTGACCATCCCCTAACCGATCGATAGATTCAAATCAGCTTCCTGACCTTCCTCGAGCTTCCGCACTTCTGCGCAGATAATGGCGCACGATAATTGAACGACGACAAAAAATGACTTACTACCATGGCTGCTATTCTAGTTGACATTTGAATGTGGCCGCAATTCAACATTTCGGTGCCAAGGAGCCGAAACAATATCCCACCGATGGGCTCTCGAATCGAGCATGGCTTCCATCGAATGTGTTTGATCTGTGTGTTTGCAGAGTAATCATAATTGTACGGCGAAATGCGTTGCCGAACATCGACTTACAAATTTGGGGATTCTTTTTTTTTCTCTGACTATTGTTCAAATTTTATGAACACGATTGGATATCCCTCTGGTCAACTACCACGACAAGGTCATATACGCATAAAGCTCGGGTCGTTACGCCGCTAGTCAGCGAAAAATGATTCCCAAATATTTGTCGTACGAAGAATTGCGGAACTCGGTGGAAAAAAATATCCCTAGCACTGGCTGTCCAGCGGCATTGCTTCAGTCGGTTCCATTTTGCATTTCTGAACGATGTAATAGATGGTGGAGTAGTCTGCACAAATATGACTCGTTGAGTAATAGTTGAGCCTATTTGCTATGGTTTGCGGTCCGACACATTTGTTTTGCGAGGAATTTTTCTCGGTTCAGAGTTAGTAGCACTTATCACCGAGCGTAGGATGATGAGCAAAACGGTTGCATGGCAGTAGCGTGAAGCGTGAGTATGTTAGGCTTGTAAAGTGGTTGTTTCACGCACTGCGCATGGAATATTTGAGATGTCGAATTATGTTAGGATGCCATTGACCACAACGCATCTTCGAAAATATGGATTTTTGAAGGCTGATGTTTATGAAATTTATTTGTATTCGATTAGCATTTAATCGATATAAATTTTGGTTTGGATTGATCTTGAAAGTACCACTTTTACAGAGTGTACTTTCGCTGTATACAAATAATCTCAGTCTGATTGTCGTTTGGAAACTTTATTCCCAAGATTCATACTGTTCACATTGTATGACCACTGAACGATGTGAACTTCTTAATGAGGAGCAACTTCAAACGCAGGTTCTGTAAGTCACAATTTTCATTTCGTCTGTCTATCACGCTATGCACCACAGCTACAAACGGATACGTATACGCCATAACATTGCCAAAATGGAACTAAATTGAGAAATAACATTCATTGTTCTTCGTTATACAATGTGCTTTCCATGGAATTAGTTCTACTCAAGGAATCAGTAAACATTTTTATTACTCTATAATTTTCTTGTTTCCTATCCATGTCACCTTTGGGCAATGCGCTGCAGTGAAAGAATAAGTGTTCATCTACATTATTATCTTGGCAAAAAAGCCTCATTGAAAGCCAATCTGTCAATTTGACTGAAAACGTGGGAATATATATAAATAGCACTTCAAAATAGTTATTTAGATTAACTGCAAGGTATGATCGATCCAGTTTTGGAACTTTCACCAATGTCAACGTTAACGATAATTCATTTATGGTACCGATACTGTTTGTAACTTTTATTTCACGGAAATGCTTGCCTAATGAACGCTAAGCTGATTATCACTGCATCGCTCTGATTTCCGGAAGGGTAGATCTTTTCTTGCATCCATCGGAGTCTCGTGAATTCGAAATAAAACCAAAAATGTATTTTTAGCCACATGGGGAAAGGTTTCAGGCTGACCTTCGATGTGTGATCTGATCGGGGATTTTTATCCCGGTTTTTAGCTTCGGTTTATCCTGCGGAAGCATGTTTGCTTTATAATTATCGAGCCAATAAGCCAATAACCAATAAGTGCAAATTCAGAATAGATTCGCCCGTCAGAAGCAATAAAAATACAGACATAGAATCGATGACGTTATGAGGAAGCCGTTTATTTGTTCAACTTTCGACATTCAACACATTTTACCACCTTCGGGATGCTGTCAATGCTGACTCGCGAATATTGCACAATCAAATTTGGCATAGAACAAAACTATTTCACGCCGGGTGCACTTGTTACGGGCGTTTCCAAAATGCGTGACTGCGCGATTAAACAGAAATGATAAATGCCCGGAAACATCGGAGCCATGCTAATGAGATATTCAATCAAAGATATTCTTGCGCTAAAACATTGCTCCAAGCTTTTTCGCCAAATATATTTTTTCGTTTTCACTTTCATCGCGTCCAACATCTTCTACCGCTAATATGGGGTTTGTTTGCCATCGAATCAATTCACAATTCACAGTGCGAGCAACAAAAATTATAAACACCCGGAAAAAAATATTGTTCTCAAATACTTTTAGTAAAAAAAGTTGCTACTAACAGGATTTCAGCTACATTCACCTCCTCCGCCAAGATATACAGTAGAACCTAAAGGGTGTGTCACATCAAATTGCATCACGGAAAAAACGCTGTAGAAATTTAATTTTTAGGAATTATATCTTCAGCTTTCGCTTATAATCAGATAAGAGTGTATAGATCACGTTGGCCATGCTTCACTGTCAATTTTTCGTAAAAAATGTCGTCGAACGAAAAAGAGCGTCGTGAATTAATCCTGCGCACTCATTTCGAGAATCCGGAGTTGTCACATCGGGACATCGGTAAGATGCTGGGAATCGTCCAATCCACGGTCAGCAGAGTACTAAAACGATACTTCGAGAACCTAACCGTCGACCGGAAGGTGAAGAACGGCAAAAATGGATGCTCCGTCAGTGAAAAAAATCACAAGCGCGTAGTTAAGCAGTTTAGACGTGATCCGAGAAGTTCGGTCCGGGATGTCGCCAATAAACTAAATTTGTCAAATTCATTCGTCCAGCGGACCAAGCAGCGGGAGGGCCTGCGTACATACAAGGTTCAGAAGGCTCCTAACCGCGACGAAAGGCAAAACATGGTGGGGAAGACGCGAGCCCGGAAGCTGTACACCGAAATGCTGACGAAGCCGCATTGCCTGGTAATGGACGACGAAACCTACGTCAAAGCGGACTTTCGTCAGCTGCCGGGCCTGTTGTTCTTCTCCCCAGAGGACAAATTCAGCGTTCCGGAGGAGATTCGCAAGCAAAAACTATCCAAGTTTGCCAAAAAGTACATGGTGTAGCAAGCGATCTTCTCTTGCGGAAAGCGGAGCGCCCCCTTCGTGATGACCGGCACGGTAAACGGGCAGATTTACCTTAAGGAGTGCCTACAGAAGCGCTTACTACCACTATTGAAGCAGCACGAGGGCCCGACCATCTTCTGGCCGGATCTCGCTTCGTGCCACTATTCAAAGGACGTGTTGGAGTGGTACTAAGCCAACGGGGTCACCTTCGTGCCAAAGGAAATGAACCCGCCCAACGCGCCGGAGCTTCGCCCAATAGAGAAATATTGGGCGATTATGAAGCAGGCCCTCCGGAAGAACCCAAAAGTTGTCAAATCGGAGGCGGACTTCAAGAGAAAATGGATTTCTGTTCAAAAAAAACTACAACCTGACGTTGTACAGAACCTTATGGACGGGGTAAATAGGAAGGTGCGAGCATACGGGCTTGGGCTCGAAGTATGAATAAAAAGAAAATGCCAAAAGTTGTTTAATAGTTTTTATTTTACTGTCTAAAATTTTCAAAAGGATCGGTCTACTGGGCGAATTTCTACAGCGTTTTTTCCGTGATGCAATTTGATGTGACACACCCTTTAGATTATGCGCGATCGGATGATAGTAATTCTGAAGCCCCTCACGGAATTAAGCTTGAGGCTTGAACGAAATTGAGAGCTTGAGGAATGTTAGGAAAATATACGCAGCCAGAAGGGTCGCCTCTATAGCGTGGCTCCCTTGCGATTATCATGGAAGGAAAAATTGTTAGTGGAAATGGGTAAGAAAGATCAGGATTCACTGTGATCAGCGATGTGATTAGGAGTTTATCCATTTATTTCTTTGTATAATTACTATGGATAACAGCTATTACAACCATCCTTCTCAGGGGCATTGGACCCTCTGCTCTAGTTCTTAATAGTTTCTGGTTCTTTTTCGGACATGCTACAACAGAGATTCGTTATTCACAGATCGAGTTCTAAAGGCCTACCTGGAATTCGTCAATAAGTGGTAAGAATTTTCTCTTTTGTTTTGGTCATGGCTTTCACATTATCTGACTAATGACTCCAGTTCTGTATTGACATAAGCAAAATAAACTTTTTAAGCTAAACAGTTTCTTTGTGAATCAACATAATAACAATACAGATAATGTAATAAAAGCTAAAAAACAATAAGGCATGAAGTAGTTAGCAGTTATCACACACCATTCAATCTAGGGCATTGATGAGACTAAAATAAATTCGTGAGGTATATGATGAAATCACTAACTGTGGATAATGGTAATTCAACATGCCCCACGATTCTATTTTAGTCTCATCAATGCCCTAGGTTAATAAAAGAAGGGGTATGTTAACTGCTACCTGCTACTTGCTTATTTTTAAAAGCTCTTAGTACATTATCTGTTTTGTTATTATGTTTAAGGTAGTAGCCCGGTGTGACGGGTTCAAAAAATCGATATTTTTTACATTTTTCGGATCTTGAAAAAATATACTCCGAAAATTTCAGTCCGAAATTTTAAATATTTTTAAAGTTATAGCTAATATTAGAGAGGGTGCCGTAGTGTGTATGAAAGCATGTGATAAAACTTTAAACGCGTTTTTCTCAAAACCATGTTTCCGAAATTTCGGGGAAGCACTGATTCAAAACTATTCAACCGGTTTGGCTAAAAATTTTACCCGTTATTCTAGACACACATATCTAAATACGAAACCTTTAAAACATTTAATTTTTTAATAATAAACTATTTTATTTGAACAATTTATCAAGAAAAAAAATAATTTTGAGAACTTTTATCACGAGTCCGCCATTTTGTATTACTTTTTTTTGTGTATATTATAGGTTAGTTCATTAAAACAAAGTCTGCAGAATAATAATCTTTTTGAATTTTTTATTTCAGATGACTTCGGAAGGCTGTTTGCTTCACCCAAACCAGCTCATCTTCTCATCGAGGACTCCACTCTGACGTAAAATATTGAAAACAAATTTATGTAAAATAAATTAAAAATTGTTTATTTATATTTTAAAACACTAATAAAAACATGTAAAAATTTGAAAACGATCGCATTTTATTCTCTTGTTAAAAAAAATTATTAAAAATCGTCGAAATTTCGGTCGTCACACCGGGCTACTACCTTAATTTTAACTTTACAACAAAACCATTCAACATTTAAAAACAATACTTTTCGTCTGATTTGTTCTCATGATGTACTGTATTTTTTTACTCGAATCATTTCATTTGATACCGATAATGAGGGTATTACAATAAATACAAGATCGACCATTTTGTGGCGGTGATCTTTTTGAATTTAAGTGTTTCAAAACTACGTATCATTCAAATGAACAGCATGATCATTTTAAGTAGCGTACTTTCTAAATTAGAATCAGTTCAAGGCATAGAATTGGACCTAAAAAAATCTCAACAACTCTGTCCTAGCTGTGAATTGACCATATGCGTAGAAGAATGTTTTTCATAAAATATGATCCTCAATAATTTCCTGAAATATTCCGAATTAGCTACCTAGAGGACTAGTGGTGTATGGACAATCTCTTACAAATGTAAATATAGGGTTGGGGAGAAAGAAATGTCGTATTTCTGATCGAAGTTTGACGCTTTATTAAACATACTTAAAATTATCCAATTTAAGTCAAATATGCGCCGTTTTGTTCGCAAACTTGTTGCCATTTAGAAGGCAACTTCATTATCACCCCTTTATAAAGCCAGGTCCGGACTATACGGTGGGTGCAATAGGACATCTCATCCGAGCTCCCGTAGCTTCTGGCGGGTCATCAAAGATGTGTGAGGCCGAGCGTTGTCCTGGTGGAAAACAACACCATTCCTATTGATCATTTCTGGCCGCTTCTGGTCAATCGCCTGCTTCAAATGGTCAAGCTGCTCACAGTAGAGAACCGAGTTGAGGGTCTGGCCATAGTTGAGCAGCTCATAGTAGATGAGTCCCTTCCAATCCCACCAAACACACAGCAAAACCTTCCTGGCCGTCAATCCGGGCTTGGCGATGGTTTGGGCCGGCTCACCGAGCTTCGACCACCACTTTTTTCGCTTTAGGTTGCCGTACGTTATCCACCGATGATTCATCACCAGTCACCATCTTCTTCAAAAATGGGTCGAGTTCGTTCCGTTTCAGCAGTGCATCGCAGGTGTTGATTCGGTCTGAAAGATTTTCTTGTGTGAACTAGTGTGGCACCCATACATTCAGTTTTTTTGAAATCCAATCTTCTGCAAATGGTCCCAAACGGTTTTATGGTCTATACCCAGTTCCTGGCCAATCGAGCGAGTGCTCACATGCCGGTCTACGTGGAAGATTTCAACGATTTTATCGGTTTTCACGGCCTACCAGTACGGGGTGTATCTTCGACAGCCACTACACCAGAACGAAATCGATCAAACCAACTCTGTGCTGTGCGAATCGTTACAGTATCGGGTCCATAAACTACACGAATTTTTTCGGCCGCCTTCGTTGCAGTTTTACCTTGCAGGTAGTAAAAACGTAAAATATGGTGAATTTCTTGCTTGGTGGATTCCATCTTTGACGCGCTATAACTTGAGACTGAATAAGACAATCACAACACTGCCAAAACGACCCATGTAGCACAGATTGTCGTCTTCCAATAGCCATATAGTATGACCCGCTGCGATAAGTGCAACACAATATATGTTTAAGTGCCATATATTGACAATATACGACATTTCTTTTTCCCCAACCCAATATTAATTCCAAGCAATTGACGAAATTAAAATACTTTGAATAATTGATTTTACTCGCAATTCTGTATGAAAAACTGTACAGACATTATTATCCAAAGACTAACTGTTCTCGAGATATAACAAAATGTATAGAAAATTGTATTTGATAAAAACCATTACGCATATCATGAAATCTCTACCATTACGGAATCGTTTAAATTTTATAGTTCTGGCCTATGAGCGTATATGCATACCCCGTAACCAGAGATGCCAATCTTCCTGATTTTTCAGGATTTCCCAGACTTTTTAGCACGCTCCCTGATATCCTGACGAACACTCAAATTATCCTGATTTTTCTGAAATGATCCTGATTTTTCCTGATTTTTGTATTCCTTACATTATTTGTAATAAATATAATGGTTTCCATGCCAAAGTTTTCTGTCATGATAGTTCTACGGTTCGCACTTGGATATATCATACATTAATTTAAATTCTCTACATATCTAAACATATCTATAACAGTACTAGATATCATAAAAATTAGGAAAAATTCAACAAGTCTTCCACTGCTGATATGCTTTCCTCATTTGTCGAGTAAAGATTCATTCCAAAGCATGGATGATGAATTCAGTGAAAATTTGAATATTGATTTCTCTGCAAATGACTGTAGTGATGCTGTAGGATTTTCGGAAAAAATATAAGCGATCAAAAAGTCAGGTGCAACACTAGCATTTCCGCTTATGCAGGATTTATACCATGCTTATAAATTCTTTTACATATCCGGTCTTCGCCCGAAGGAAGATATACTCTGTTTCTAGTGAGATTTGGAATTGATTCTGTCTTATGAGCTACTACCAAGCAACCTGTTTCTCGTATGTATGACTCGCAGCAGTCTTCGACGAGGAAGCAAACATGTTCTGGGAGGATACAATATTTAAGCTGTGTGAAAGATAGCAAGAGATTGTGAAACAGAACTATGGATATGGAATTAAATTATGATTTTTTATTGAAAATGATGTTTTTGTTTTCCCAAAAATCGACATTAACTTTTCGGAAAACCCAATATGAGCTATCCTGATTTATCCTGTTTTTTTATTTTCATTCTCCCTGATTTTTAAAATTATAGTTAGCAACCCTGCCCGTAACTATATATGTTCGATCATAGGAAATAGTTTAAATAATAATTTAAATAATTTCACTGAAGAAGTTCAATGATATGAGAAAAAATATATAAAAAATAGGCAATCCGATTGATGTAACAGAATTTTATTTAATTTTGGATGTATAGGCGATTGAATTTAAAAAATATTTATTTTTTCTGTCCACGTGGAATCAGTATACACCCCCTTGAAAGCTTGAAAAAGCAACGCAGGCCATCAAGGATGGGTTTTCTTTGACCAAGCATCGAAAGTATTAGAAAAAGCTCGAACAACAGTGAAAAGATCCACGCAGAATTCGAAATTGTCTCAGTGCAATTTCTCTGCTCAGGAATCTGACCAAGACACATGGTATCGATCCCAGAACATTTTTACTGATTGTAATGATATCTTGTATCCCTTTACATAAACATAAGTATCTTTTATCGATGAAACACACACTGGACCAAATCACCCCGCATTAAATTTTAATGTCAAAAAATCATCTCTCTTATTTTATTATATATTTGGTAGTTTGAAGCATGACATAATGATTTAACATTAATGATTAAGAGAAAACAAGTATAGCTCAGTGTACAATGTGACATTTTTTATTTAGACCTTATTAGTTAGGAAACAGGTGATTTGCTTAGGGGGTCCAAATTCCCCCCATTTCCTCTACTAACAACGAAGAACGTGATAAACCACAAATCGATCTAATGTGTGATTCGCTCAAACTTTTCATTTACAAAGTAAATATTGAAAGTAATTGAATTCAAAAAGTGTGTCAATTCAATATGTTCGGAAATGTACGATGAAAAAAACCATTTCGGGAGGAGGTCCTAAGAACCAATTTTGAACGGCACGAATTCTGCCAGGTCTGCTAATACCAACTAAAAAGACGTAAGTAATACTGGGTTGCAAATCTGAGTGACCTCTAGGAACTTAAGTGCTATCTAAGAAGAAGATGCCGTTGTTATGGCGAAACAAAATCATTAAAAAAAGCGACTCGGGGTTGCTAATTTTAACGAATGTAACAACTATAAAGTGATCATATCGAAATATATTTGCTATCTGAGTAAAATGTAAACTGAGAGATCTTTTTTACGATCAATATAGTAACACTAGCTGACCCGGCAAACTTCGCCCCGCCCAAAATTTGTGTTTTGTTATCTATACCTTCAAACATTCCCGTTTTCTTACTATGAGCAAGTTCATGGGTCCAATCGCAGAACTGTTCATTGATTGATCGTCTAATCGACCCCGTTGAATTTACCTTTTACTATAAAATTCTTAGTATTTCTAACAAAACTCATCATTATAATATCAGATTATTTTCAGACACAATTCTCGTTCAAGATTTTTCAACCACTTGCAAATAACATGTTTCTCCGCTGCATGGAATACAGAAAATATGATAGAATGAAGACAGCCCTAAATCGGACAATTTCTTCCACGAGTGTATGGCAGCCCCCTCTAAGAGATAGGAAGGAGTATCTAACCACCGTAAAAACATTTATTGCACTCTAAAACCTCCATATGCCTAATTTGGCATCATTTGCTCGATTAGTTCTCGAGTGGAGAGTCTAACCACCATAGAAACATTATTACACCCTGAAACCTTCACATGCCAAGTTTGGTTTCATTTACTTGATTAATTCTCGAGTAATGCAGAAATCTGTGATTCGTTTGTGTCCTTGAGAGGGGGGGTGGAGTATCTAATCACCGTAAAAACATGTATTGCACCCCAAAACTTCCATGTGCCTAATTTGGTTTCACCCTAAAACCTTCACATGCCAAGTTTGGTTTCATTTACTTGATTAATTTTCGTGTAATGCAGAAAATTGTGTTTCATTTGTATGGCAACTAGAGCGAGAGCGAGAGCGAGCAGCATGGAACCGGATACACGACCAGACAACATGCTCGATGTCGTGGTAGCCATCGCCACAATCACAAAGATTGTTTGCTGCGAGCCCAATGCGATAGAGATGCACGTTTAGGTTGTAGTGATTGGACATGAGCCGAGATATCACGCGAATGAAATCACGACCTACATTCAATCCCTTAAACCAAGCACTCGTCGAAACCTTAGGGACTAACTGCTGCCAACTAACGAGTGTGTCCTGACGAGGAATGTGAAAAAATTCATTATAGGCAATTTGCCTTTCAAAAAGTGTGCCTTCTGAAGCGCCCACCTTAGCTAGCGAGTCCGCTTTCTCATTCCCCGGAATCGAGCAATGAGAGGGAACCCATGCTAAGGTAATCTTGAATAATTTTTCGACCAAAACACTCAATAGATGTCTTATTCTTGTTAGGAAATAAGATGAGCGTTTATCAACTTTCATTGAGCGGATTGCCTCTATTGAGCTGAGACTGTCTGAAAAAATTAAATAATGGTCGATGGGCAGTGTTTCAATGATCCCTAGAGCATAGTATATCGCACCCATTTCAGCGACATACACGGAACAAGGATCTTTGAGTTTGAAAGAGGCACTGGAATTTTCATTGAAGATGCCGAAGCCAATGGACCCGTTTATGTATGAACCGTCAGTAAAGAACATTTTATCAGATCCAACTTTCCCATATTTTTCCGAAAATATCGACGGAATAACATTGGAGCGTAGGTGATCTGGTATTCCATGGATTTTTTGTCGCATGGACAGATCAAAAATGACAGAGGAATTGCAGAAGTATGGGAAGCAAACTTGGTTGGAGATGCCTGGTGAAGGGTGCACGTCGTGGGTTACGGTACTCATGGTATAAAGACATAAAACTTGACTGAGGAGTCAGTTGGAATAGATTTTCGAATTTATCAATCACCAATGGATTCATGATCTTGCAACGGATGAGAAATCTGTAGGATAGTTCTGTGAACCGAAGAGTAAGCGGGGGTCCTCCTGCCAAAACTTCGAGACTCATCGTATGTGTCGAATGCAAACACCCCATGGCTATACGCAAGCAACGATATTGTATTCTCTCCAGCTTGAGAATATGAATCCTGGCAGCTGATCGGAAGCAAAAACTGCCATATTCTAACACTGACAATATCGTTGTTTTGTACAACTGAATGAGGTCTCCTGGATGGGCACCCCACCATGTTCCGGTTATTGTTTGGAGAAAATTGATTCTTTGCTGGCATTTCTGTTTCAAATACGCAATGTGTCTCCCCCAGGTACATTTAGAATCAAAATATACACCCAGGTATTTGAAAAACATATGGTGTTGGATCGTTTTGCCGGATAGGTAAAGCTGGAATTGGGCGGGTTCGTGCTTCCTAGAAAAAACGACCATTTCAGTTTTCTCCGTAGAGAATTCGATACCCAGCTTGAGGGCCCACGTGAACAGATTGTTCATGGTATCTTGCAACGACTTTTGCAGAGCGACGGGATTAGTACCCGTGATGGAAATAACTCCATCGTCTGCAAGTTGTCTCAGCATGCAGTCTCTAGTTAGACAATCATCCATATCATTGACCTAAAAACTGTACAAGAGGGGGCTTAGGCGGGAGCCTTGCGGTAGGCCCATAAAACTGCAACGAGAAGATTTTGAGTTGCCATGAGAGAAATTCATGTGCTTTTCTGACAGTAAATTGTACAGGAAATTATTCAGAATTGGTGAAAGTCCACGATTATGAAGCTTCTCTGAGAGAATTTCCATGGAAACTGAATCAAATGCCCCTTTGATATCGAGGAAAACGGAAGCCAATTGTTCTTTGCGAGCAAATGCGATTTGGATTTCAGAAGATAGCAGCGCGAGACAATCATTTGTCCCTTTACCTCGGCGGAAGCCAAACTGCGTATTTGACAGCAAATTGTTCGTTTCGACCCACTTGTCCAAACGAAATAGAATCATTTTCTCTAACAATTTACGAATACAGGATAACATTGCAATCGGCATATACGAGTTGTGATTGCAAGCCGGCTTGTTGGGTTTCCGTATGGCTATCACTCTCACTTGTCTCCAGTCATGCGGGACAATATTCAGCTCCAGAAACTTGTTGAACAAGTTCAGCAAACGCTGTTTTGCCAAGTCGGGAAGCTTCTTCAATAAGTTGAATTTAATCTTGTCCGACCCCGGAGCTGAATTGTTACATGAGAGAAGGGCAATTGAGAATTCTACCATCGAAAAATTCTCATAATCGCATTGGAGCGGAATATCGCTTACGACGCTTTGTGCAGGAACAAAATCGGGACAAACCTTCCTTGCAAATTTGAAAATCCAACGGTCAGAGTATTCCTCACTTTCATTGGTATGGTTCCAGCCACGCATTCTCCTAGCCGTATTCCAAAGAGTACTCATAGCGGTCTCCCTTGACAAACCATTGACGAATTTCCGCCAATATCCACGCTTTTTTGCTTTAATCAAACCTTTTAGTTTGGCTTCTAGAGCTTGGTACTTTCGAAACCATTCCACTAATCCAGTTTTCCTGAATTTTTTTAAAGCGGATGATTTTTCAAGGTAGACCTTTGAACACTCCCTGTCCCACCAAAGTGATCGAGGACGACGTCGGAAAGTGGTAGCCGGTACACGTTTCTTTTGAGCTTGAAGTGCGCTATCGTAATTCAAACTTGATATAAAGTTATACTCTTCAAGGAAGAAGTTCATGCATCGAAATGATTGCTTCAGATATTAATTTCGCAAATTTTCTCCAGTCAATATTCTTCGTGAGGT
The DNA here is from genome assembly GCF_029784135.1 of Toxorhynchites rutilus septentrionalis. NCBI lineage: Eukaryota > Metazoa > Arthropoda > Insecta > Diptera > Culicidae > Toxorhynchites > Toxorhynchites rutilus. Next base: position 213,902,325 of record NC_073745.1, on the reverse strand, counting down.
CATACGCAATATCGACTGACTCACTAGATTTTGATTCATTGGCGATCGATAAAATTATTGGTAGGTGATCACTACCGTGGGGATCTGGGATTACCTTCCATGTGCAATCCAGGGATAATGAAGAAGAGCAGAGAGATATGTCTAGCATGCTTGCCCGTGCAGGAGGGTTGGCTATCCTAGTTGCTTCCCCAGTATTTAAAACTGTCATGTTGAAGTTGTCGCACAGATCATAAATCAACGTGGCACGGTTGTCATCGTAGAGTGACCCCCATGCTGTTCCATGGGAGTTGAAGTCACCTAAGATTAACCGCGGCTCCGGCAATGCCTCGATAATATCAAAGAACTGATGGCGCCCTACCGTAGTCCTGGGAGGAATATATATCGAAGCAATGCAGAGTTCTTTGCCATTGATTTGTATCTGGCAAGCTACAACTTCAATGCCTGAAATCGATGGGATAGCGACTCTATAGAAGGAGTGACGTTTTTTGATCCCCAATAGTACGCCACCAAACGAGTCGTTACGATCGAGGCGAATAATGTTGAAATCGTGAAAATTCAGCTCGTCGGCTGAACAAAGCCATGTTTCACAGAGAGAAAATACATCACAGTTAGAACTGTGAACTAAAAATTTAAATTGGTCTAGTTTAGGGATGATGCTTCTGCAATTCCACTGTATGACAGTGGTCAAATCCTTGACCTCTTGCGCTGAATTAGGCATCGAGGGAAATGAACGCTGCTAAAAAGCCACATTTTTCTTTCAAAAATGTTCTCACAACCGGAAGCAAACATAATACTATGCTTTTAAGAGGATCATTTATATTTAAAGCATTTAAAATGTTATCCACAAGGTCTGAAAGCGCAAGCAGGCCAGGTAGTGGCTTTTGCTTCGACCGCGAAAATGGAACAGACGTGTTCGTTGTTGTTCCGGGAAGTGCTGAGGACCCCTGGTTGGTAGCATGACCACGTAAACCGGGAGGTACTTGCTTCGGCCTATTCTCAGCACGTTCAGTTCGAGGCTTCATTCCAACTCGGGAAGTTTCGGTATTCTTTCTGGGGAGTGATGGAAAAGAAGTAATTTTTCTTTTCCTGATGGAACCCTGCGATGTACCGGAACATCCGGCATTGGGAGCGTCAGCAACAGGCTCGTCGTTCTGCAGAATGGAGTAGGGATTGTCCTGTGTCGTTGGCACGGAACTCTTAAACATTTCTGCAAAAGTCCGCTTGGAACGTTCCTTTAAGGAACGCTTGAGTTTTTCCCCTCGTTGTATGTACACCGGGCATTGAGTAAAATCATGAGGAGTCCCGCCGCAATGAAGACACTTGTGCTCTTTCGCGCAAGGATTCTCATCATGGCTCTCTCCACAATCTGTGCAACGTTATTTATTGCAACAATAGGCGGCCGTGTGACCGAGTTGCATACATTTGTTGCATTTCATTACCCGGGGTACAAACAACCGAACAGGTAAACGAAGTGCTCCTATTGCAACGTAATTTGGAAGGGCGGAACCCTCAAAAGTCACACGAAAAGAGTTTGTTCGATTGAGAATTCTTTTGTGATTTTTATGAGACACAGATTTCAGTCGATCGCATGCAAGAATCTTCACAGTTTTTAGTGTGGAGTTCTTGAAGCGACCGACACCATCGATTATCTCTTTTCGGGTCAAACCCTTTTCGGTTATTACGCCGTCTATTTCGACGTTGCAACAGGGTACGTATACACGATACTCAATCGCAAAGAGGTCGCAGTGCGTTATTTTGTTCGCTTGGGTCCTGCTTGAGACGACAACTCGTAGTTTGTCTGGCCCCATCCGTGTAATTTCGGTAACGTCAGAAAAATGTTGAGTTAGTTCCTTCGAGATGCGAATGACATAGAGAGGTTTGGATTCTCGTCTAAAGTACACAATGAATTGGCCTTTGGAGCCTTCAGGGTATTCTTTAGGACGAAAATCCTGTTTCTCGTCGATTTCCTCATCTTCGGAACTATCAACTTCGTAAACAGAATTTTCTACCTCAATTTCTGCTTCATCCTCCTGCTCTTCAGGAGGAGGTTCGGTATCAGAAATATTCAATTGTGTCAACGGGGGGTCCTTTCCGCCCTCAGCCATATCAGAAAAATCGGCCAACTGTTCGATATGAACAGAATATAATGATTATCAAAATGAATAAGTAATAAAATATATTATAAGGTTATGCTGCGGATAATATTTATATTAATTTATTCTATTTATATAAAATTCTAAAATGAAAAAAAGTTCCAATAAAATTTCAACGGTAATGTAACCAAGAAAAAATAGACACCCCTAATGCCAACGTTTGCCGATTTGGTAAACACACAGATGAACAATGGTGTAAATCGAGCACAGATGGTAGAAGGAATGATAGGAGGATAAAAGAAAAATAAACTTATATTTGCCGCTGCTGTGTGGCGTGTGTGATGAATCTGTCTGAATTGTATCCTCTGCGTCTCGGTCGCGCACCACTTTGAGCTTCGCTCTACTCGCAAGCGCAACCGATGAAAAAAAACACAGTCTGATTCGATGTGGAAAAAAAACACCTGGTGTATCTAACCACAGTAAAAACATTAATTGCACCCTAAAACCTTCACATGCCAAATTTGGTTTCATTTTCTTGAGTAATTCTCGAGTATACAGAAATTTGTGTTTCATTTGTATGGCAGCCCATCCCCCCTTCCTTAGCAAGGGGGGTGGAAAGTCTAACCACCATAGAAACATTTATTGCACCCTAAAACCTCAATATCCCTAATTTTATTATTACAGCTTGCATGTATTCGCTATGGCGGGGTCTCAAGGTGCCTATATTTTGTATCCGTGTTCGGAAACACATTGCGATCACCAATCATCATCAATGAGCTAGATTGTTATGATTTCAATAGCTCGCTTTCAAAGCAATTTTTAAGCTATTGAAACGATTTTTTGGACCAATAAGTGACAATCATATAATTCGTTGACATTTTATCTTCGGATGAAGTGATTATTATACCACTCCATTCAGCCGGTAAAGAGTTATTAACGTTCAAAACCTTGCAGTCATGCGTCACTCTTTCGTTTTCTAAACTTGTGTATTTACACCCCGATACAGAATTGAAAGACGTAGTCCTACGTCAAAATCGATCATTTTTATAGTGCGGAGGTAAAGCGATCACCTGTGGGGGGCAAAGTGGTCACTCGCACATATCACGCCAGAAGGGATAGATTTATGCGTGTTTTCTTGGCCAATTTTGTTTAAATCATTATTAAAATAGTAGGTACATGTATGAAATGAGCTAGGCCTATTCACCTAGAGTCGTAATTTAAATTTTCTCACTCGTACAAAAATATATTAGGAACACATAATGTTTTTCATAATGAGGCTTGGTTTTGGTTGGGGTGGCATATTTTTCCTGGGTCAAAACCACAAAAGGGACCTCTTTAGGAGCAGAAGGGTATAAGGTATATCAGCTTTTGGAAACTGAACATAACTAATCCTCCTCCACCTCCACTTTGCCCCCCAAACAACGAAATGCGAAATATGCGAAATAATCGCTGAAATTGAACAAAACATGTGTTCACCGTTCTTAGAATATGTGAGCAGTCGCTGTTGATCTGTCGAAAATATTAGGTCAAATAAACTAAATTTCACTAGAAATTCCTTAAATTCGAAACGCACAAAACTACGGCCGAATGGCTACAGAGAGAGAGAGAGATTTTTGTTTTTATTTATATTTCGACATGCGAAAGCTCCACTGAAGTACACGGTGACTTAAAAGTCATGAAATTGAAACATAAGATGACTATCAATACGGTGTCAATAGTCAATAGTTATACTAGAAAACAAGCAGGTGACCACATTACCCAACGTGACCACTTTCCCCCCCACTACCCCTACATGGAAACGAGTGAAGCATATGTGCTTCGAATCAATGAGTAGAGCAGCGTTCTAAAGTGATAGACATCGGTTACACCAGTGAAAAAATATTTTTGTGTAAAACCTTGCAAAACAACAAAATTGTGTTCTAGTCCAATATTTCCGGAATGCGATTTAAATGCGGTACCCGTATATTTGTTTTATTCTTAGGTCTAACAATAAGCAACGTGTTGTAACACGGATTCTACAAAACATATTTCTTAGCTCATTTTCTTCGCAAACTGTTCTCAACCTGCCTGACTAGCTACACTCGAATGATCAATTCTTCCACCAGCGGCTTAAATCAACGCTCGGAGACGTCGTAGCCAAATTTTCCTCGACAATGATGGTGATTTATAAAGATTACTTCAATCGATTCTAGATTCAAATTCCTTAGTTTTATTTTATTTTTTGGATTATTTACTCTGAGACTAAGCTCTCAGACAGATTTTTTTTATCTTTATTGATATTTGAACTGGTAACTATCAAGATTGCGAAAATGCATTAGCTATAATGGACAAATACTTTACCAGTATTTACCATCTTTTTATAGATATTTGGTAAGCGAATTGGCAATCTATTAATAGCACTATGAGCTTAAAATAAACTCAATATACCTTTGTCTCGACTCCCATCGCGATCGATTATTCAATTATATCGAGCCATTTTTTTTGCCATTCGCCGGTATTTTGCATTATTGCTATAAATTGATCTACGCAAATTGTTCATTAGGCGATAATTCTCACTCGTCTGACGAAAACTAAATCTGTCCTTGCCATCTCTACCAGGCAGCTTCGTATTAATTTTTAGAACCATATTTTTAGCTTTACAAAACACACATCCGTATCACAACTTCAATCACGTCATACATGTTGTAAACCATAAAATTTATTCCACCAATCAAAATAAAACATTATGACATCCGAATGTGGGTTCGAAACGTTGGCAGGTTTGAACTTCAAAGCACAATGTAGGTGACGAGTGACACGAGTGCTATCACGGGCGTTCCTCTTACCGACATTATGCGTTAATCTGAACTTAATGCCATCGCAATGGCTTATAATGTGATTATTCAATATATAATCAGAACTTTCATCAGAACGAACAAGGACAAAACATAGCCATCAATTAAAGCATACCTGATAACAATCATAGCAGCAAGACGGCTTCCAATTATCAGCCACGGAACTGTGAACCGGCCAAAACTACAGACTGACCGGACTTAGCACCGAACGGCCATCCGTCTCAAGGGCTGTAAATTAGCACCACGAGCGCAACAACTATTCCAAAATTTCGTCTACGCCGCGCGTCACGATCGATTGAGAATTATTATATTTTGCAGGTAGAGTGTGGATGCCGGGTGACGATTCCACAGCACATTAAGAAAGGATCAGCCAAACATCACGAGCATCTCTGTGCGACTTATCAGTGGCATTGGTGGTGGACAGTGATGAGCCGAAAGAGTGGTTCGGCTGAAGCCTTTGAAACCATGAGAAAAAACCTGTAGGTCCCCGGCGTTGACAGCTCATAGCGCTCGATGGGGTGGGCGTCATCAACAAACATTCGCACAGCATAATAAAGTCACACACGAGTCACCATCGTGGGTAACGGACCTTACGCTGAGGTTTGATGAGATTTTCTTCGTTATGTTTTGACTTCGAGGGAAAAGTATTAGTTTCATTCAGGCACTGCACGTAAAATTTGTAGCTTTTGTTTTTTTATTGACATTATCCTGTTTTGTAACATATATATTCCGTATATTCTAACATACATATTTATTATAAGATGATGAACAGTTTTCAGCAAGAGATAGAAAGTTTTCAAAACTTGCCTTTTCTGTTGTGTTTTTGTGCTGTCTAAACACATATAACAGCGTGGGACTCACTAGTACCTAACAACAGAAAGTAACATTTTTACACGTTTTATTTATTTATTTTGGCTTGAAGTCTTTACAACGTACTTTGTATAGATACTAGCACAGATGCTACTGATTGTTCCGTCCCACCAATAAGATGGGCACCGTTTGTTCTTCAGCTCCAAATCTCAACATGGTAGCGTCACAAAATACAGTTAGAGATTTTGTCAAATTATTTACATTCATGTTCAATGCCCTGCTGTGTCCGCGTAGTGCATCGACGATGATTCCCTTTCAAAGACCTTTCTCACTCATAGGTTTTTGTTAAAACATGCTAATTTCGAAACCACTTTTGACCCAGAAACAATGCTCGAGCACGTGAAAGTTGAATGATTGATACCAACAAAACGGTGCATATTTGAACCAAATCGGGCAATCCGAAGCATATTAAAAAAGATTTTGAATTTCACCCAAAAACAATTACTTTTCCCCCAACCTAATATAGAACGGAATATGTGTGCATATGATATAATATGACAGATAAATTCAAGTAAGGTTTACCTTACTAAGATCCCTTAGATACACGACGAATGTCTACTCCCTTTAATAGGCGAAGAATTTCCCGATGGAACCCGATGGACGACCGTCGAAAGACCACTGACCCAGGACTTTTGGCTGGAGCCCCTACATATGAACCAGACGTGCCAGCTTGCAGTTGATAACCGAACGGCAGTGTCCAATGACGACCGTCATTGGTATGATGGCTTTGATCTACTGTATTGAAACACTTGCTGAAAACTGTGACTGTGACTATTGTGACCAGAGATGCCAACCTTCCTGATTTTTCAGGAATTCCCAGACTTTTTAGCACACTCCCTGATATCCTGACGAACACTCAATATATCCTGATTTTTCTGAAATGATCCTGATTTTTCCTGATTTTTGTACTCCTTACATCAATATACTGGTTTCCATGCCAAAGTTTTCTGTCATGGGAGTTCTCCGGTTCACACTTGTATATATATTACATTAGGTTAAATTCTCTAGACGCAAAGCTGTACTTAACATTTGTTATCTCTATCCTCAATTGTTCCGTGGCTTTCCAAAACAGTGCTAGAAAATTTCATGAAACCAGATTGTCTGAGGAATTTATGAAATTACAACGAGATTAAGTTTGAGGAACAACATTGTTGCATTGAGGGTGATGTGTGTGTGTAGATGTATCCCCAGAGTTTTTTTTCTTTTTTTCCCTCCGCTCACCCCCATCTCGAAGAAACTATGTTATCAGCTTCCTGGAGTTGGACACCATTTATTAAATTGCAAAGACAAAACACACACAAGGAAAGGGACGTTAAAGCGTGAACGGGAAAACATAAAAGGGAAGATGTTTGGATCCCAGTGAAAAACAAAATTCTTTTAAGGGATCCCAATATTATTACAACACAACATAATATTAATAATTAGGAAAACATTAACAATGAATAGAACTGGCACTCGTACTTAGAGAAAGATGTTGTGAACATGAAGAGTTATTACAGGAATTGTTACGCTTGTTCGTTGTTCAAATTATGAAAGCGTTTATTGTCGATTTTAGATGTTTCTTTAATTTCTTTTTGAAGAGATCAGAGCGTGTGATATGTCGGACTTCAGACGGTAATACATTGAAACAAGACGGTCCATAGAATAGAATGCGATGCTGGCCTTTACTTGTCGTTGCTCGACTTCGTACTAAATTCTGGGCTTGTCGTGAGCTGTGTCGGTGGTTTGCTGTAGGGATTTCTAGGTAGTGGTGAGATTAATTGTCATTAATAACACTATGTACAAGTTTACAAGTGGCAGTATACAATTAATAATTGCAATAATATAATTCCAAAGTAGGATGTAGAGTCGGTAGCCTATATATTATTTTCAAGCATCTATTCTGGAATAATTGAAGCTTCTTAACCCTCCTGTACTCGCGTGCAAAATCATAACACGTATACTCGCGCACGGTGTCACAGACCGAAAATTGAACTTCTCTGAAATGTTGCCATTGTGTATTTTTCAGGCTTTATTGGCATTTATTTGAATAAGAAGGTATGATTGAATGAAAAAACTCCAGAAAATACGTTTTCTTCGTCTTTATTATGTTTTAATAGTCATCTAATTCAGCCTCCTCAAAATAGAGTAACTTTTGATACTCCAACACAAATAACGAAATTCGAGTTTTTCGCTGTTATTAATTAAAAGTAAGCAACTGAATCCAATTCATGGAAGTATAAAGAGCTATAAAATAACATAAAAACGTATTAATCGATTTTTGTTTTATTGGAGTAAGAACAAGAACCTAGCATAACTGCATGCTCGAAACAAACATATTTTTTACATTTCATGCAGATTTTGCGTGTTTTTGTGGTCTTTTATCGAAGAGAAGAGTGTATAACGACCTTCTAGTTAATTACCAGATGATAAAGGTTCTGGAACATAAAGTTTGCATATTTCTAATTTTCTGTGTCTCTGTTTTCTTAGTAAACTAAGAATTAATGCATTTTTTCAGATGGGACATAAAAATATGATATAAAAAATGATATAAAAGAATTTCTAGGAACTTCCTTTTTTTCTTGTTTTCTGGTCGATATTGTCCATTATAAAAAAAATATCCCCGAAACTGTAGCTGTTGAAAATTAACATACCCATTAGTTTATAGTTTACTGTTTACAATTCTTCCACAAGTGAAATTCTCTCACAAGTGTGTAATGTATGACCATTATATTTAGCGAATAACTATGCGAAAGTCAAACATTAATATTATGTTTTTGAACGTGTGAATCTAACGACGAATATATCGACGAATAGTTAATATATGGATCCGTTCAATCCAGTTAAAAAAGGGACTGAAATCAAATAAGAATAGTCCGGTAATGATCTTATGCATTATATTCAATAAATATTCCTCGTCACTAACATTAATTTATACATTTCATTCAACAACATTCTAAAACATGAAAAAAGGCACTTGTCCAAAAAAGTTACTCCTATACTCGCGTCGGTGTGTCAGACCGAGAGTGTTAAAAAAGTGACACACGTCCCCTTTGTACCAACACATGCGATACGCTAAACGATGACGAACGACGAATAACGAAGCTAGAGAGAATCGCAAAGTCGTAGTGTTGATATTTTCTGAGAAATGAACGAATTATTGATTTCTCGGTCTGACAGACCAATGCGCGAGTATAGGAGTGTTAAGTGTTGTTTTGCATGCATGACCCCAAACTATTATACCATACTGAAGTTGAGAGCGAATGCATGCAAAATAAAAATTGATTAGAGCTCTCTGTGGTTCAAAAGTGAATATTTATTGATGTAGGAATACTTTTCAGAGTGTAAAATTACTCAAGAGAAAAAATTTTAATACACAGTCAATATAAAAAGATTTTATATATACTTTGTTCGTCTGATTCAAAGTAGAATCAACTTTAATGAAGAGATTATGGTAAATATGTTTATAACCGTACTAAATATAATAAAAATTAGGAAAAATTGAAGAAGTCTTCCACCGCTGATATGCTTTCATCATTTGTTGAGTAAAGATTCATTCCAAAGCATGGATGATGAATTCAGTGAAAATTTGAATATTGATTTCTCTGCAATTCTCTGCAATCTGTAGTGATGCTGTAGGTTTTTCGAAAAAAAAAATAAACGATCAAAAAGTGTATATTTTTTACTTATGCATTTCCGCTTATGCGAGGATTTATACCATGCTTATAAATTTTTTTACATATCCGGTCTTCGCCCGAAGGAAGATATACTCCGTTTCTGATGATAATTGGAATGGATTCTGTATTATGAGTTACTACCAAGGAACATGTTTCTCAAATGGCAGGCTCGCAGCAGTTTTCGATGCGGAAGCAAACATGTTCTGGAAGGATAGAATATTTAAGCTGTGTGAAAGATGGTGAAAGATTGTGAAACAGAACTATGGATATAAAATTAAATCATAATGCTTTGATTGAAAATGATTTTTTTGTTTTTCCAAAAATCGGCATTTACTTTTCGGACAACCCAATATGAGCGATCCTGATTTATCCTGATTTTTATTTTCACTTCCCCTGATTTTTTAAAATCAAAGTTGGCAACCCTGATTGTGACTATTGTGTCCACTGGAAATGTTTCTGTGGATTCAGTGAGCTTCGCTCACGGAAGATTGCACTGGAAAACTACAGACAAACCTGTTTTTGTGCGGGGGATAGGGACCGTCGGGAAAAGTCGCATAAAAAAATCGTGCAAAACTTCACCAGCAGCTTTAAAAAATCGTTTTCGGTACACATTTTGAAAAAAAAACTTTGCGATGGGACACTTTGTCTGTTTTGTGCTTTTAGTTGCATGTCGAAACGTGTTGCTGTTAGAAATCATGTCATGCAATAACTTAGAAAAACTTAGAGCATTTGATGAGAGGAGGGGAATGATTTCAGAAGTGGATAATTGTGACGCAAATATGCTTTTTCGCACTGAAATGCATAAAAACCATCGAAAAAAACTAAATGGACGATAACTTCGTCAAATATGCTTCTTTTCATACACCGCACAAAAAAATCGCACAAAAACGGGGTTTACTGTAATTGGTTTACACCAGTGAAGAATTAGAGCAGAGCCAAAAGAGAAACCATCGTTTTGGACTCAACGCACCAGCTAAATCAGTGACTTCGCTTCCAGTGGGAAATGTAGAAGAAAGGAAAATAAATTACCGCAAAATTGATTTTCAAATTTTGCGACATCATTCGCCAATGGCTGATTGCGAACGTTCCTTTGAAACGGTGCCCAATTTCACCTCCTTGGAGTACGCCTCTCCTCCGGAGGGCGAAGCGTGTACGCAATCAATGGCAGCGACGTATGCGAACTCATCGATCCAACTTTACAAAAGTCAATTTCAAACATGCAAGCGATGACTACAGGCATCTAAATGCTGCACTCTACAAATCACATGTATTAAGGGTGCAGTTTGGTCTACGTCGTGATCCAAAATCCTTCTGGAGCTTTGTCAATAGCAAACGCAAAAACCCAATAGTTTCGTCCAATTTAGTGTATGAAGACAAGGAATCCAGTGATGAAGCCGAAGCGTGCAACTTCTTCGCGAGACATTTTGCTTCCGTCTTTCAACCCGAGCCATCTAGCGATTCCGATGCTGAACTGGCTGCGTCTAACATCGTTGCGGATGCAGTAGATTTGGATACGTTTGAAATATTACCTGCAATGATCATCCACGCCTCCAAGAAATTGAAGAATTCATTTTCTCCTGGACCGGATGGTATCCCTGCATCTGTCTTCTGTCGCTGCATAATTGCAGTTGCAGAGCCGCTTGCCTTCATTTTCAGACACTCGTTTGAAAGAGGAGTGTTTCCCATGTGCTGGAAAGAATCATATATGTTACCTGTACACAAAAGTGGGGATCGACGTAATGTGAAGAACTATCGTGGAATAACCAGCCTCCCCGCTGCATCGAAAATTTTTGAGATTATCGTCAGTGATCAAATTCTACATGCTACTAAGTCCCACATTTCGTCCGATCAGCACGGTTTCATTCCCGGTAGATCCGTAAGTACCAATCTGTTGGATTTCACCAGTACTTGTTTCGAAGCTTTAGAACAAAAGGCACAGGTAGACGTGATCTACACAGACCTAAAGGCAGCCTTTGATAAGATCGACCACAAAGTGCTACTGTGTAAACTATCACGGATGGGCGCATCGAACAGATTGGTGTCGTGGTTGTCGTCGTACCTTACTGATAGGAAGCTTCGTGTCAAGCATGGCTCTAGCGTATCATCATCGTTTGTGAGCGTATCTGGTGTCCCACAAGGAAGCAATTTGGGACCTTTATTGTTCGTGTTATATTTCAATGACGCTGCATCTTCGTTAGGCTTCAAGAACAAACTTATGTATGCTGATGATTTGAAGATCTATGTCGTGGTACGTTGCATCGGGGATTGTCTACGTCTTCAAAGGCTACTCGATGAGTTTGTTCACTGGTGCCGCAAGAACAAACTTGTTATTAGCATCGGTAAATGCCATGTAATGACCTTTCATCGATCCAAGGACCCAATCATTTTTGACTATCACATCGTTGAAAATGTTCTTGAGAGAGTAGATGAAGTGGTAGATCTTGGCGTAGTGCTGGATCCTAAACTTTCCTTCCATTCTCATTATACCTGGACCATATCTAGGGCAAACCGACAACTTGGTTTTCTATTCAAGATTGCCAAAGATTTCAAGGACCCGCATTGCCTAAAAGCATTGTATTGCTCTCTTGTTCGCCCGATCCTGGAGAATGCATCTGCTGTTTGGGCTCCTAATGATGTCACGTGGAACCTAAGGATTGAACGAGTGCAAAAGAGGTTTGTACGGCTTGCGCTCAGAAATTTACCGTGGCGTGACCCATTGAACCTACCAGCATATGCTGACAGGTGTCGCTTGCTTGGACTTGAAACACTTGATCGGAGACGAAAGATTCAACAAGCGACGTTTGTAGTTAAACTACTCAATGGCGATGTCGACTGCTCGTATCTCCTATCGCTTTTGGACTTTCGAGCCTCGGGTAGGATGCTGAGATACCGATCCCTAATGCAGCCGGGATTTCATCGTACTTTGTATGGATACAACCAACCTGTTTGTGCAATGATCCGCATGTTTTCGTCCGTTGAATCAGTGTTTGAATTTGGAATGTCCACGTCACAATTTGTTAATAGTATTAGAAGACTGCATGTATTTTAAAACGTGATAGATTATTCATTAAGACTATTTCTGTCAGATGAATCAATAATAATAAAGAATAAAGAATAAAGAACTTATTGTCTCCAAATGGACACAACTAATCACCATGGTTGTACTATAAAACTTAACAATTACTACTTATCCTGAGTCCCGTTTGTTTATTTTACTTAGGCTAAATTTACAACTTAAATTAAAACAATAAAACTAAACAACTAAAATCACACTTAAAATTACAAATTACAAATTACAAATTACAAATTACAAATTACAAATTACAAATTACAAATTACAAATTACAAATTACAAATTACAAATTACAAATTACAAATTACAAATTACAAATTACAAATTACAAATTACAAATTACAAATTACAAATTACAAATTACAAATTACAAATTACAAATTACAAATTACAAATTACAAATTACAAATTACAAATTACAAATTACAAATTACAAATTACAAATTACAAATTACAAATTACAAATTACAAATTACAAATTACAAATTACAAATTACAAATTACAAATTACAAATTACAAATTACAAATTACAAATTACAAATTACAAATTACAAATTACAAATTACAAATTACAAATTACAAATTACAAATTACAAATTACAAATTACAAATTACAAATTACAAATTACAAATTACAAATTACAAATTACAAATTACAAATTACAAATTACAAATTACAAATTACAAATTACAAATTACAAATTACAAATTACAAATTACAAATTACAAATTACAAATTACAAATTACAAATTACAAATTACAAATTACAAATTACAAATTACAAATTACAAATTACAAATTACAAATTACAAATTACAAATTACAAATTACAAATTACAAATTACAAATTACAAATTACAAATTACAAATTACAAATTACAAATTACAAATTACAAATTACAAATTACAAATTACAAATTACAAATTACAAATTACAAATTACAAATTACAAATTACAAATTACAAATTACAAATTACAAATTACAAATTACAAATTACAAATTACAAATTACAAATTACAAATTACAAATTACAAATTACAAATTACAAATTACAAATTACAAATTACAAATTACAAATTACAAATTACAAATTACAAATTACAAATTACAAATTACAAATTACAAATTACAAATTACAAATTACAAATTACAAATTACAAATTACAAATTATAAAGCTGTAACTCATGCGATAAATTGTTGTTAAGTGTCTTGGTAGAACTTTCCGTACGATCGCTGAAATGCTATAGAGCAATTCCAAATTAAATCGACAAATGACAAAACATGAGGATTTTTGATTCGAATGAAAGTATGTGTTCCGTTTGGGTTGGAGGAAATATGGGTTTTCCACAGCATTTGGGAATTTTTTGACTCAAGTGTAACGTTTGAAAAGGGCGTATCGATTTTAGTAAGAGAAATTTTTATGATTTATATCTCAAAAACTATGAGTCCTTACCGAAATAGTGTCTTAGAAAAAGTTATAGAATATTGATGTCCAAACGTGAAAAAATACACCGAGAAAAAAATAGTACTTTTGACGTAGAACTGCGTCTTTCATTAAGGGTGCCAAATCAGAAAACAGGTCACGTTTTAATGAAATAAAGTTAAACTTAATAACTATTTTTGCCGCGAACAGATTTTGACGATTTACATACCAAGCGAATCGGAAATTCACTAAGATATGCTATACATTACAATCCCATAGTCGGTATATGGTTTAAATTTATGAAAATTGGAAGCATTTCCATTTCCTCATACATTTGTTCTGTCCATTTAATAACGAGCAACTTATCGACGAGCAACGAAGGGGAAATCATAAGATGTAACGTCTCCGTGAACAAAGGAAAAGAAGAAGAACAAAGGGGAATATTTGTCTAGAGTAAAAACAGTGGATCTCGCTGAGGCAAACTTTCATGCTTTGGGAGGAAACCGACTGAACATAATCGTTGCTGGGCGAGCTGGACGGCGAGGGCTCGAATTCCTTTCTCAAGGCAATGCGGTGGAGGAGTAATATTATGGATAAAGTAAAGTTTTCCAAGGGCCTCTTCGAAGATTAGAGACGAATGAACTGAAGATGTTTGGAGTCTCAAGCAAGGAAGGAAGGCAAACTTTCAGTATCTTTCGATGTCTCTGGCATTACAATCATTGCATCAAACTGACGCCATTGCATTAAGGTTCTGAGCTACACAATTGTGTAAGGAATCATCAAGCTAGGCTATCATCAGCTCACCAAGAAAATAAATGTTCTGGAATTTTGTCAGTGATTTGGTTTCGCATGACGGTAGGAAAACTCTCTCCACAAAGGATGACAGCTAAGCCAATCTAGACTGGCAATATTAACAGAAAAGGCTTCTGTTGAGAAGAGCGCAAAACGGAGATAAGTGTGTGTATATTTAGTTGCTTCAAGCCATCGATATATGGATATTTGTATGCATACGTGCGTGCTTCATAACCCGTACGTAAAAATGATGCATCTTCGCTACGCTGAAACCCCAATTATATCTGCTTCCATGTGCATTGGCCCTGTAACGATGCAACAATCGCCTAATTTTTTATGCTATGATTTACGATTGTTTGGTGTTGCAAATTATGCAGTCGTAATGATAAATATAAACATGGGGGGGATGGGTGAGATAGCGGAAGGAAATATTTACCCTAGGGTATTGGTAATGAATCTCTGCTGAGGCAATTATTCAGCCTTTTTTCCAGCTGACGCTATGGTGAAGCAGGTGTTGAGGTTGTGCACCAACAAATTATTTAGGGAATACCAAATTATTCATTAAATTATATTAAGTTATTAATTTATTTGGGCTCGCGTGCCAGTCGCAAAACTGCTTTCAACTAGGATTGCATTTGCGCTAATCTTGATTATAATGAAGCAGTGCTACTCTTTTCTAGGTTGTTGAGATTAACAGATAGAGATTATTTCGTTTATTTAGACCACAAGAATGCAACCAAACTGGTAAATGGTTATTTTAAAATTTTCGTAGTATTATAAAATAATATAAAATAGAATTGAATTGAACTACAGCGTAGTTCTACGTCAACAATGTGGTCGTGTCTTGGACACAACCTTCTATATTTTTTTAATTTACAAAACAAAACTTTAATTTGCAATATTTAAAAATATATTTTTTCATGTAGAAAATTCAAAAAATGGGTACAAAACGGTAAAACTATTTTTGATGAACTTTGTGGAACATCGAATTTTTATGAACTTTGGAAACTTCCAATTTTTGTATGTTAACAATCATTTTTAGCCACAAATTATGAATCCTGATGTGATTTAAAATAAAAAAAAGCTCTTTATCAATCTCCTTCTAAATGCAGCCATTCCTTTAGACGGGCTTCACGGATTTTCTTTTCAAGTTATTCAGACATTATTTTCAATGTTCACCCCCACTAGAACGTCTTTGGAATATTTTCATCTATCACACATATACATTAGTTTTATGCTGGCAGCTTACTGCTAGGAGTATTTTATGTTGAAAGTCGGAAATTCGAGATAAAAGTTGAATGGGTTTTTTAGACAAATAAAAAATGTAGGTCTTAGAGGGGTTAACAAATATTTATAATTCATACAAATTTGTGATTTTGGGTAGCTTCCATCATGTGTACCAAGTTTCAACAAAATCGAAGAGAGAAAAGTGCTTTAGTGCAATTTCTCTAGATTATACCAACAACCCTATTCTAAATAATCGGGGTTGCTATCATTACTAATTTCGACTGATATCAAAATAGAATTGCGAGACTTCCAGCCAGCGACTGTTCTGTGCATCCTAGTTTCAACCGCAACCTTTTTTAGCTTAGTATAAAATAACCCTTTATTTCGCGCGGCGAACGACGTGAGATGGCTCAAGTCCCAGTGTTTCCGCAGGCGAATGGCATGGCTATAGTTTTTCACTTAAGTGAGATTTGAAGTCGTGTCCTCATTTGATATCGACTCGGATATCGAACAGGAGCTGAAAAGTAAGGTGGCTTCCACAATTAAGCGAGAAACTTTGCTATCTAACGTCATTCGCCGAGCGGAATAATGGGGATTATTAGCGACGATTTGCAAAATAATCAACTTCTCGTAATTAATATCCGGAATATGTTGAAATTCGCTCGAAATCAATAATTAATGAACTATGAGAGAGCATGTGGACAGTTCTATGCTATATCACGCGTTCAATTTGTCTCCAAACAAAAGGCTCATATCAACCATTTCGATCAGTCTTACCGTTCTGCTAATTAACCTCCGCCGTGCGGCACTCCACGGTGAATTTATTAATCTAAGCGCTGAATCAACAATGGAGATGACCACCGGAGCCTCTGCTTCCTCCGCTACTGCTGCTGCTACCGCCGTCGCAGGAGAAGCTTCTTGACCGATTTTATATAAATAAGACCACTGTCATAACTCAAGTTCAGTATCCGAGCGACTTTTGGGCAGAACCGGTGTGAGCTTTAGTAGGGGGCCATTCGTGTGGTTAAGCAGCATACGCATCATCGCAGCATCACATAAATCAGCATCCCAACCACGGATGCAAATTGGCTGGCTGCTGAGTGGAGGAAGGTGATCTCTTCGTATCGGGTTCGAATCGAACTCACTGCTCGCCGCTGCGCGAATTGACGAACTGAAAGTGATAAGTGACGATTGCGCAACATTTTTTTTTTGTTGGCCTTGGCTGGACCCACAGAGTGAACCTTGAAAGTGAAATTGAAGACCGCGGCGGAAGCGCTAAAAGTGTAACGCGATGGTGAGTGATGCGAGGAAATGCCCAGGAAACAGGTGTTCCCCCTTTTCGGTGGATGTGTAACTGAGAGGAATATCATAAAAATGTTTTATCGAGTGCTTTTTTCATCGTAAAGTGATCCTAAACGCTCTAGTAAAACATTGAATTTTAGGATTTTTCATTTCTGATATGAATGCAAGTATATTGCATATGAATATAGAGAAGAAACTCAGTGTGAATCAATTTTGTTTTCTAGTTCTATAGTCTGTTCCGCTCATATCTGTAACAGAGTGATAATTTAGTTTCAAGACTGATATTAAAAACGAATTTTCGAACAAGCTTTTTACAGTTTTTTTTAATGTTATCATTCAATGTAGTTACCTACAGCTTCAATACATTTTTTTCATTGATTTAATAGCGATTCGAATGCGTGCTCTAACTTATTTTGAGAAACGGTGTTCAACTGTTTGGTTGGAGCCGTTCAAATAGTCCTAATGTCGTCAAAAGTATCCTTTTAATTTTTCCTTAATATTTGAGAAAAGAAATCTGATGGATACGACGGATAAATCAGGATACTGACGGGACTTATAAACAAGAATTGACGCACGATCAGTGACTTAGTATACAAGTGTCTAAATTGTTGTATTCTAGTTGGTATTTCCCAGATTCTGTCCATCAAATACATCAAAACAAATCGTTTGGCCCGATGGAACAAACTCATTACAGATAATATTTTGATATAATTTGAGTCCCGGAACATAATTTATACACTGTGCTATTCGTATAAAAAACTATAAGAATAGTTTGACGTAAGTTTATTTAACTGGTGCAATTTAGCGGCGAATGAAAATATATTTTGAAAGCATATCTAATAGAAATAGAAAAAAAAAACTCGTAAAAATCAGACCAAGGATCATGATTGGAGTCTTTTAGTACCAATGTCTTTGACTTGGCAGAATATTCAAGCATGTTCTCGATACGCCCAAAACCGTGTTTAATGATCATGTTCATTCTTGAAAGATGCAATACTGTCTAAATTGATCCATTTCCTGATTTTTTCCCAAAACGACTTCGAATTTTCAGGATGACAGAATATTTAATTACTATCAGTCAAAACAGAACTACCTTGACCGCTTCACTTTTCCGCTGTTCACTTTTCAATTGAAATAATAAAAAGTTCCTCTAGCTAAGTATAAGCAGTTTTGTTGATTCGAAGTGTCAAGAAAATCTCAGGGTTATGCTTCAAAGATCCAATGATAAATGAATATGAGGCGAACACTTCCATAACCAGAACCTCTTCTAGAGGTGAAATATAATAATTACATAGGAACGTGTAGCTAAGCTCTGAATATATCTCCCCGGACAGTTACATTTCAATCAGCACGGATATTCCGTAGGAAGTTTTCTGCTGATTGATTCCCACACTGATGAGCATGTGCACGGACTAATGCGATTAGAGAAATACAGATGACCCTAATATATCAAACCAGCAAGCAGTTCTCCATCGATCCGGTTTAGATAAACCAGTTCGCACAGTTTTGAACGGCTAACAAATAGCATCTGTGATTCTGATAATCGTAGTATTCTGACATATTTTTCATCGCTTGGAAACTTTTAAAACATATATTCTTTCCGTGCTTCGAAATTTTTCAAAATTTTCATCGCGTTTTCGACTGACGACGACAGATCGATAAACGCAATGATCCTACAATTCTAATGATTTTCTTGTACAACCAGGTATTCAAATTTATTCAGTGTTTCAAAGTATGTATATACTGTATGTATACTACTCACGAGTGCACTTGACATTGAAGAACTCTTCCGCATTTCGATGAGATGCACATTACCAAAGCACTATCCAACGAATTGAGCTCGTTTCACATTGCCATTTTTGTAATGGTCCTCAAAACCAAAACAGTCGTAAGTATGTGGAGTTATAAAAAAAACACATGATCCGCCTTCGATCACATTCAAGCGAATATTATTGATTAATCGTACTTCCTGTATATTCCTGCTGCGCACACTAATTACAAAAAAAAATCAGAAATAAAATTAGCCTTGAGAACAAATAGTTTTAGCTATCCTGATTAGAATATTTCACCCATCAATTCTAACAAGCATCGAAGAAACAGATTCTCTTGAAATATCCAAATGCATATATCGATCTTCAATAAAGTAGACACTTGAAGAAGCCCTGAGGACATAGGTAACCGATGGTTGGAAAAGTGTTAAATAGTAATCAATTTACACTTGCAAAGGAACAAGCGCTAGCCATGTTCGTTACGTGTCACCTAATACGTGCGAAATCATAATGCAAGATATGATGCAAGCATGCACATGTCGTCTTCAGTACTTACACGAAGACAACACCTCGGCTTAGAAACATCATTAGTGGGCCATAAATAAAGATAGTGGAAATTATTATGGTAGCTACTAGCATCAGCTAATAATTGAGAGATAGCAAAGATAATAGTCACTGATCGAAAATTTTTCGAAAATAATTTTAGTGTTTTTTTTTTCAACCGAAGTATCGCCATCAACCATAGAACTACATTAAACTAAACACTGCAGCGGCCTTGAACCGACCGTAAGTTTGTTCTATTTTGTTAACTATTGAAAACCGACTTATGTTTTTTTTTTATCAAAATCGTTGTAGAAAATTTGAATAAACATGCTTTTCACAAAGCAATAAAGGGGCCTTGCATTGAACTTTCCAAATATTCAATCGATTTTCTGTGCGATCATTATTTCATGAAATATTCACGATGAAATACGGAAGGGATGGTTCTCATGGGATGTTCTGGGAATCAGGTGAAAGCTTATCAATAAGATAGATTTGATTTGTTATGAACACAGTTAAGAGTATATTTTGAAATTTGATTATTTTCAATTAAAATTTTGTTTTGTTTTGTACATTGCATGCACATTTTAGATTAAAAATTTATGCACATTTATATTTAAAACTAGAGGCTTGTAGCCTCAAAATTTTGTATATTTCACTCGATGCATCAAGGGGACTAATACATATAGATGAGTGAATTGTACTTGGTTTTGAATAATTTCATTTTAAAAACATTACTCGTTTGATATTAAAAAAAATGACAAATTATACTTTAAATTGTTATAAAAAATATTCGGAAATGGCCGATTTGATCAAGAGCAACATTTTTTTGAGTAAGAGAAACTTTGATCGATTCCTTATCAAAACCTATCCGTCGTAACGAAATGGTGTCTTAGAAATAATTGTAGAGAATCGATGTTTGAACGTAGGATAATTATACACTGAGAAAATAATATTTTTCTTTCATGAAAAATACGGGTCTAATACTCTGCGATAAAGAACAAAACTACCACTACCACTCCCAGTAGAGAACCGAGTTGAGAGTCTGGCCATAGTTGAGCAGATCATAGTGGATGATTCCCTGCCAATCCAACCAAACACACAGCAAAACCTTCCTGGCTGTCAATCCAGGCTTGGCGATGGTTCGGGCCGGCTCACCGCGCTTCGCAGGCGTTGATTCGGTCTAAAAGATTTTTTTTGCGTCAACTCGTGTGGCACCCATACATCCAGCTTTTCTTGGAATCCAATCTTCTGCAAATGGTTCCAAACGGTTTTATGGTCCATACCCAGTTCCTGGCCAATCGAGCGAGTGCTCACTTGCTGTTCTACTTGGATGATTTCAACGATTTTATCGGTTTCCACGACGATTGGCCTACCAGTACGGGGTGTATCTTCGACAGCCACTACACCAGAACGAAATCGATCAAACCAACGCTGTGCTGTGCGAATCGTTACAGTATCGGGTCAATAAACTACACGAATTTTTCCGGCCGCCTTCGTTGCAATTTTACCTCACAGGTAGTAAAAACGTAAAATATGACGAATTTCTTGCTTAGTGGATTCCATCTTTGACGCGCTATAACTTGAGACTGAATAGGACAATCACAACACTGTCAAAACGACACTTGTAGCACAGATTGTCGTCTTTCAATAGCCGTATAGTATGACCCGATGCGATAAGTACAACACAAGATATGTTTAAGTGTTGCCATATATTGACAATATACGACATTTCTTTTTCCCCAACCCAATATATTAGATCCGTATTTTTTAATATTTTTTTTTTTCATTTGGGTGCCCATTTCCATTCTAGGGTGGTCCGAAAAATCCTTTTTTTACCTTTTTCTCAAAAATGTTTTTTATTTCTGAAAATTCATAGCTTTTGAAGTACTCTACCGATTCAGATGATCAACTTATCAAATTAAAGACAGTTAGTAATTTTTGGGAAAATATTTCGCTTGCCAATAATTTGAATGTTGTTTTCGTAATTTTTTATTTTTTTTTTAGGCTTTGGACAAGAGGGCGCTATATTTTTTCATATTTTTTCTTGAAAGCTAAGGATTTTTTTCATAACATATCCATATCATATCCAACAGATGAGATTTTTTTCGTTTTTGATTTACGAATTTTCAAAGTTAACCAATGGTTAAAAAAACCACCAATTTTTCCCTCCTTTTCCAAAAAAGACTCCTTTGCAAAAAGTCATAACTTTTGAACTACTAGACCGATTCAGATGATCGATATATGAAGATTAAATTTGCGAAGAAATGGATTTTTTATTTGGCAGACTTATCTCACTTCTTAACTAGGCGAACCTAGCCAGAATTTTCACCTGCCCCCGGGCTTCTGAATGCCAAAGGGGGACTAGGCTCTGCGGAATGCACGTATCTGCATGCCCGTGCTGTTTTAGTCCTGACCGAGGAATCGTCGGACAATCGCGCAGGTGCTAAGGATGACCGACTTTTGGATGCCGGCCAATTCCTTCTCCATGTTCAACACCTTTAGCGCTTCCAGAAGTGTCTTCGGGACACTTCCAGTTCCAGAGAGAACGACTGGAACAATTCTTGGGACCTCCCTTAGCCCCCACAGTTCCTTGAGCTCCACGGCCAATGGTCGGTACTTGCAGATTTTGCGACCGTGGGTCTCCTCCAGATTCTGGTTCAGTGGAATAGCGACATCGATGATGGTGACTTTGCGGTCGCTCTTGTCGTAAACCATTATATCTGGGCGGTTGTGGTGGATCGAGAGGTCGGTCAGAACAGTGCGATCCCAGTACAGCTTGAAACGGTAATTTTCCAGGACAGGTGCAGGCATGTACCGGTAGTTTGGTACGTTGTCTTCCAGTAGAGCACATTGGAGCGCCAGTTGTCGATGAACAATACGGGCCACGTTGTTGTGGCGCTCGGTGTAGGCTGCGTTGGCCAAAACGGGACAGCCTCCCATGATGTGCTCTATGTTCTCACCTAGTTGATGACACATCCGGCAAATGTCATCAACGTCTTGATGCCAGACGTACCGCCTGCAGTTTCTCGTCGGCATTATCCTGTCCTGGATGGCTATCATGTCAGCTTCTACTACTGAAGAGAGTTCACCACGCGTTAGCCACAGATTAGATGCGGCCTTGTCGACGTGTGGCCGGTCCAGTTGATGGGGGTGGGCACCATGCACTGCCTTCTGCTTCCAAGCTGCAATCTTCTCCTCCTTTAGTTATTATTTTTTTTTTTATTAATTAGTTTATTTTTACAGGCTCAGTTACATAAGTTTTAAGGAGCCGAAATCTTAACTATATTTTATAACTATATATAAACAATTTCGTAATTCTATGGTTAGTAATGTAGAAAACCGATTACTCGGGGTTGAGTCGAGTCGAGACATTTTTTCTTCAGGACAAGGATGGGACATAAGGTGATTATAAAACATTTGATAATCAAACTCAATTCTTAACACGTTGAGTCCAGCGTCGGTCCCTAGGGACCGACGTTGAGCTTTTTGGTAGAAAACCGCTGACAGACTGGGACTGACAGTAACAAAATAATAAAATAAAAATATATACGGTTTGTTTGCGAATGTTTTACAAAATTTGACTACATTGTTGTTTTTTCTATTTTCTATTCATACAATAAGTATCTTTGGGAGCTAGGACCGACACTGATATTGTGCAAACGCTGTTGATGCGAACATGAATAATTCGGGGCTCAACGTATTAAATCTATTCGTATATCTATAGTGTATTTACATTTCAACTTATTCTACTGTTTATAGCAAGGGGACCAATTACTCGCAAAGGAAGAATAGGAGGGTATATAGATATAGAGACAATCACATACGAAGATCGATAGCTTTAAGGAAAACATATATTTGGGTAGTTATTATTGATTAGGTAAGTTTTTCATAGTTTTCTCGGTTAAAGATCTAGGGCGAGAGTCTTTGTAGTCACATTGGTTGCGCGTTCGCTTTATAAGCGATCGACTATGAGTTCAAAACTCAGGGCCCTCGATTGACCATCTTTGTGTTATTACAGAATAACTACGTCCACGTAAAAAATAGTATCGATGGAGAGGTTTTTTACATAACATATCCAACAATCAAAGATGTATTTTTTTGCGCTTTTGAGTTACGTTTTTTTGTTCAAATTTAACTTGTTTTCAGTCTTCGTTCAATATTCCTATGCAATTAAACTAGATCTATGCAACTAGAATTCAATTTCTTCACAAGTGTAATATTCATTTCAATTTTTATTAAACGGTTTTATTTAACTTCACCTGTTTGTATGCACTTTGTCTGTAGCGCTGTCCCACATTAATAGAAATTTGACCCCCTTCCTGTTGACCAATTGATCTGAAATTTGGAACCCAGCTTTATCTCCGCAGTCATTATAAAACTGCGTATTCCATGATATTGAAAATCCAAGATGGCGGCTGCTACAAAATGTCGGATTACATATTTTCTGAAAACCTCATCAATATTGGTATCAAATAAGAGGGCTTGACTAGTAGAATACAGTTATTTGTGAGAAATACAAAATGACGACCTCTACAAAATGGCGAATTATATATTTTCTCAGTACCCCATCATTATGGGTATCGAATAAAAGGGTTTAATTAGTAGATCACATTTATTTATAGAAAATGCAAATCCAAAATGGCTGCCACCATAAAACGGCGCTATATATAGATATATATGTATAATGTACTAAAAACTAGAAAATAAAATAAGTAAAAAAAACTTTTTAAGTTAAACGGGTTCTTTGTGATTTAACATAATAGTAATAGAGATAATGTACTAAAAGCTAGAAAATAATTAGGCACGTAGCAGTTAGTAATTATCATACCCCTTCCTTCTTAAATCAAGGACATTAATGAGACTAAAATAAAATCGTGGGGCACGTTGAATTTCTATTATCCACATTTAATGGTTTCATTATATGTCCCGCGATTTTATTTTAGTCTTCTCAATGTCCTTGATTAATGAAGGAAGGGGTATGATAACTACCAACTGCTACTTGCCTAATTATTTTCTAGCTTTTAGTACATTATCTCTATTATTATTATGTTTTATCACAAAGAAACCGTTTAACATAAAATGTTTTTTTTACTTATTTCATTTATGTCCATTATCTGAATCGGTTCAAAAGTTATGAGTTTGTGGAAAAATTGTTTTTTGCGAACCCTCGGTTAACTTTGAAATTCATATCTCAAAAACGAAAAAAAATAGCACCTCTGATATCGAGACATGTTATGTATAAAAATCTAAGCTTTCAAACAAAAATATAAAAAATATACCTCCAGCCCAGAGCCATGAAGACAATAAAAAACGACTACATCAATCATTACGAAAATAAAACCCATTTCTTTAGCTAGCCTTTTTTTAAATAATTGGTTTCAATTTGATATGTCGCTTATTTAAATCGGTTCAGTGGTTCAAAAATTATGAATTTTTAGAAAAGTCATTTTTGGGAAAAAGATAAAAAAAAAAGATTTTTCGAACCACTTTAAAATGGAAATGGGCACCCTAATGAAAATACAAAAAAAACGGGTCCAATATGTTGCGATAAAGAACAATACTTCTACTTTTGGCTTCAGCCCTTGCTTTATAGTTTACTAGCAAACCCGGCAATTTTCGGCCCGCCCAAAAATGTTTTTTGGTTATCACATTCACGTTTTCTTACTGAGCGCACATTCATGAACTCAATCGCGGAACTGTTCATTGATTGATCTTCTAATCTATCCTTTAAAATTACCTTTTACTATAAAATTCCTAGAACTTTTACCAAAACTCGTCATTATAATATCAGATTATTTTCAGACACAATTCTCGTTCAAGATTTTCCAACCACTTGCAAATAACATGTTTTCTGTTACGTGGCATGAATGTTTAATACAGAAAATATGATAGAATAAAGACAGCCCTAAATCGGACAATTCCTTTCACGAATTTTGTTCTCATTAACACATTCGGCGATGCATTTTTATTTATATAGGTAGAAGAAGATATAGGAGTGCGTTTTATCGCATTAAAATCCATTTCGACTTTCAAACAAAGATCAATTTCGTTAGCGCTAAAATCAAATGGACTAATAACGCCTCTTTAGAGGGGGTACCTCCATATGCAGGATTTGATTTATTTGTTTGATTAGTTCTCGAATTATGCAGAAATTTGTGTTTCATTTATATGGCCTCCCTTAGAAAGGGAGAATAAGCGTCAAACCACCATAGAATCGTTTATCGATCCCTAAAACCTCTAAATGTCTTGATTAGTTTTCGAGTTATTCGAGAAACCAAACCTCCCCCCTCCCCCCAATAGAAAGGGGGAGAGGATTAAACCACCATATAAACATTTATTGCCCCTTAAAACCTCCATATGCCAGATTTGTTTCCATTTGCTTGATTAGTTCTCAAGTTATGCAAAAATTTGCGTTTCATTTGTATGGCAGCACCCCCTTAGAGAGGTGGTAGGAGTATTGAACCACCACAGAAACGTTTCTTGCCTCCTAAAACATCCATATGCCAAATCCTCCGTTTCTGGCTCCGTTTGCTTGATTAGTTATTGAGTTATGCAGAAATTTGTGTTTCATTTGTACGACAGCCATCCTTCGCATTAATTGCACTCTAAAACCTCCACTTGCCAAATTTGGTTTCATTTGATTGATTAATTCTCGAGTAATGTAGAATTTTATGTTTCATTTGTATGGCAGACCCCCTTTACAGAGGGGGAGGGGTCTGAAACTATCATAAGAAAAGGTGCCCCTTCATACTAATTTTCATGTCGATCAGTTGAGTCATTTCCGAGCCCATGAGTATCAGAACGACAGACAGACAGACATAAATTCATTTTTATACAGGGTCTTTCAGATTAAACACAAACGCAAAAAAAAATCGAATAGCTCCTTATAAAAATTTGTTTTCGCTCCGCCGATGGTAACACTGCATTTCTCACTTCGGAACGATAGAATTCGGCTACTCGTTCAGTCTGATCGGATGGTTTTTAGTGTCAAGATGTACAATTTACAAGAACGTGTATTTTTAGCAAAATCGTTTTACTCGAGCAACCGAATCCTTAATGAAACATTGTCCTCTTATGGTAAGAATTCCAACATTTCTCTTTGTCGATTACTTTCTCTGGGGGTACGTTAAGGACCGTTGCTATGTTGATTAGCCACAAAATTTGGAAAAACTTAAAGAAGAAATAACTCGGATTTTCAACAGCATCGAAGTCGTAATGTTAGAGTTGTGCATGAAGAATTTTGTTCACCGTTTAAAACGCGTTATCGAAAAAGGGGTGGTCACATCGAAAATGTACTAAAATAAGCTTTATTTTTGTTTATCTTAAATAAAAATCGGTTCACTTTTGTAGAAGTTATTAAAATTTGTTACATAAGCGTTTAATCGGAAAGACCCTGTATATATATAGATTTTGCTGAATTGTATACCTTTACTGTCTACAAGTTGTGCGACGACGTTGTACAACCGAGAATCAATCACCTTCGTAATATCGATTTCTAATATTAAATACCTATTGGCTTCTAACGGCATACGAGGCTTCCAATTGTAACTGTCAAACACATGAAAATTGTAACTGTCAAACAAATGTGACCCCTAATAAATTGTCCTTGATTTTAGAAAAATTCCGGAGGCTCAGTCCGGGGAAACGCGTATCGCGTTTGAATGAAAATGCCAAAACGAGATGATCAAGTTCATCAACTGAACTAAGCCAAAAAAAACACTCTTGCTTATTCATCAAAACTAGTTCCGTAGCATCCACAAAATTAGCATATTGATAGCAGTAGTAGCAAAAAGGTGTGAACAGTGGGTTTTGAAAGATGCTTTTTCGGAAATCTTACACAATCTGCTTCTCTCATAGCATGTGTCCGCAGTCTCAATCAATTGAAATGACCTACAATTTGGCGTGCGTAAATAGTAATGGCTCTTAAAAGAGCTAACAATATTGGGAACGTTGTTTACTGTCTCTTATAGTTCGAGTTCGATTTAGGCTAATATTGACTTTATCATTTCGCATTTGCTTACAGAAATTTGCGGTGCTGATTACTGTGGCATTGGCTGCCATCGCTCGAGCGCAACAATTCGATGGCTATCATTACCCAAAACCAAGCTGTCCGTATAATGATGCCCAAACTGTGTACCTGACGCATACCACTACGCAATATCAAGTACACACGGAAACCAGACAGAACGATTATCCGCAGATTGAACAAACGGTTACCAAATACTCATCAGTATATATCACATCGACAGTGGCGCAACCTGTACCAGTTTATCAAACGGTTACAGACACCAGAACTGTTCCTGGACCCGTTGCACCTCCTCAAACTTACTACAACACTATTACTCTGCCACCGATTGTTTCGACGTCTTACTCAACGGTGGTCCGACCATCTCCCGTCTATACAACGATTCGTGACATCAGTACAGTAACTCTTCCCCCACAAGTACTTCCACCCCAGACAATCTACAATACGGTCTCGTTACCTCCGGTAACCAGAGTCTCAACCATTGTTCAAACTGTTCCCGTTGTGCAAACTCTTCGCGATGTTGTTACTATAACCGCACCACCCGTAACCCTGCCACCTCAGGTTGTCTATTCAACGGTTCAACTGCCACCTCAGTACATCACCACTACCTCCACCTACATAACCACGAGACCAGTTGAAAAAACTGTACATGATACAGTTACCATCCCACCTGTGACTTTACCGGCCAATACCATCTACACAACCGTCTCGCAGCCCCCAATAACCGTAGTTTCTACAGCCGTAGTCGCCACCCCAACTCCTGTGTACAGAACAATCACAGTCACCAACACCCAGACCTTACCGGGACAGTATCAAACGATTTATTCCACTGTGACTGTTCCAGGCCATGCCCAAACGATCAACAACGTCATCACATCCACCGTCCGTGACGTTCAATACATCACTCAAACGGTGACAAACAACATCCCTGGAATTCAACATGACGCCCAGACCATCTACTCCACTGTGACACTGCCTGGCGTCACAAAGACTATCTGTGGTCCTCCAAACACTTATCTCCCGGCAGCCGATAGTAACAGCTTCGGAGGTTTCGGTTTTCAGCGACGGTACTGAAGAAGTTAGAATTCTGTAAATATTTTAATTCTATTTCCGACTAAAATATAAAAAAAAAGCTGCCATTTATAGTAGACATAGCTCGTCACGACCCATTGTAAATAATGTTTTTTTCGATTTTTTGTTCAAAAAGTTCAAGAAAATGTGAATAAACGAAACAGAAACCAAAAAACGACTAATAAACTGTGCAGAACAAAAAAGAAATCTTCCCGTCCTTCGAAAACCCTCGCGTCATGGTACATTTCATATATGTGAACTTCAAATTGTCACTCCGAACTCTAACAATGCGGTCCATTTCGCATCTCCTCCTGCGTGGGAACACATGAAAACAATCGCGGTGGAGAGTTAAATGGGTACCTTTGAAAAGAGATTAATTGTAATTCGGACAACGAGGAAAACAATCAATTTCAGAATTTTTCTCACGATGAGATATGATTAGGGAAAAGGCAAAAAGCAAATTTTAATGTGTGCCCGCCCATGAAAAAGTCCCCAAAAACAACTCGTATACAACGAAATATGGCAATGGTTAGACGAAATTCGCGTTCAAGTGAAGTAAACCATCTATTAAAAATGATACTGACTAACTCCGTCACCGTGATGAATTAATAGTCTCCAGTTATTTCAACGAGACCAAAATAATCCATCCCAATAATCAATATGCCTGACGTATGAAAAAAGACGATCGATTGCCAACGATGCCAGATGACCTGACGACGAGTATTTCTTAATTCAACTTTTTGTGACCTTTGTCACCAATGTCCTTAGATTCGAAATTGAAAACCATTGACGAACTTCGTTGAACTCATTTCCTTTATTATCGTGTGCAGAAACGAATAGTACAGGCTTATTGACTCCCCAATCTGAAACAATTTTAACGAGCTAATTGACGATTATTCAGCAGGGTACTTATTTCAGCCCTATAGCAAGCTCGTTATGTCTGCTCCTAACTAGCGCACTTGTTCGACACACTCGTACTCCTCTTGATTGAGCGGGGCGATGATCGCACAAACTGGACTCTGTACATACTTTGACATCTCTGAGCTCTAATTCGAGACTTGAAGGGGGCAATTCATCCTCCGAAACACCAGACCGCAGAACCGGGGTTCCAGTGAAGCGTTTCACATTTCGCAAACGAGACCATTTTTCGTAGCATTTATCGTTCACCTTCTCTTTCCAACCTCAATACATAAAATCGTTGATTTAATCAAAACATAAAAAATCTAAAAAATAAAAAAAAACAGAAGGCACATGAAGTTAATAAGAATTATAGATCTGACGCTAATCCAAAAAAATATTTGAGAATTTGCATCCGGCTCAACTCTAGTATTGAATGCGCCAATACAACTCAAAAACAGAGTCCGACATAAAATCTAACCCAAAGAGTTTCTTCAATCAAATAAAAAACAAAATTTAAAAGCAATAGTTTTCCATCACGAATCCGTGGAGAATGACCAAGAAAATATTTGCAACCTCTTTACAACATTCTTTGAAGAAGTTAATGTTAAAACATCTGATGAGAACCGAGATCGTGATTCCTTGCATTCCTTCCAGAATTTGCCAGTGAAATTTTTGACTCATTAAATAAGCTTGACGTCTCGAAAGAGCCGGGCCCTGACGGAATTCCACCAGTAAAGGGTGTGTCACATCAAATTGCATCACGGACAAAACGCTGTAGAAATTCGCCCAGTAGACCGATTCTTTTGAAAATTTTAGACAGTAAAATAAAAACTATTAAACAACTTTTGGCATTTTCTTTTTATTCATACTTAGAGCCCAAGCCCGTATGCTCGCACCTTCCTCTTCCCCGTCCATAAGGTTCTGTACAACGTCAGGTTGTAATTTTTTTTTAACAGAAATCCATTTTCTCTTGAAGTCCGCCTCCGATTTGACAACTTTTGGGTTCTTCCGGAGGGACTGCTTCATAATCGCCCAATATTTCTCTATTGGGCGAAGCTCCGGCGCATTGGGCGGGTTAATTTCCTTTGGCACGAAGGTGACCCCGGTGGCTTCGTACTACTCCAACACGTCCTTTAAATAGTGGCACGAAGCGAGATCCGGCCAGAAGATGGTCGGGTCCTCGTGCTGCTTCAATAGTGGTAGTAAGCGCTTCTGTAGACACTCCTTAAGGTAAACCTGCCCGTTTACCGTGCCGGTCATCACGAAGGGGGCGCTCCGCTTTCCGCAAGAGCAGATCGCTTGCCACACCATGTACTTTTTGGCAAATTTGGATAGTTTCTGCTTGCGAATCTCCTCCGGAACGCTGAATTTGTCCTCTGCGGAGAAGAACAACAGGCCCGGCAGCTGACGAAAGTCCGCTTTGACGTAGGTTTCGTCGTCCATTACCAGGCAATGCGGCTTCGTCAGCATTTCGGTGTACAGCTTCCGGGCTCGCGTCTTCCCCACCATGTTTTGCCTTTCGTCGCGGTAAGGAGCCTTCTGAACCTTGTATGTACGCAGGCCCTCCCGCTACTTGGTCCGCTGGACGAATGAACTTGACAAATTCAGCTTATTGGCGACATCCCGGACCAAACTTCTCGGATCACGTCTAAACTGCTTAACTACGCGCTTGTGATCTTTTTCACTGACGGAGCATCCATTTTTGCCGTTCTTCACCTTCCGGTCGATGGTTAGGTTCTCGAAGTATCGTTTTAGTACTCTGCTGACCGTGGATTGGACGATTCCCAGCATCTTACCGATGTCCCGATGTGACAACTCCGGATTCTCGAAATGAGTGCACAGGATTAATTCACAACGCTCTTTTTCGTTCGACGACATTTTTCCAAATTTACGAAAAATTGACAGTGAAGCATGGCCAACGTGATCTATACAATCTTATCTGATTATAAGCGAAAGCTGAAGATATAATTCCTAAAAATTAAATTTCTACAGCGTTTTTTCCGTGATGCAATTTGATGTGACACACCCTTTATTTATAAAAAAAAAATGGGCATCTGAATAAACTCCTCCACTGTTATAGCTTTTCAACGAGTCATTGGATTTGGAAAGGTTCCCAATACTAACAGTTCGGTTGAAAAGTTCATAAAGTTCATAAAGTTCATAAACGTCTAGATGGCGCCTCTTGCAAAAATCTACTTGACTGTCGCAAAGCACCATCTTTCAATGGATACGTGTCAAAATTTGACAGCAATCGGTCGATTGGTTCGTGAGTTACAGCATTGAGAGTGAAGCAACTTTTGTTATTGTGAAAAAAAATGGAGAAATCACAAATCAATGAAAACAACGGCAACATTGCATAATTTGGGCTTCGAATTGCTTCCGCAACCACCGTATTTTTCAGATATGAAATAAAGTTGACGTTAATAATTAATTTTGCCGCGAACGGATTTTGGCGATTTACATACCAAACGAATCGGAAATTTCCTAAGATTTGTTCGTTATGATATATATTACAAAGTGCACCCGTGGCCGAGTGGTTAGCGTCTCACATGATCACGCCGGGTGTTCGGGTTCGAATCCCGTTCTGGCCGGGGGATTTTTCTTCAAAGAAATTTCCTTCGACTTGCACTGTGGTCACGCGTATTCTAGATCTTGCCCCTCGGAATACCTTCAAGGCGTGTTATTTGGCATAAGAAATCTAAACTAAGTATTATTAAATGACGCTAGTTAATGCATACGTTGAGACGGCAAAAGTTCCACAGGTAACGTTAACGCCATTCAAGAAGATATATATTACAACCCCCGGTGTGTAAACGACGAAAACTAGAAGCATTTCCATTTTCCCAAACATTTGTTCTGCTCATTTGTGAACTTCCCTACCCGTGTCGTCAATAACGAGCAACTTATTGGCGAGCAACGAAGGAGAATGATTCAATGTCTCCGTGAAAAAACAAAAGAAGAAGATTACGAACGAAGGGGAATTTTTGCCTAGAGCATAAATATTGGATCTTGCTGAGGCCAACTTTCAGTATTGTTCTAGATACGAAGCAATGAATGCCGCTTGTTCTTCCTTGTTTTGCGTCATCACATGTCTTCGTTTCCGATTGAGCTGTCTCGGGCATTGTAATCATTACATCAAACCGACGCCATTCCATCAAACTAGGCTATCATCTGCTCACCAAGAAATAATTTTTCGGGAATTTTGTGTGTGATTTGGTTCCGCATGACAGTAGCAAAACTTTCTCCACTAAGGATAACAGCTGCGCTTATTTCGAGCATAAGAAAGTAATGCAACTTTTTTTCGAAGCAGTAAATTTAATAGAAACGTTTGTTTTGGGAATAGTGCAAAATGAAAATTTCGTAGCATTCTAAAATAATACCCGAAGTTATAAGCAAGCAACTTGAATAAAATAACAGCGTAGTTCTACGTCAACAATGCAATCGTGTCTTGGACACAATCTCCTATAATTTTTTTTTGTATAATATTTCGTTTTACTAAAATTTATGTGGAATACCTTAAGGCAATATTCTAGTCTAGGAATTAAAAAAAAATCAAAAAATTGAAATCCCAGTTTCAATTACTATAATAATTTAGTCGCGTGAACATCAGGACTTCGTCATACCCAACTGAGGAGGGTTTTAAACAAGCAGAACTATCTGTATTGGGTTGGTTGCCAATCGAAGGGAACACAATGTACTATATTTACACACATTTACTATATTTACCCTAAAGGCGACAGTAAGCCGATGCATTTGAGACCGATTCAGCGCGTGGATCGAAATTCGATTTTGAAGTTTGTAACGAGCCAAACCGTTATTTGTGATATCTGCATTAGGTGAGACTGATGTCTGCTCGCTAGTTGCAGCTAGATTGAGTTTTCGAAAATATTTCCAATTTTGATTAATTAAAATCATTCACGGATTAGGGTTACATTACGATTGTATAACACATCAAACAATTCTTAAATATTTTCCAATTCGATTGGTTCGCATTAAAACTAGTTATTACTTTTAAAACTATTTCATAAAAACGTGACACGTTTACTGATTTGATACCCTTACTGAAAGAAGTGGTCCTACGTCAAAACCTATTAATTTAGGTGGAATACAGGAGGCAAAATTTGGGTTTTTTTTACGATAATGTAAAAAATGGAAGCTAGTCTAGGATACGAGGCCTGTTCAAAAAGTATCGCGACTTTCGAATTTACGCGGGTTAGGTATATTCGATTCTAGATTGTGTGTGTGGCATTGTTGGTGCTCATGTCTCTCACTCATGCTGATAAGTACGGCTATTTTGAATATTCAATTAATTTTTTACAACTGCTTTTCTTACACGTGTTTTGGTTCATCTTCGATTTTTGCCTATTGCGATATAATTGACATAGCAATGGACCAAAAAGTCATTTAGAGAAAAGTGTACCATAGAAATTATTTACAACTTGAGGAAACATTGTAACTTCTATAAGAATATATTCTACATTCCCTTGACGAATATGAAAAAACAAATAAATAGATCAATAAAAAAAAAGCGTTGAAACGCAAAGTTTGAAAATGATTGATTTAATTCAAGTCTAGAGTTTGTTGATGTTTTCAATTTCAAGCAAGCGGTGTTGATAATGAGAATCCGTTTTAGGTAGAATTGGTGTATTTCCAACTGCCACGAGAATGCCACTGATTGAATCTTCAACAAAAACCCCGTTGGAAATTTCGAAAGAAAAAGGCCGCTTGGCGTCAGTTATTATGTTAAAGTATCATATTCAAAATTTATTCTAGAATCTATGATATAGCGAAATTTCTGGAATCATTATGTTACCTTGACAATCTTCTCAATACAGCTTTGTGAACAGTCTTCAAGCAACGTATTAGACCATGATGGATGAACAGGATCTGTCTTTTGAGTACTTATAACACATTAAACTATAGCATATAGTAGCACATGGCATAAATCTGCAACATT
Source organism: Toxorhynchites rutilus septentrionalis (assembly GCF_029784135.1). Classification (NCBI taxonomy): domain Eukaryota; kingdom Metazoa; phylum Arthropoda; class Insecta; order Diptera; family Culicidae; genus Toxorhynchites; species Toxorhynchites rutilus. The sequence goes on along the minus strand of NC_073745.1, from coordinate 213,867,784 downwards.
GTCATCGTCATTGATTCAATAGTGCTCAAAACTTCAAAAAAAGAATCATCGATGTGAACTCCGCGTACTGTGTTGTGTTGTCCGAAAAGTTTGTGCCGCCACATATGATGATCAAATGGAGTCGCTGAACAAGAATAACCATCGGTACATGATACGTCAATTAGCAGTTTACTACCGGTGCTCTCGTGGCCGAGTGGTTAGCGTCACGACTAACATGCCAGGGGTTCGGGTTCGATTCCCGTTCTGGTCCGGGGAATTTTTTTTCGTCGAAGAAATTTCTTCCAACTTGCACTGTGGTCACGCGTATTCTAGAGATTGCCACTCAGAATGCATTCGAGGCGTGTTATTCGGCATAGAAATCTCTACAACGGAAACAAACCGTTTTTGGGGCAAATCTTGTAGGTGATGAAAAATTGACTATTTATACACACAATGTAGATCTACTCAGAAAGCCCAAAGACAGTCAAACGCTGTGTTTGGTGGGATTGGAAAGTAATTCTGTATCGCGAGCTGCTATCAAACAACCAGTCGATAAATCGCAACATGTACCGCTCACAATTAGGCAAATCAAAGTGTTCCATCAGGGCCAGCGTTACCAATGTTGCACTTTAAACTGGATTCTTCCAGTTTTTTTTCTCGATCCAGTCACCCAGTTGAACTCTGAAAACTTCCAGTTTTTTTGACGTAGAACTACGTCTTTCATTAAGGTTGCCAAATCAGAAAACAGGTCACGTTTTTATGAAATAAAGTTAACGTTAATAACTATTTTTGCCGCGAACGGATTTTGGTGATTTACATACCAAACGAATCGAAAATTCCCTAAGATTTGTTTGATATGCTATACATTACAATCCCATAGTCGGTATATGGTTCAAATTGATGAAAATTGGAAGCATTTCCATTTCCTCATACATTTGTTTTGTCCATTTAATAACGAGCAACTTATCGACGAGCAACGAAGCGGAAATCATAAGATGTAACGTCTCCGTGAACAAAGGAAAAGAAGAAGAACAAAGGGGAATATTTGCCTAGAGTATAAACAGTGGATCTCGCTGAGGCAAACTTTCATTCTTCGGGAGGAAATCGACTGAACAACATCGTTGCTGGGCGAGCTGGACGGCGAGGGATCGAATGCCTTTGTCAAGGCAATGCGGTGGAGGAGTAATATTATGGATAAAGTAAAGTTTTCCAAGGGCCTCTTTGAAGATTAGAGACGAATGACCTGAAGATGTTTGGAGTCTCGAGCAAGGAAGGAAGGCAAACTTTCAGTATCGTTCGATGTCACTGGCATAACAATCATTGCATCAAACTGACGCCATTGCAATAAGGTTCTGAGCTACACAATTGTGTGGTGAACCATCAAGCTAGGCTATCATCAGCTCATCAAGAAAATAAATGTTCCGGAATTTTGTCAGAGATTTCGTTTCGCATGACGGTAGGAAAACTCTCTCCACAGAGGATGACAGCTAAGCCAATTTAGACTGGCAAAATTTACATAAAATGCTTCTGTTGCGAAGAGCGCAAAACGGAGATAAGTGTATGTATATTTAGTTGCTTCAAGCCATCGATATATGGATATTTGTGTACGTACGTGCGTGTTTCATAACCCATACATAAAAATAGTACATCTTTGCTACGCTGAAACCCCATTTGTATTTGCTCCCATGTGCGTTGGCCCTGTGACGATGCAACAATCGCCTAATTTTTTTAATGCTATGATTGACGATTGTTTGGTGTTGCAAATTATGCAGTCGTAATGATAAATATAAATAAGGAGTGGAGATAGCGGGAGGAAAATATTTACGCTAGGGTATTGGTAATGAATCTCTGCTGAGACAAATATTCCGCCTTCTTCCCAGCAGTTTCCATTGTTTGTTTTCTGACTTCAATGCATTGAACTGATGCTATGGCGAAGCAGGTGTTAAGGTTGTGCACCAAAAAATGATTTGGAGAATACCAAGTTATTCATTGAATTATATTATATTATTGATTTATTTTGGCTTGCGTGCGAGTCGCAAAACTGCTTTCAACTAGGATTGCATTTGCGCTTATCTTGATTATAATGAAGCAGTGCTACTCTTTTCGAGGTTGTTGAGATTAACAGATAGAGTTTATTTCGTTTATTTAGTCACCAAGAATGTAAACGTCGTTCTGAAAATTTGTATGTGATTTGGTTTCGCTTGCCAGTAGCGAAACTTTCTCCACTAAGGATGACAGCTGCGCTTACCTCGAGCAAGTATTGTTCTGCGAGCACAAGATTGAATCATCAAACAATTATCGTCAAATGATTTTACAATAAAAAAAACATTTCAGAGCGACCAAACTGGTAGAATGGTTATTTCAAAATTTTCGTAGTATTATAAAATAATATCCGCAGTTATAAACAAGCGGCTTGAGTTAAACTACAGCGTAATTCTATGTCAACAATGCGGTCGTGTCTTGGACACAACCACCTATATTGTTTTGTCTCCCTCCTTTACCTTGTCCATACCCGTACCCGTGGTTGCTGGTAATGAATAGCTGTTTGCTGCGGGAGCGCAGACAAAATGTATGGGAAAGTAGGGAATTCTTTCTTCCAATTTTTTTTTAATATCATCCAGTTTTATACAGTTTTTTTTATATGTGTACTTTAGTTTTACCCATTTTATGTAAAAAAAAATTATAATGTATCAATATTATGCCTCAATCCACCTTCCTATCGCTCGACCAATTTTGTTTTTTGAATTTATAGTTCAATCGCTCTAAGGGATTGACCTTTCTTTTTCTTACACACTCAACTCAGTGTCAACTTTCTCCTGCCTACACTTCTGAATTAAATACGGTTAGAGCGCAGTGTATCTGGTGAAAAAATACTATTTTACAGTCTACCTCATGGACTTCTGCGACAGGCTAGACTGTAATTTGGTTCTTCCCATTTCGTCTTCGTCGAAATTATTGAGAACTAGCTGACCCGGCAAACTTCGTCCCGCCTAAAATTTGTTTTTTGTTATCAATACCTTCAAACATTCACGTTTTCTTACTAAGCGCAAGTTCATGAATCCAATCGCAGAACTGTTCATTGATTGATCTTCTAATCGACCCCGTTGAATTTACCTTTTACTATAAAATTCCTAGTACTTCTACCAAAACTCATCATTAGAATATCAGAATATTTTCAGACACAATCCTCGTTCAAGATTTTTCAACCACTTGCAAATAACATGTTTCTCCGTTACATGGAATAAATGTTTGATACAGAAAACATGATAGAATAAAGACAGACCCCTCCCCTCTTCTCCCCTTAGAGAGGGGGGAGGAATGTCTATTCACCATAGAAACGTTTCGTGCCCCCTAAAATCTTCATATGCCAAATTTGGCTCCATTTGCTTGATTAGTTTTCGAGTTATGCAGAAATTTGTTTTTCATTTGTATGACAGCCCACCCTAAGAGAGGGGGAAGGAGTGTCGAACCACCATAGAAACATTTATTGCATCCTAAAACCTCCACATGTCAAATTTGGTTTCGTTTGCTTGATTAGTTTTCGAGTTAGGCAGAAATTTGTCTTCCATTTGTATGGCAGCTCCCCCTATAGAAAGGAGGGTGGAGTGTCTAACCATCGTGAAAACATTTATTGCGTCCTAAAACCGCCATATACCTAATTTGGTTTCGTTTGCTTGATTAATTTTCGAGTAATGCAGAAATTTTTATTTCATTTGTATGGCAGTACAAATGAAATTCGAATACCAATACCAATTCTACCACGGCATCCACGACTAGTACAATGTTCATAGTAAGAAAACTTACCCAAAATAGTTCATAGAGCCCGCGTTCCATGCTGGCTTTGAGTTTATATAAATATCAGATGTTATAGATCCAAATCATTCTAAAGTTTAGAAGATCAGAAAGTCAATGTACTCCATTGACTTTAATTGATATGAAAGTAAAACCCAAGTAACCTAGCATCCGTTTACATTCATTGTCACTCGAAAAAAAATTTAATTTCAAATAGCATTGATATTACGCATAATCTAAACTCTCCTATTTGGCGCATAGTTCGTAATAAAAAGAAATAATGCTTACTTTGCATAAAATTCTTATGCACCATTGTGTTTATCTTGGAAGTATGCATGGAGGAACTACTTAAAGATACCTCATTTTAAGGTTGATACCAAAATTTGGTTTAGACGAGAAGTAAAATACCAAAGAATGATACCAAAAATGGAGAGAAATAGCTTTTCAATACCAATGTTTGATAATTTCAACACAAAAATAATACTTGAACAGTGTTTTTTGATAATAAATGTGTATTAAATTGTTAGTATTTTACCTCGTATGTCTTGTTCGTTCCTTTTGCCTAAACGTTGTGTTTAATTTCAGCTACTACGATACACCTAAGTGAAAATCATTTGAAAGTTTCACAAATTCAGAAATATGTTTCATCTGCTAAATTATAACATGGAAGGTACGACTTAATCCAAAGATACTCCAGAATTCTAACACAGATCAGTGCATAAATCAGTGCACTGAGAAGTCCACATGCCCCTATTCAAATGTTAACTAATGGGAACCGAAAAAAAACAACACAGAAACGTCAAACCGATGGTAAAATTAGTCCCCGTGCATTGATTTAATGACTTATTTTACTCTACATTCTTCGTGGGGGAAAATCGTAAAAAATAGCAACGAAGATGGTCTAAACAAACACAACAGAAATGTCAAAATTCGCGTTGAGAGAATTGGGGTTAGGTTTGATGCAGTGATCAAAACAGGAAACGTGCCCCCATGCATCTTAATTATTCATATTATCGAGCAGTTTTGCGACGATTTTCTATCAGCCCCGATCAGGGCAACGTCAAACCACAAGACAACCAGTAAATGCTTTCGGGGTTTTGCTAGAATATATTTTTCGTGTAACGTATTATTCACAGCGACGCCACCATGTTTTACAGCTTCTCACGTCATTGTATTCCTTTAGGTCCTGCTGAAATTTGTATGTTCTGCACGAGTTTTATCTTGAATAATTACTTCCCTCTTAAGCCCCTTGTTTCTGAAATGGATGATGTTTTGTTCCAAAAAAGCAGAGCTAGAATCTATCTAATTTCTTCTGAATTTTAAGTGTGAATCGTTTTATTAAGCTTTGCTGTGGGAATCTTGTGAATCCACTGTGGATGAATAACGAATTATTCAAACTTAACCTTCTAACATTGGATGTTAAGAAATGAGTCACATATAAAACGTTTCCAATCCCGGAACTTGGAAAGAAGCCAAGCATGTGGAATGATAAATAATGGGTAGAATGCTATGAAACCGCTTTCGGTAAACTAAATCCAAACTGTCGTCTGTGATTCCCGCAAGCAGCAAATCTGTGGTTGATAGGTCATAATAATTTGAATGGTAGTGCTTTTTCTGTCTAGAAGCAAAATTTTGTCAAGTAAATTGATTCAGTAAATATTTTATCTTTTCCGTTAGACTCCGACTAAGTAAAAAATCATTCACCGATTTGCCTTAAACTTATCAATCATCTGCCTATTAGAAATAGAATAATTGTTTTGAAAAGAAAATGTCGCTAATAATCCACACATTTCCTCGTTTTCATAAGTATTGACGATAGACGCGATATTTTGATTCCAGATTTAGAAATTCATTAAAACAAACTCAGAAAAAAAACAGTTCTGTAAGTCACATATAAAACCACTCATGATCATTCAGGTTCAGTTATCTATTTTAATTAAAATCATAAGTTCATAAAATCATGATTATTTTTTTCAGTTTTAACGTCTAACCGGAAGATATAGGGGGTGAAATGAAAATCTAGGCACTGAACAAGTAGGAGAAAATGCAAGATTTGGAACGCTTATAACTCGAGCATTTCTCAATAGATCGCAAAGGTTTTTGCATCAATTGATAGGAAATATATCTACGCATCTATCATAACGAATAACATTTCATTTTTCTTGAGATAAACAATTGAATAATTGTGAAATATCAAGCATTGTCCAAATGCACTATGTACCCATTTTTGATTGGTCCATTTTGTGCTCCTCAAATCGTACCGACCAAAACGGGCAACTAGAACAGCAGCGAAATACAACGAAGCACGATTGGAAAGGAAAAAGAGTACTAGAGGCGAATGAACTGCAAAGTTTAAAGCCTCTTAAAAACAAAGAAAGAAAGAAACAAAAAGAAAAAATATGAACGAAACATTGGTCGCAATCTCACACATGCGTAATTCTCGGGCCAACCATTCAGCTTTAAAATCCCCGCTCCGCTGCCGTAACGATCATTCTCAACCAAACCGTACACCACATCGTTTCGCATCACATCACACCAACAAACCAACACAAGCAGCCATGTCTGGACATGACAAAGGAGGAAAAGTGAAGGGAAAGGCAAAATCCCGCTCGAACAGTGTTGGTCTCCAGTTCCCCGTAGGTGTATCCGCCAATTGCTCCGCAAGGGTAGCTAGGTCGAGCTCGTTAGTTCCAGTGCACCAGTCCACCTAGCCGCCGTTATATAGTTTCGGCCGCCGAAGTGATCGAGTTGGCTGGCAAAGCTGCTCGTGACGATAAGAAAACCCGCATTCAGAACAGACCACATTCGGTTCGGTGGACATCAAGACAACAACGGGCAGTTGCAGCGAGTGGCGAGTGGCAAACGCAATCGCAAAACAGCAGCAGGCAGCAGAAGAAAAAAAGTTTGTTCTTTATACAAACTGCTTTGGTGGCAAATCCAGAACAAGGCGGCATCGAGGGCGTTCGAAATGGTTTTTTTCAAAACCACGAGTACAAAGTTTTCTAAATTGGAACCATTCCATAAAACACGGCGCTTATCAGGGCTATTAAACCTTTCAAAAAAGAGTTTACGAAATACAGTTTAATGCATTCTGAAATATTATCCAAAATAATAATTAAACACAAATTGATTTTTTCATAATTTGTTGCCAGAATATGATGAGTATGAGAATTTGGCAGTTGTGCTGAGCTTATTGATGGTTGGGGACTTTCTCGATTATTCAATTTTCACCAATTAAATTGCTTCCAGATTGAAAGTACAGTAATTTACATTTAGTTCGACATTTAGCCAATTGGACGGACCTGTAATATGATATATTTAGTTGGACATTTTTGTAAACATAGAGATGGGGGCCAAATTATGACCCAACATGTTCCAAGCTGAATGGGAAGAAATTCTGCAACTGTGAAAGCTGTACCACTGTCATCGCAAATGTTCAATTACAGGTTAAAATCGCCTCCAATGCGACACTGAGTGGTGCTTCGGCATGTCGCATTAAATATAATTTACAGTACAACATGTCCCAAGCTGGATGGGAAGAAATTTTCCAACTGTGAATCCTGTGGCGAGTGGCAAACGAAATCGCTGAACAGGTTTATCCGAACAAGATGAGGATATCGAGTGATAACAAAACAATAAACTCTTTAGATTAAAGATGATTTTGTGGTCCTGTAAAGGACCCTTTTTTGGGTTTGCTTACGAATCTTTATTTGGTGCAAGTATACTTTTTCACCGCTTTGGTACCTTCGGAAACCTTCGGAAACCAAGTTCACCAGGCAGCAACAGACTGATTGCGATCTTCCCACGCCGTAATGGTTAACCGCTTATTGTAGTGGGTCAGACGCGAGGCTTCCGCTACGATACGCTCAAAGATGCATTGACGAAGCTCATGACGCTCATCGCCTTCGATGAGAAACCGATGTCGGAATGATCCTAATTCAGCACCTTATGATGTAGATAGCATATGATTACTTCTCCTTCTTCTTGTCGGTTTCCGAGATATTCTTCTGCGCCGTGCCGAACTTTTTGGCGGCTTTTCCACTATTCCACTAGTCTTCGGTGCCTTCGTGTTTGTTAGAAATACTGCATGTGAACGAACAAATCGTAATGAATATATTTTTTTGCCATCGATGCCATTTAACGCTCATTCGTTCGTCTCGTTGGACTCGCCCCTTTGGCTGAGTCTGCTGATTTGTCTCTATCCTGTGAGCGTGTACCGCTATAATACAAAACGCGCGGACCCGCTGAAAAATATATCATTCTCTTTCAAACCGTAAATCAGTGTGGTTGTATGGCATCGTTTCACATCGCATCGCATAACATCAACAAAGCAACACAAGCAGCAACGTGGACGTGTGGAAGTGTCAAAGGAGGACAAGTTAAGGGAAAGGCAAAGTCCCACTTGAATCGTGCAGGTTTGCAGTTCCCTGTTGGTCGCATTCACTGACTGCTCCGCAAGGGTAACTAGGCCGATCGGATTGGTGCCGGAGCACCAGTATACCTAACAGCGGTTATAGAGTTTCGGCCGCCGGAGTGCTCGAGTTGGCTTGCAAAGCTGCTCACGACAATAAGAAAACCCGCCTACAGAACATACCACATTCGGTTCGGTGGCAACAACTAGTTCCAGCGAGTGACAAACGCAATCGCAAAACGGCAGCAGGTAGAAGAAGGAAAAAGTTTGTTTATACAGACTGCTTTGGTGGCAAAACCAGCCACCGTAAAACACGGCGCTTTTCAGGGCCATTGACCCTTTCAAAGAAGAGTTATTAAAAGTTATTCACAATACCAATGCATTCTAAAGTGACATAATATGACATATAATATGAACTGAATTATTTTGTTTATGCTTGTTTTTGAGATTATTGGTGGTTAGGGTCTTTTAAATTGATCATTCAGTTTACACAAACCCATATATGGTTTCCGAATTGAAAGTGGCTTCAAATTACAACACATTGTATGCAGGATTGCATTAACGAATTTTCTCAATAGCAAGAACTGCTTTCTTTGGTTGATAACTGATGTTGAAAATTGACTGACGTTACATCTGCATTGTATAGAAAAATAACTAAGGAGCAACATGATGAGCTATGTATTTCCTGCACCTCTGTTCTTATTTTAAAGGACTTTAATCAGAAGGTCATCCGTCACTGTATTTACTGTTGGTTTTTCAGAACGCTTATAGCTCGTTTATTTCTCGACAGATCGTAGAGTTCGTCTTCAAAACTTCAGTTCTTTTTCATTTCTATTTACTTTGTTTGCAGAGACTACAAATCTTACAATTCATTCGTCTCCGAAACCACAGTTTAAGGTACGGTAATGTGCTCAATAGTGAAATATATGATAGTGAATGAGCTGATGACTACCTATGCATTCCCTATCACAGCCATCATTTTGATTGTACGATATGTGTATACGCCAAAAGATGCCCGGCGTTGAATATTTAATAAGGACAAAGCCTTCAGAAAAAACAATATATTTAAAATATATATTTAGAAAAAGCTGTCCCCTTTGTATAGTCCTACGTCACTCCGGTTATGTCCCCGACATTACCCACCCGTCTTTTATCCTTCGAACTACTATCCATCAATGAATAATCGATTTCTCGGTACCATGATACAAACAATGAGTATCGTTTTCAGAATTGATTTGATTTGGTATTCAATTATACAGCAATTCAAATGAAATCGTCCTAAAAATGCAGATTTTAAAAACTTATATTTTTGATTCCAATGAAAGTATATATGAGTTTTTCACAGCAATTGGGAATGTTTTGACTCAAGCGTAACTTTTGAAAAGGGTGTATCGATTTTAGTAAGAGAAATCTTTGATAATTTATATCTCAAAAACTATGAGTCGTACCGAAATAGTGTCTTAGAAAGAGTTATAGAGTATTGATGGTTGAATGTGAGTACACTGAGAAAAAAAATCGTACTCTTTTATTTATTTAAATTCAATTTGCAATATCCAAAATACATATTTTCAATTTTTTTTTAAATTTTTTCTTACAAAATAGAAGTCATGCAGAAAATTTAAAAAATGGGCCCAAGATGGTAAAACTATTTTTGACAAACTTTGTGGAACATCGAATTTTTAGGAATTTTCGAAACTTCGAATTTTTGTATGTCAACAATCATTTTTAGCCACTAATTATGAATCCTGATGTGATTTAAAACAAAAAAGGTTATTATCAATCTCCTTCTAAATGTAGCCATTCTCGAAATATTTAAAAAAATATTTCCAATTTATTGTCTTTTTTATAGTAAATAATCTCTTTTAATACGTTTGTCGTGTTATACCGTCATGTTCATGAAAATTTTTTGAATTTGCTTATAATTTCCAACAACTTTTCCAAATACATCATCATGGTTCATTTTTTGACTCAAGCGTAACTTTTGAAAAGGGCGTATCGATTTGAGTAAGAGAAATCTTTGATAATTTATATCTCAAAAACTATGAGTCGTACCGAAATAGTGTGTAAAAAGGAGTTATAGAGTATTGTTGGCCTCATTTGAAAAAAATATACACTGAGAATAAAAATTATTACTCTTTTTTTTATTTACAAAATAAAATTGTAATTTGCGATACCAAAAAATTTGTATTTTTCTGTATTTTTTTTCAATTTTTTTCATATAAAATAGAGGTCATGTAGAAAATTTAAAAAATGGGCCCAAGATAGTAAAACTATTTTTGACGAACTTCGTGGAACATCGAATTTTTATGAATTTTCGAAACTTCGAGTTTTTGTACGTTAGTAGTCATTTTTAATCACAAATTATGAATCCTGATGTGATTTAAAACAAAAAAGGTTATTATCAATCTCCTTCTAAAAGTAGCCATTCTCGAGATATTTAAAAAAATATTTCTAATTCATTGTCTTTTTAATAGTAAATAGATCTTTAAATATGTTTGTCGTGTTATACCATCATGTTCATGAGATTTTATGAATTCGCTTATAATTTCCAGAAACTTTTCCGAATACATCGTTATGGTAAAGACATATGTTTAGGAGTTACGTTACGAAACATTCGAAGACATGTGGGTTAATACAAAACGTAGCGAAACTTAAAAATCTTTTTTATCCTAATACAAACTTCAATCAATCAAAAAAATTGTTGGAAATTATAAGAAAATTCATAAAATTTCATGAACATGACGGTATAACACGACAAACATATTAAAGGGGATTATTTACTATAAAAAAGATTATAAATTAGAAATATTTTTTTAAATATCTCGAGAATGGTTGCATTTAGAAGGAGATTGATAGTAACATTTTTTGTTTTAAATCACATCAGAATTCATAATTTGTGGCTAAGAATGATTGCTAACATACAAAAATTCGAAGTTTCGAAAATTCCTAAAAACTCGATGTTCCACAAATTTCGTCAAAAATAGTTTTACCATCTTCGGCCCATTTTTTAAATTTTCTACATGACTTCTATTTTATATGAAAAAATTGAAAAAAATATAAAAAAATACAAATTTTTTGATATCGCAAATTAAAATTTTATTTTGTAAATAAAAAAAAGAGTACTAATTTTTCTTCTCAGTGTATTTTTTTTTCAAATTAAGCCAACAATACTCTATAACTCTTTCTAAGACACTATTTCGGTACGACTCATAGTTTTTGAGATAAAAATTATCAAAGTCTTCTCTTACTCAAATCGATACGCCCTTTTCGAAAGTTACGCTTGAGTCAAAAAATTCCCAATTACTGTGGAAAACTAATATTTCCTCTAACCCAAACGGAATACACACTTTCATTCGAATCAAAAATACTCATGTTTTGTCATTTGTCGATTTCATTTGGAATTACTCTATAACGTGATAATACGATACACGGAATCGCTAGAAATCCCCTACGCTTAGACCTCATGCGCAGCATGTGCAAAAAAAGCGCCATCTCGTATGGTGTTCCTTTAACCGTCACTTGAGACTAGACCTGTTATACAGATTCGTATAACGATTAATAGTTGCATACCGTCGTGCGGTGATACTTTTGACACATTTCATTGTTTTTTTTTTTTATTCTGAGGTATTATAACTACCAAGATAGTAGATGTATTTAAAATATATTCACATCGCTCTTTACAGTATATTTATCTCGCTCTGAAAATTTCAGCTTATTGAGTAGAAAAGTGAGTTGCTGTTGTATTTAATTTCAAATGTGGGCTAAATGTATGAACAAACGCCTAATATATTCACCGGCAAAATGTATTGTTTCTGTCATGCTATATTAGTCAAAATTTCAGGTTTTATAGCTGAAACAAGAAGAAATAATTTTGCTGAAGGCCGTATTACGATTCGAACAGAGTTTCCTGAGATATTTGCAATTTGTCGAATGAAGCATCTCGTTCGTTTACTGCTGAGACGAGATCAGAAAGTAGAGGAGTCGATTCCGGGACAGATAGCTGTCAAACTCAGACCAGCTGCTGATTAGACAATTCGTGATAGTTGCCAATGATATTGAAAAATACAATTCTACTTAATGTACACACGATAAATCCTTCCGAACTGGTTTTGAGAACAAAGAATAACAAAAAAAAAACTCAAATATGTAACAAATAATAACATAAAATATATAACAAATTAACACATCAATCAAATGTAACAATTCAGAGAATATATGATACGAAGAGAACATGTTACGGGTGTGATTTCGAAGATTTCATGACATTTTACATAGAGTAAGAGTTGTTGTCAGGTCTCGTCCCACGTTTATCGTAATAGGAATCTAGCGATGCATTCCCTCGAATCTACTTCAGAGTCTATAGATTATTTCCAATAATTCAAATTATTTTTGAAATAAAAACAAATATATGCAATTGCAATATGGCTAGCGATATCCACCTTTAATATTTTTTCTAAAACCATTTTCAGTGTGAAATGAACACAACTGCTGCTGAAATATGACGAACGAAAATATCTGATATGTTCGTCAACTTGTTTCAACTCCTGAACAATGATTACAATGCTTATGGAGCAATTAGTTCAGGAGCTGTAAATCACTGCCGTACAACTAGAGAACATCAATAAACAAAATTACACCAACGGCTATCGCCCAGAAACATTTAGGCTGAAGGATTTTCAGAAAATCGATCAATTCCATTTCGATTTCCGATTTTTTGGATCGATTCTTTGTACCCATAAAAATCGTAAAGATCGATCTTTTTCTTTGGATCTTTTCGATCTTAGAGTTTTTTTTCAATGTACATCGATTTTAATCTCACCACCTGACAAATTTTATAAACATAATATCAGCATTTGGATAGCTTTCGAGGATGTCAAATTAGTGATAGTGAATAGGATTGAGCTATCTTGGATCGATATATCTTTTTCTCTCCGATTTACGATTTTTCGGATCAATTCTTCCTACTCCAAATAATATTGCGAAAATCGATATTTTCTTGGCTATCTTTCCGATGACCGTTGAAATTTTTTTGTAAAGTTGTTTCTTAGTGAACATTGTGAACATCTCACCAAATTTTATAAACATTGGATTGCTGACAGTGAAAATTGGGACGTGATGGGATGGTGACATCATGTCCAGCTGAAGCGTTCTTTTCTGGAACTACCAGCAAGATTTCGATTAAATGCCAGGCGTATGATACCACTGGATTCAACAGGATTATTGTAGCCAGAGTTCTGGATGAACATCAGTTGTCGAATTTCTGATAATAATTTTTAATTTATTTATTTGATTAAATAATTCCATGACGGTTCAAGATGAATGCTCAGGAAAATATATTTTTTCTGGGCTTTCAATATTTTTTTGTGATTTTCATTCTTAGAATAAAACTGAACTGCCTTTGATGTTTGAATAGAAATGAGAAATGTTTATTTCATGTTTAAAGAAAAGACAATACTAATATAGAACAAGTAAATAAATTGGAAAAAAGACATTCGATTTTTCAAAGATCGATTCAGCAAAGATCGATTCTTTGATACCGATTTAATCAGTGAATCGATACCTGCGCCGTTTAGAAAATCGATCCATCAAGATCGATCTTTTTCTAAAGATCGCCCAATCCTAATCGAAACTACCGAAAGTATCCCGCATAAAAATATCCCAATAATACAAGGACAATTTTATCACAATATAAAAATAAACAAAGGAGTTACATTTACTCATAGCATGATTATTATACCATATTTAGTAAATATAGGGCCACATCATATTTCACCACAACGTTTAAATTTATGTTAAAAATTCGACACCATTTAGTCATATAAAACTACCTTCCCGAAGTCATTTAAAAATAAATATTCTGCTGCTCCACAGTGTCTGCAAAAAATATTGACGAATTAGTCACATTAGTCAACATGCCACACTTGGCAGTACCAAATGTTACGTGATCAAACATAAAGGCTCGTTCGTATTGCTGTATTGCGCAAGGGATGTTACGAAACACCAAATCAAACATTGTTTTCAATTGGAAAACGTGCGCCAGGAGAATGAACGTGCGACGCGCAGGGCTTCCGAATGTGATAAACTCTCGGCGAAAATTTCCCCTCAATTTAGAACCACATCCTTCTTCCACACGCATGCATGTAAAGATAACAAGCTTAAGTCGATTTCCTGCTTTCTTGGCAGTGAACATTCAATGTCAGAAATACAATCTCAGGAGAGGAAGAAACTGCTTACCTTCAACGTGATATGAGGATATTATTCGGTAGGGGATGTAAACACAGAAATACTCCATTTCTTCGTTATTACGCAATCAATAACGACATAGTCCGAATATGTACTGAAACACTAAAGTGTCTTCATCAATATAAGAACTTATCGTCAAATTTCAAAATTAGAATGAATAAATTGAAAGTTTAAGAATTCACGAATTCTATTCTATGTTTAATTTTTCATAACGATACGATATACGCTATATTAATATATAGCCATTCGAAGCCAAACCGATCTTTGTTCTCAGATTTTCGTGAAAATTGGTTGCTTTGTTGCTTATCGCTTTTTTTTCATTTGAATGTCCATTTTCAATACAGGGTTGATCGAAAAATCGATTTTCCTCTTTTTTCCAAAATAACATTTTTCAAAAATTCATATCTTTTGAACTACTGAACTGATTCAGATAATCGACATATCAAATTAATTTTCACATTTTATTAAAACATTCCCGAAAAGTTTCATGACTCCGCATGCAACCAGATTCAACCTTTTCGTTTCGAACAGCGATGAGCTGTCACTGTCAGAAGACTAATCACAGGGCATTTGTATATACTACGCCATATGTCAATATTTTCTCCACCAAATTCACACTTCGATCATTTTACATGTTCAGATTTTATAGGTTATTGTTCTGAATGAAAGTTGTTGTTATGTTGATCATTTACAGCATATGTTTCGGAAACACCGCCTTTAACCTTTTTGACCAACTTCAAGCGTCTACCAAACATTTCGTTCCAAACTCAGAGGACCACGGCTATGAACTGGATCAAAGAAAACATCTTTTACTAGTTTACCTTCAACAAAATGTAAGGGGACTTGAGGCCTTAGGTCTGATGGACCACGAACTTTGGGCATTATGGCCCGACACTAATTCTGAACCAGATTCTCAGTATGAATCCTGCTGAAACACGTTGTAATCATTTCTGTACAATCCGTCCATGCTTGGCTTACGACTTACAACATTCTGCAAAACATCCGCTCCATAATATAGGGTTGGGGAAAAAGAAATGTCTTATTTCTGATCGAAATTTGACGCTTTATTTAACATACTTAAAATTATCCAATTTAAGTCAAATATGCACCGTTTTGTTCGCAAACTTGTTGCCATTTAGAAGGCAACTTTTAAAACCCACCCTCCTTATTTTCAAAAAAACTCAGACAGCCAGTTTTCGCAAGCCTCTTTTGAGGCCAACTTAATAACATCAAGAGCGTTTTGCATGGACCGGAAGAGATGATAATCACTTGGAGCCAGGTCCGGACTATACGGTGGGTGCAATAGGACATCCCATCCGAGCTCCCGTAGCTTCTGGCGGGTCATCAAAAATGTGAGAGGCCGAGCGTTGTCCTGGTGGAAAACAACACCATTCCTATTGATCATTTCTGGCCGCTTCTGGTCAATCGCCTGCTTCAAACGGTCAAGCTGCTCACTACCTAGTTGAGGGTGTGGCTATAGTTGAGCAGCTCATAGTGGATGGTTCCCTTCCAATCCCACCAAACACACAGCAAAACCTTCCTGGCCGTCATTCCGACTCACCGCGCTTCGACACGACTTTTTTCGCTTTAGGTTGTCGTACGTGATCCACTTTTCATCACCAGTCACCATCATCTCCAGATATGGGTCGAGTTCGTTCCGTTTCACCAGTGCATCGCAGGCGTTGATTCGGTCTAAAAGATTTTTTTGCGTCAACTCGTATGGCACCCATACATTTAGCTTTTTTTGGAATCCAATCTTCTGCAAATGGTTCCAAACGGTTTTATGGTCTATACCCAGTTCCTGGTATGTGTAAGTCATGTCAATCTATTGCTTTTATATGCTTGAGTGCATACTTCTAGAAAAATTTTAAAAAATAAAAAATTAATCGACTGCCTGAGCAGTGCTGACTGCAAAAAAGTTGTCGTGTGTACCTTTAACCAAACCCGAAATACTACTGTTTTGTGATTCCGGATTGTAAATGAATCAAATTTTAATCAACAATACGATGGGAAACATCATGAGAAAGATTGGCTTCGTTTTCTAGTTGAATATATTCATTACCCTACTCAAATAGCAACATAATAAAGTAATATAAGCTACGTTTCTGAGTCCTTTATTATGCTTCGATATAACGTACAATTCGATACAGCGTACAATTTTGAAAGTAAAATGTACGTTATATCGAAAATACCCTGTATTATTTTCAACAATCAGGAAAAATGATTGTGAGGTGCGTAGAAGAGAGATTAAATACACAATTCCCTACCCCTCGCAGCTGACAGTATAACAGTGATGTTGGTGTTATATCATAGCAGCAGTAGTAGCACATTAGAGGCGAATGAACTGCAAAGTTTAAAGCCTCTTAAAAACAAAGAAAGAAAGAAGTAGCACACATGTCACATGTCATTTCCTCCTTCAGCAGACAACGGTCGAATATGTAAGCCACACTTTATATTTCCTCTCTGTATCGGGTGAGTTCACTGTAGGATTATACTACCGGCTTTGAGGAACCCTTGCAGTGAATACCGGAAGCTCCACAATGATGTTAAAAAATCAGGAAGAAATCAAGATTGCTCATATTAGGTTCTGTTTTCAGGAAAACAAGAGCAACAGTTTTATAGACAAACAAACATTTATTCAAGTTCAAAAGTTATAAATTTTTGAAAAAATGTGTTTTCGGAAAAAAAATATTTTTCGGACAATCGGTTAATTTTGAAAAATAATAACTCAAGAACAAAAAAATAACGCCTCTCTGATTTAGAAACAAAATCTCAGCTTTCAAGAAAAAATATTTAAAAACATTGCGTTCTTGGTTCCGAGACCATGTAATCTGTAAAAAACAAATACAATCAATAATTACAAAATCCAAATCCTTTTTTTTTTCAAGTACAATTTTTTTCTGACTTACTCGCTTAAAAAAAAAGTCATTTTTTCGTTTTTTCATTGTTGTCTAATATGTTGCGATAAGAAACAAAACTACAACTTTTTACGAAAATGTGGTTCTCATATATATCGGTATATATCGGTTAGGCATGGAATGGCTGAATTACAATGTTTTACTATCTATCACTTGGTCCACTTTGTGTGAACAAGATAGAATAATATATTCGATCAACTTTTCAATAACTATGAATTGTTACTTAATCCGGTCTGACTGAACACTGACCATACAATGATGTGTTTTTGTAGGAATATCAGGAAATGAAATATAGGGCCCTATTATAGAAATCGAGGCGATAAGAATTTTGCTCGTTAGCTCTGTTTTACTATTATAGAAATCGAGCAATTCGATAGCACCGAGCGAGTGATAGCTATCGATGCAAGTGTCCGAACTTTTCGAGTTGTTTGGTTCGCTTGTTGCATATCTTCAGAGAATTATTTTGTTTTGGTTTGCGTCCCTGATATTTCCCTTTGGGAAACATTTCAAAAACGCTTATATATATGCAATTTTCAACATATGTTCGTTTGTTTTGATCAGTATTTGTTTTACGGTGCTGGCAGAATAGTCTATACAAGGTAGGTGTACAATCCAGCATTATTTATATTAATCATGTTACAATTTACAATGTAGAACTTACTTCCAGCGTTTATTTCAGTGGCTGAAAATGAATGGACAGACAAATCACCAGCAGTTTGAACGACTCGTTGAACCAATAAAAGCGAATGTAAACATTGCTCGAGGTTTTCGTGGAGGCAGTTCAAATAGAATCCCGGTTAAGGAAAAGTGGGAGAAATTCAGTGGGGAGCTTAATGCACTGAGACCATCAATGCGTCTTGGTTCAGAATGGCAGAAAGTAAGCGTTTCTTCTACGATACATATAACTTCATAAGTAAATTTTATCATTTTCTTTGAATTACTATCAATCGAATTTCCTACCTAAAAATTGCTTATTCCTGCTAGCGTACATTATTACGTGTTACTTCTGTCAGAAATTTTCTTTTTTATTGCTATACTATACCAAACTTTCTATACCATATGCTAAAGCTGAAATGTCTTGCAAAACAATAATGATTTTTTTTAAATTACAGATTTGGATTGACATGATTTGAAGGATAAAGGAAACACTAGCACACAATAAGCGAGAATTTAGGGCCACAGGTGGTGGCCCAATACAATAAAGCTATTGACGCCGCTACAACAAGAAATCGACGCTAAATAGAATAATAGCAAAAAAAATATTCTGCTAAAAAAGTGGAATTCATGCGTAGCTCCTCACGGAATTCCACTCCTAGAACATCCATACTTTTCTTTGCTTCCGGATTTCACTTCACATTACGGTCCAGTAAAACTTGTGTCTTGACATTTCTCAAACCAGCCCTTCATTTGCTTTTTGAATTTTTGATTGCGAAGCTCATGCCATTTTCTCCATGTTTGTCGATGATGAATTCTAACTCCGTTTGAAAAGAACTACCACTTTCGAGTGAGTTTTGCTTTTGCTGTGATTCCCTAGTTTCCTGTTAATGGTTAGACCTTGTCCAAACGGTTACAGAACTTGACATACCGTGAAGTTTTGGGCAATTGAACTGTACAACCGACTCACGAGAGGATAGTCTGGGATTTTCACTGTGCTCGTGCAGGATAGACTCTCGACGCGCTAATTCCCGGACGACATGATATTTGCAAATGAACTCTTCCTGATACTCAAATTGACAAATTTATATTCTCATACTCATTCTCATACTTAATCAATTATATATTCGCCACAGTTCATTTTGACGTAGAACTACGTCTTTCCTTAAGGGTGCCAAATCAGAAAACAGGTCACGTTTTTATGAAATAAAGTTAACGTTAAAAACTATTTTTGCCGCGAATAGATTTTGACGATTTACACACAAACGAATCGAAAATTCCCTAAGATTTGTTTTTTTTATACTATATTTTGTAAACCCCTGGTGTGTAAACGGTTTAAATTGATGAAAACAGGAAGCATTTCCAATTTCCCATACATTTGTCATTTGTGAGCTTCCCTACCCCTGCCGTCAGTAACGAGCAACTTATCGGCGATCAACGTTGGGGAATGATTTAAAGTCTCCGCGAACAAAGAAGAGAAGCAGAAGGAGGAAAACGAAGGAGAGTATTTGCCTAGAGCATAAATATTGGATCTCGCTGCGGCAAACTTTCAGTATTGTTCTAGATACGAAGCAATGTACATCGCTTGTTCTTCCTTATTTTGCGTCATCATATGTCTTCGTTTCGGATTGAGCTGAGGACGCGACCATATTACTTACTCGCTGATGTCTCTGGCATTGCAATCATTACATTAAACTGACGCCATTCCATTGAGGTTCTGGATAACACAATTGTGTGGGGAGTCATTAAACTAGGCTGTCATTGGCTCACCAAGAAAATAATTGTTCAGGAATTTTGTGCGTGATTTGGTTTCACATGACTGTAACAAAACTATTTCCACCAAGGACACAACTAAGCTAATCGATACCGGAATATTGATAGAAAGGGTTTCTGTTGAGAAGAGCGCAAAGCGAAGGACTTGAACAAAATAACAGCGTAGTTCTACGTCAACAATGTGGTCGTGTCTTGGACACAACCTCCTATATTTTTTTTTCTGCCAATTCACTACTGGTTTGACGACCTTTCTCCTTCAAAAGTGATGTGAGTACGTTCTTCATCGAATTCAGAAGGATCGTGTCATCAACGTCAAAGTCGCCATTTTTGAACTTTACAAACCATTTCCGTGCTGTAGACCTTCTCCATACACGTCGCAAATGTCCCGGGCTGCTTCGGCAGCTTTACATACATATTTTTGTAGATCAGAAAGAGTTCTATCGAATGAATACTTATACTTTGCCAAACAGCAAACAAATCGTTGTAAGAAATATAAAAACGCTTTGAATTTATTCCCAAAATCCAATAAATCACAGTGTAGTGTCAAATATTGAATTGTAGAGCAGTTTGAAGGCTCCAATTTGGATGAGGAGATAAAAGAAATTGATCATGCATTTGTGCATTTGTTTTGATAATTAATATTTTTAGTGCCTTTTAATTTCACATGTTTTACTACTTTATTCTATACAGAACCGATGACAGAGTTGTTCTATGTAGCGTAGTTTTCTAATTAGCGTCAGTTCAAAGTAGAGATTTGACCATAGGCATAAATCGATTTCATTCATCAAATATCACCCTCTATCACAACTTAAAATATTTGTGATGGCATGTAAATGTTATGATGTTATGTAAATATAATGCAACTTCACGAAATCTCGTAAGAATTAATTTGCATGAAAAATAATATACCCACTAAAATACCCACAAATAAACCCTACTGCTTACTTCAGATATAAGACCTTGTCAAATTTTCGAAAAAATAAGGTGGTTTAAAAAATCGATAATTTTTTATTGAAATAACTTGCCGATGTGTGGTTCTAATACGGTTACACGGCATGTAACAAATCGAAAGATTAATCAATTGTTCTCGCAGAGTGATTCAAAGCACAAAATTCAGCATCAGCATCCAATACAATATCTAGCCTCTGAGAGTCAGTAACTGTTTGAAGAAACTCAGCGAATGAATGCCTTTTATCGCCGATTCCCAATCGATTTGTGTTGTGTTCACATTAGGGCGTCAACTTTCTATCTCGACGACAATGTCTCCTCAAGTTTTTCATTAAAATAATTCAAGGACTCATTTAATTTTCGTCTGAGTAATCAAATTCATAGACATTCTTTTTTCAATGTCTAAGCTACAAGTGAAATTATTAATCGCAGCTTTATCAACGTATGTTCTCAATAGTTCAATAAACCAATAATTAATAATTATGAATGTGATTTCCGAATTGTGCCCGCAAAGTGATCGAAAACATAAACAAAAACAAAACTCCAAGATCAGCATCCGATCAACTATTGGCTCCGCGAGAGTGAGTAACTGTTTGAAGAAACTCATCGAAGACAATCCGTTTCGATTGCGTCTCAACGGACCCGAGCGGAGACAACCCGCGCGCCATGCTAACCCAAACAAAACAAAAAAACGTCTTACCTGTTCGTGTGGTTCATGCTCTCTGTGTCTTACGCTCACCTTAAGTCAAGAGCACCTTCCACCGCTGGACTCAATCGGTGAGCAACCTTTACCGCGATAAGACGTTCTGTTGCTGCCGAACCGTTACCGCGACAGAGCATAGGTACAGCATACATCTTTTTCCCAGGCCAGTGATACAAGAGAAAAAGTAGAAGAAAGGTCTTTCGCCGACTCGG
This sequence comes from Toxorhynchites rutilus septentrionalis, assembly GCF_029784135.1. Taxonomy (NCBI): domain Eukaryota; kingdom Metazoa; phylum Arthropoda; class Insecta; order Diptera; family Culicidae; genus Toxorhynchites; species Toxorhynchites rutilus. The sequence goes on along the minus strand of NC_073745.1, from coordinate 213,846,151 downwards.
AGTCTCGAAGGGGGATGTGAAGGAGAAGTGTGTGGTTTTTTTTGTGGGCTCTCGGATCGAACCGTGTGTTGTTTTACGTTTCGTCGCTTGGAATGCGTTCGGAAATTTTGTGTTGTCCTAATTTCACAGCGGATTATGTTTTGCATCTGAACTGATGCAACTGAATGAATAATTTCTCGTCCCGATGACCTGAGAAGTAGATGAAATCATCCGTTAGTGAGTGTATATGTGCTTGCAGGATACAAATATTGTGGATATAAATTGTACATCATTAAAATATCAGTGGTAGTTTTGTCTGAAATTTAAATTGGTATTGTGCAACTTATGGTCCATAAAGGTGGATGAAAATCAAATCTTTCTGCTGTAAATACGGAGAGCAGAAAAAAATTGTGCAACGTAAACGGGCTTGTTGTGTCCAAGTGGCATTTGTGTTAGTGTTCAACTCAAAAGGGAAGACAGCCGTTTTATAGTTGGTGGATAGCTGGATATAAGAAAATGACCATTGAATAGGCAAAAAATGGCTTAGAGAGGTCACTCTGGGCTCGCGATTTCCTCTCACAGTTCGCAGAGTTGCCGTGTGAGAAAGTGTTTGATTTATGTATATATTGGTCATAGTTTCGTTGATGAACAACTCGTGAGAAACCACGAACTGGTGATGAAGCAGAAAACGTCACCGCAGTCCAACGTTCTTCGCGAAATCAGAGGCGAAAAAATACACACACGTGATATGTCGGAGAGATCGAAAGAAACGCATCGGAGGAGGATGCTCAATCCACAACTGGTTTTCGCGACGGCAGCCACTCTGCTGGTTCTAGTCCAACCGGTTGCATGCCAGATCATCAACCGAACGCCGCACTTTATTCCTGGCACTGGGGATATGTCTCGATTTAGTCTGTCGGAAAACACTCCGGTTGGCAGTGTTGTCTACCAGCTGAGAGGTAAGCACTATGTTGAAATTGTTAATTCACTTTTGTTTTCTCGCAATCGTCTCTTGGGCAGTCGATCCAGAATCTACCTCACACACCTGCCATGTTCGGTCCGTTCCGGTTCGATTCCTTTCGCAGGGGCTAGGGGTTTAACCTGCGTTTCCACTTGCCTTTTTATTTTTAATTGCTTGCTATCTTCAAGTTTTTGTTTTCGACATATGGGTATATTATATATTTTGCTGTGTCAGTTTCGTGCGACTGGAATGGTTGTTATGTTTTGATGATTTTTAGACCTTCTACGTTAAAAAAACTAAACGGATCTAAACGCAAAAAACCACGATAAAATTATCTGTCGCCAAATATTTACTCTCAGCAGCCAGCAAGGAATACCGAAAGTACAATCGTTTCCTTTACAAAAGGTGTACTAGGTGTACGGTGTATGTGTACGTATTCAGGACAATCTACGGCGTAATCTAAGGCAGTTCTGGTTGTTCGTCAAAACAAAAAAGAAGGAGGATGGAATACCATTGGAAATCCACCTGGGCAACAGAATTGCCTGTACCCCATTTGAAAAATGCAAACTCCTGGCCTAGCAATTCAGAAGTGTTTCAACGATCGCTCCACTTCGTCGATCCAGATTGGAGATGCGATAAGGGATATTCCCAGAGACATTTTCGATCTTAACATCATTACGATTTCATCAGCCTGTGTCGAATCTGCCATCAAAAAACTGAAATTTTCCAACGCTGCTGGTCCTGACGGAATTTCCTTCTGCGTACTGAAGAACTGCTCTTCTGAGCTTGTATTACCGCAGTCTAAACTGTTCAATATCTCGGTACAGCAGAGGGTGTTTCCAACACGTTGGAAATATTCATTTATGTTTCCTGTTCACAAGAAAGGTGACAAGCAGAATGTCGAAAATTATCGAGGGATCACATCGCTTAACGCCTGTTCAAAATTATTCGAGATCATTATCAACGACATTATTTTCTTGCTGCAAAAACTATATTTCTGCTGATGAACACGGTTTCCATCCAAAGAGATCAACGAATCTTGTTCCTTTCGTTTCGATTTGCCTCAGGGGCGCATTGTGGATGCTGTGTACACCGATCTCTAGGCTGCTTTCTATAGGGTTGATCACAACATACCGCTTGCCAAACTCGAGAAGCTTGGTGTATCTCCAAGGCTCACTCGTTGGTTCAGGCCGTAACTTACCAATCGAAAACTGTGTGTGAGAATTGGAACGGATATCTCGGAAAACTTCACTAACAGCTCCGGAGTACCTCAAGGCAGCCATTGCTATTTTCTATATTCTTGAACGAGATTGGACTGATCCTCCCAATTGGTAGTCGATCGTTCTATGCGGATGACGTTAAACTTTTTATGATAGTTCGAGAAATGGCTGATTGCCTGCGACTACAGCACCTGCTAAACAGTTTCGGTGAGTGTTGCCTAAGAAATTTCCTTTCACTGAGTGTACAAAAATGCTGCGTCATTACATTTCACCGAAAACTCAAGCCGATAACATTTACATACTTGATCGATTTTCATCCTTTGCTACGCGTAGAGAAAATACGTGATCTTGGAATTACGCTTGAATCAACTTTAAAATTCAAGCCGCATTACTCGGACATAATATCCAAGGCTAATAAGCTTCTCGGATTCATCTTCAAAATTTAGAGATCCCACTTGCCTGAAAGCATAATTCTGCGCGCTTGTTCGGTCGGTTCTGTGTTGGTTTGGTGTCCCTATCAAGCATTGTGGGTTGATAGGATCGAATCAATTCAGAGAAAATTCGTCCGTTATGCCTTACGTCATCTCCCATGGAATGATCCAATCAATCTTCCACCCTACGACATGTTAAAAAGATCTTTAATTGCATCTTTGGAAACTCATGTCTCCCAAAACTTGAATGCAGTTTTTTACAATTGAATATACTGGTTTTCGAAATAATTGGCCAAATGTTTTACAAAAAAGTGTTTTTTCAATGTTTTGAAATTTAATGATTTTTTTTAATTTTGAAATTGAATGAAATTAAAACAGACCAAAGAGTAGAACATTTTTTTCGATGTGGGTAATATGGACATATTTTTGTTATCTACGAAACGTACAAGTTTATCGCTCGTGAGAGGAATAATTTTTTTCCACCAAGCTCTGAACTCATCACGAGTGCTCGTTAAATCATGAAAAAAAAACCAATTAATCCACCTAGAAGTGATATTGCGCTTTCCAGCAGTATGAAAGGATAGACCCTCGACTATTTTGCTCAGACAGCTTCTAGACAGTCCACCTGTAGCCATTTGATTTTCGTTTATAGACGCAGGACATTCCTTAGGAATAGAATAAACATACTTTTCACAGTCCATCTCACGCCCACTGGTAACTGTCCGTTTTACCCCTACCATTACAAGTTTTTCAATAATTCAAATTTTCTGCTCACAAAAATTTTTAACTCACAAACCGAAATATAACCATAAGCGAATTGAATTTTGAAATTGAACCACTCAAAATAATTAATAATAAACCCGCAGAAAGAACATCTACAAGCGGAACCATGTTTGATTTTCGATTTTCGGTTCCCTTTTTTAATTTTGATCAGTATTCATTGCCATAGAGTGGTTTAAATATTATAGAATAACATGTAGAAGGGTTTCTCACTAACATAAATTTGAAATTCATAATGTGACTATACAAATCAACCACCTATCCATCTTACTCCCACTGGCCGTCTTACCCGCACCTCGCCTAATTTCTCTCTCTGATAAAGACTCTAACTTCCATTACAATGATGAAATGGTGTCGGGATGAACTTTTTTGAGTGATTCGGGTTGATTTATTATTGTAAATTTGGAACAGTTGTTCAAAAGTTCGGATATATTTCTTGATGTTCCTTGGCCGGAATTTTCTTGAACTTGAATATTTTGGACAATGACAATTTGGGTGCGACAATATTTGCCGTGAGTAAAGAACCGTAGAGCCCAAGGATAGTGAGGGTCCCCCTAGGAATCCCTATGACATCGGGAGAACACCTCTTCAGCACTTTATATCTATATAATAATAATATCTCTTTATTTGTTTATTTATTTATTTATTATAAGTAATACTGGTTACTTATTGACCCAAAAACTTGTTCCAATAGCTCAAAACAGCTTCGAAACCAAACTATCTATACAAAAATCTATAAATATGAGTACCTGCTTGAAAGAACATTCTCTTCTTTAGAGTGGCGTTAACGTTCCCTGTGGAACTTTTGCCGTCTCAACGAATGCATTAACTAGCGTCATTTATTAATACTTAGTTGAGATTTTTTAAGCCAATTAACACGCCTTGAATGTATTCCGAGGGGCAAGCTCTTGAATACGCGTGACCACAGTGCAAGTCGAAGGAAATTTCTTTGACGAAAAATCCCCCGGCCAAAACGGTAATCGAACCCGAACACCCGGCATGATAATGTGAGACGCTAACCACTCGGCCACGGGTGCACAACAAAGGTACATCTTAGTCAGAATTTTCCGATGCATAGCGTTGGCTGTCACTGGAAGTTCTCTAAATATTGTGCTCGCCCTGACCAACCTAAAAATCAAATCAAAGCGTAAAAAGAATATTCAAATCAAAGCGTAAAAAGAATATTTAATAGGGCTTACGACGTTGGATGTCATACCGTGGAGATTGTACGAATTGTTGATTTTATGCTTCATCGAATGGATAACGGTAGTGATGGACAAATACATGATCGCCTGGAACATGTGTGTATTTTTTTTTTATTAATTCGTTTATTTTTACAGGCTCAGTTACTTAAGTTTAAACGAGCCGAATTCTTAAATATAATTTTAAAACTGGTGGTGGAATACCGATTACTCGCGGTGTACTCGAGTTTAGAAGGGTGACATATTTTTAGGAGAAGGATGGGATATAAGGAAATTGTAACAATGTTGATGAACACTCATTTCTTGAATCTATTCGTATATCTATAGTGTATTTACATTTCAACTTATTCTACTATTTATAGCAAGGGGACGAATTACCCGCAAAGGAAGGAAAGGAGGGTATAAGGATGTAGGGACAATCACACACGAAGATCTATAGCTTTAAGGAAAACATATATATGGGACATGTAATCAAGGTCTAACCGAGCCAACACATATATCACCGGCACATTGGGCTGTCTTCCTCGGGCCCGAAGGGAGTTTTCTAAATTCGATCTGGCGACCATATACACCTCGCACGACCAAACAATGTGCTCGATGTCGTGATAATCTTGGCCACAAACGCAGAGATTGCTGCTGGCAAGATTGAAACGGAAGAGTAGTGGATCTAACGAACAGTGATTGGACATGAGTCGGGAGAAGGTGCGAATAAAGTCCCGACTCAAGTCCAGACTTTTGAACCACGGTTTGAGGCTAACCTTAGGGATAATCGAGTGAAACCACCGGCCCAATTCATCTTCATTCCACTTGCGTTGCCAGTTAGCGATGGTATTTTTGCGGACTAAAGAATAAAATTCATTGAAGGCGATTTGACGCTGATAAATATCGCCTTCAATTGCACCTACCTTTGCCAATGAGTCAGCCCCCTCATTACCCAGAATTGAGCAATGTGAAGGGACCCAGACAAAGGTAATGACATAACAGCGTCTGGATAAAGCACTCAAAATTTCTCGTATTCTCTCAAGGAAGTACGGCGAGTGCTTTTCCGGCCTCAGTGAACGGATAGCTTCGACAGAGCTAAGACTATCCGTTACAATGTAATAGTGTTCAACAGGTCGTGAGGCGACGCTGTCCAGCGCCCAGTATATCGCTGCCAATTCAGCAATATATACCGAGCAAGGATTCTGAAGACTGTGTGAGGTGCTAAAAAATACGTTGAACACTCCAAATCCTGTGGACTCATTCATAGAGGACCCATCAGTAAAGTACATATTATCACAATTGATACGCCCATACTTTGCATTGAAGATCGTAAGAACGAACCCCAATCTAAAATAATCTGGATTTTCATGGATTTTCTCCTTCATGAACAGATCGAAATGTACAGAGGAATTGATGTAGTCAGGAAAACAGACACGGTTGGGAATATACGAAGAAGGAACAACCTGCATAGAGGTGAATTCATGATATGAACTCATGAATCCAGAATGAAAATTTAGCTCGATCAATTGCTCAAGATTTCCGATCACCAATGGATTCATAACCTTACACCGAATGAGGAACTGAAGAGATAATAAATTGAAGCGATCTTTTAGTGGGAGTACGCCTGCCAAAACCTCGAGACTCATGGTATGCGTTGAGGGCATACATCCCAACGCAATACGGAGACAAAGATACTGAATTCGCTCGAGTTTAATGAGGTGTGTTTTGGCAGCTGATTGAAAACAGAAACTGCCATACTCCATCACTAAGAGAATAGTTGTTCGATACAACATAATAAGATCTTCGGGATGGGCTCCCCACCAGGTGCCGGTAATTGTACGGAGAAAGTTTATTCTTTGTTGACATTTTTACTCAGATACCTAATATGAGCCCCCCAAGTACATTTGGAGTCGAACCAAACCTCAAGATACTTGAATGACATAGCATGAGTGATCGGTTTACCCAAAAGTTGAAGCTTTGGTTTTGCTGGTCTATGCTTCCTAGAAAAAACCACCATCTCTGTTTTCTCCGTGGAGAATTCGATCCCTATCCCAATGGCCCAGGTTGAAAAATTGTTCAAAGTATCTTGTAAGGGTCCTTGCAGGTCGGATTCGTTTGATCCTACGACAGACACCACTCCATCATCTGCAAGTTGTCTTAGGCTGCAATTTTGTGTAAGGCAATTGTCGATGTCGCTTACATAGAAGTTGTACAAAAGGGGGCTTAAAACTTGTGTGTAGTTCGAGGAAAATTTCGCGATGCATACTGAGTGCGTTACGTGTATTCTTCTCGCGAGAAAAATAATGAATTTTGAATCACCCATCTTCAACTGCGCCCACAAAACAACGCAAACCCATCTAAAACCCACTAAAACTTTCGACTAAGGAGTTAATTATGAAATTTCGATGCGTTCTAAAAATCTATCTTATATTTATTCTTGGTTGGAGGGAGCTTTTGTGAATTCAGAAGTGTGTTTGAATCTATTGAACTATCTAACTAACCCGTCTTACAATTAATTTGATAATCTACTCAAATTGCTTCATGAAGCGTTCGCGCTCCTCACTCAGTCAAAGCATTCATTTATCGACCAACGTCATTCCTATCAAATATTTGTATCGAAGAGTTTTATTTCAAAACAATTTCGATAAGTTATTCCTGCTGTAGGTATGATTTTCCAAATCTGATAAATGTAGAATGTAGCTTACATGATGTTTAACCTGATGCAATCAATAACTTGAATTTTTTAATTCTGCAACTTGCTCCGCTATGACTTAACATCGACCAAATAGAAAATAGTTAAAATTTGACTAGAAACTATTCACATTTTGCAAATCATCCGAAAACAAAGCGAATATATTTTTATTTTCATATTTTGTAACTGTCCCAGTCCCAGCCAGTCAGCGTTTTCCTACCAAAAAGCTCAACGTCAGCCTTTTCATTCTCATCATTCTATCAGATGAAAAATACGATGACCAGAATTGCAGAGAATCGTATGATTCATTGGAACGTTTGGAAAATATGTACACCCAGTTGTTTTTACGCGGATTTTCCAATTAACCCGATTTTTTTACGCGGATTATCCAATTAACGCGGTATTTTTTACGCGGATTTTTTTAACGAGTTACGTATCATCCGCGTAAAAAAAACTCTATTTACTACTCTTAACTCGGAGGTTCTCCAACGGTAGTTCAACTTCAACACTTGTTTCGAATGCAAACCTTCCTTAGAAGAACATCGTAGAATATAGTTGATTTCCAAAAGATGTAGCAGAAGGGACGGAATTGCCATTGGGTATCCCGTCCAAAGAGTATTCGATAACCTCCAGTTGTTGAGGTTTAAAAATGCGTTTCATTTCGAATAGTTCAATGCAACAGGTACCCATTAGTAGGTATTCTGAATATTATAAGATCATTGTTTCAGTTTTCCTTTTTGCCATAGGGAATTGCTCGAACTTTTTTCGTACATGCTGCCGTTCTACGCATAGTTTTCCCATGTTCCAAAATCAGTAACTGAGAAAAACGCAATCATTAATCATTGAAGTTTGACAATACACCGGGTTTTTATGAGCAGTTGATGTTGTTTTTTAGAAATACTGGGAACAAACAATAAATTTTTTGGTGTTTTTTTCGAGAGATTATGCATAGAAACGTTGTTTCATGAAGAAGGGGGTGATCTGCAACACCTTTGTAGATCATAAATCTCATTGTTATTAGTCATTCGCTAACAAGATGTACACGTATTCTGTTAAACTTTTTTTTCATTTGTTAGAGAATTAATTCGTTCTTACAAACAAGAAATGAATGCATTAGCCCTGCTAAAAGCGTGACATAAAATTCTGGTACTTGAACCGATTCATTTTTTATGGATCTTTAAAAAATACATGGAGGGACAATTATGCATAGAATATCAACATGGGACAATTGAGCTTGATGTTGTTTTCTAAAAAGATGGGAACAAACAATAAGTTTTTTTTATGGTTTTAGGAAGACTAGGCATAAAAATATCGTTTTATGAGGAAAAGTGGAAATAGTCAAAAAGAAACATGGGACAACTATGCGTAGAACGGCAGTATGGTCCATCATCATTTGCATGAGCCCTGTTCCCACTTGTTTGGCTTCCGAATTCAGATTCGTTTTCGAATCATTCAGTCCTTCACCGTCCTTCACCCCTTCACTTCAGTATGTGTTTCTCAATTGAACAGTATTCCTCAATTGACTTAAGTTCCGGAATATTGGCCGGGTTCATCTCTCTGGGAACCACTGTACCGCAATTTTCGCTGTGCCAGTTACAGCTTGTCAAGTTCGGCTACAATAGGAAATCCCCCTCAAGTTGCTCCAAAAAAGGCAGTATTTTATTCCATAGACAACCTCCTGGTAAATTTGTCATCTCAGAAGTAACAAAAGTTTCGCTTTTCAGTTCACAACTGCAGATTATTTACCAGACAAGAGTGTTGGGAAATTTTGTCTTCTTTTTAATTTTACCACGTTCCGCGTCACTTTCCGGTCTGCCGAGATATAGAAGATCTGCCCAAAATTTTGATCGAAAACTGTCAGGCAGCACGTTTCGTCGTCCATTACCACGGATACATTTTGTTAACAAATTTCCTTAAAGTTTTTTCAGACATTTGTGCCTCCAAATTCTGCTTTGCATTCCGATCAGGCAAAATCTGACCCTTAAAACTTCTTAATGCAGCCCCTGTCCTCGCTTTTTGGACTTAGGATTACAAAACATTTGCCTTTTTCATCGATTTTCTCGATAACAGCAAGAGTTTTTGGATTTTATGAATTTAATTCTCTCTAAAGCCGGGTGTAGGGGTAGGAAAGTGGAACGGTTGGATGGGACAAATTTTGGAAGAAGGAAAAAAGGAGGTTCAAGAAGGAAACCGGATAGGAGTTGAGCTCTCTTGGGTTTAGACCACAAAAGTGTGCAGATCAAGAAAGCAAATCGAAGTTTTTGACTATTTATTTCGCTAACTAAAATCTTCCCCATAAAAAAACACGCCGATCGTTAGACCCGAGGACCCAAAAGAGGCCTTTCGCGCCCACCCCTGCACGTTCATAGTTAAGACCTAGGGGCTTTGGTTGTGTTCCCTTCAGAAACCAGCAAAATTATCCTCGGGGGCTGAGAGCATCCGCACCAGAAAGTAATTCGTAACAAATCTTTATGGTCTTCCTCATGTTAACCAGTGGTCAACTTCTGATGATACATCCAGCAATGACCATCTACTATTATGACCACCTTCAATAGGTACAAACAGTCGACCAGAAGCCGTAGCGGGTGGAAATTCGACGGAGCTGACTGGAATGAGTATCGGAACGACATTGTTCGCTCAGTACGTGATTCCTCGCATATTTGTCTCGACCAGACAACAGAGCCTACGCTGAATGCTGCTGAACATTCCCCGCACGATCGGGTGTTACCTGGTAGAAAGAGAGTGCCTTCATGGAACGACGAATTTCGAGATGCAATATGTCTTAGACGTGAACATCTTAGAGCACTCAGGAAATTGGGGATCGATGATATTAAAAAGAGGGAGTTTTAACTTTCCTCCTCATTGGTTAATGAACAGCTGGATGGTTTGTTTGGAAGGCGAAGAAAACCAGCTGGTAAAGTTCATAAATTTGTAATTGCGGTATTTGGTTGGCCGCTTCTGGCGCCCTTTTTATGTTCTCAATCCTCCAATGGGGTCGAACTGCTGATACAACTGATGCAGTTGATAATAGTAGTCATGCCGCAACCTTAGAACGTCCCAAACGGGCATAAAGGGGCATTAAGAGAATAAAGGACAGCATCGGGCAATTGTGATGTTACAAATAATATTGCAAACCAAACAAAAAAAACAATTGAACCAGATCCTTCACTTGGAAGATGGCAACAATTCCCAATCTTGATCACGGGTCCTGAAATATATTGGGACAGATCGGGCTCATCTTGAGCACTACAGTCCAGTGGTGTTTATAAAACTAGAAACATGGGTTGTTGAGAAAACTGTTCAAATCTGACGAACGAATCTGAATCGATGAACCAGAAAAAAATAGAGTAATGGGTGTACAGTAGAGTGCCAATGGATGTATGGGAAAAAGTGACCCTCGAATTTTCAAAGCGAACTTGATTAAAAATGTTGATGCCCACGAAAAACTACCCTATGCAAAATATCAGCTCAATCAGACTTCATTTACTAGTGTCGCACAGCGGTCAAAGTTTGAGTTTTTTGGAAACCGAAAAATCACCCAACGGGGAAGTAGAGGAAATCGGGGTTTTCGAAAAAAAAATTTGATCCCAAATGTCTTCAAATTGCATGAAACGTCGAGATCTACTGTCATCTCGGAATTTTTTTTTTTTTTTTGAAAAAAATCGACACTCTGGGACTTTCTGACAATTTCTGACAATTTCTGACAACAAGCTGGTATGACGAGAAAAAAAAAAGATTTTTTGTGTAACCTTCTGGATGAATTTCACTATCGGCAAATCTCTCCGTGAAACCATAACATAGGAAATCTTCCCACTGAAGCACGCAACATCTATCATATATTTTCGACGATGCTCATTTTCCCGTCTGTCTCAATCAAGGCTAGATGTGGTGATATGATGACGTGAGAGATCGTGGTTGCTTTATATATTTGCGCAGCCTTAATCGCAGATATACATCTTAACGACCTTCGAGGGCGCGGAAATTTTATGTGGCACAATTACTTTTGCCGCTGCTTCACTAACATGCAGCTCTAATGCGCTCCGTTTAGCATGAAATCTCTTGTTACGTCATTATTACCGCCTCGGTTGTGATCATAGTTTTCGCCACTATTTTTCTTCCAAATTTGTGGGACAAGAGACGGTAAGCTTTACTAACGTGGTTGTGTTTTGTTTTTGTTTTCTATTAATTATAACCATGTTCGGTGTACATTATTGCGATGGTTGTGATATTGAAACACAGTAACATTTATTTGGAAATGAGTCTTCACATGGAGGTATGAGTGTTTAATTTCATGCAAAGTTTTTCGCCGGATGATGTTGAATAGCTAGGAAATATGGCATCATATAGAACGAAAATGTACGGGAATTTTCATCTGAATTATCCGGAAAAACATACAATGTGGTCCCAATCCCAATACGTAACGCTCGACGCTATTTAATCACGCTTAATTACCGCCATATTGTAGCGATAGTAGAGAGAGATTCACATTCCACAGCATCGCATTGTTTATCTATCCACTTAACGGAAGGCGACCGGCGAAAACAAAAGATTTTGCATAAACACTATGCTCGTCTGTGTTTCGAGTTCGCTATCATTCGACAGGTGAAAGCGACGAACCCGAACCTCTACACACGCAAAGATAAACTCATTCAATCTAAAGACCGCAAACTGAGAAGGTAAATACCGTGCTTGTCACTTGGGATCTTGGTTATTTCCTTTTGTGCTCAACCGCCCTAGTTCCCGCAAGCTGACATTGGTGTTGGTTTGGGTTTGGAATAATTCACTTTTCACAGCAGATGACACCGAAAGTTCCCAAATGTTGAGTAATCATCGACAGCCACACTTTCATCTGGAGAACCGGTATGAACGGGAGAGAGAGAACAGAGAAAATCATCACGCGACGACCAACAACTAACTACCGGTGTCCAACAAACCACAACCACTGAGTGAACATTTTTACAAACAACCGCAGTATAACAGACTCTCCCTTCGAAGAAAAATGATATGCTGACGGTGTCTTTCTAATCTCAAAAGGCTGTGGCACTGTTTGAGCATCACAACCGTCTCGTCAAAATTCGATCCGTGAAAGTGAATGAAACGATTCACTGTGACTGCTGGTTGAGAAATTTTGGAACCAAAAGCGCGACATCAGCAAACACTATACTACAGGGTGGGCCATTTAAAGTGGAAGCATCTGGCAACCCCATAACTTTTGACAGAGATGTCAGATTAACAAATGTCATACCGCGTTGGAAGCGTCATTTCAGTACAATTTTAACCATGGAACAATACACACCTAAACAACGCGCTGAAATTGTTCAGCTGTACATTCAAAATAACTTCTCAATTGTGTTAACTAAACGTGCGTGGGAAAATAAAAATAAAGTTAAAACATCGCTTGGAGACAACACTATACGTCGATTATATGCCAAATTTATATCGTCTGGTAGTGTTGGTAATGCCAGTCATCTGTCCAGACAACGACCAAGACGTTTCGACGAGAATATTGATGCCGTTCGAGCCAGTGTTGCAGAGACTCCATCGACATCAGGTCGCCATCGTTCGCAAGAGTTAGGCATCGCTCGAACCACTCTCCGACGCATAATTCGTGTTGATTCCAACAGGACGGCGCTACATGCCATACAGCGGCTGCCACGACCAAATTATTGCGCGAAATGTTCCCCGGAAGATTAATATCGAAAAACGGCGATTATGACTGGCCACCGAGATCACCTGATTTGACGCCTTCTGACTTTTTTTTATGGGGATATTTAAAATCCAAGGTATACACTGGTAAACCAAGGACCCTGGCTGCGCTGAAAGACAATATCCGAAAAGAAATTGCTGCCATATCGGCCGAAACATTGGGCAAAGTGATGGAAAATGCCGAAAAAAGGGCACATTTTGCGGTCAAGGCCAGAGGCGGTCATTTACGAGATAGCATAATCAAAAAGTAGTTAGAACAAATCTCCTTGGACCAAAATAAATGAATTTAAAAAAAAAATTAAAATTCCACTTCTTTACTTTGCTATTGCAAAAACAAATCCTTCCACTTTAAATGGCCCACCCTGTATTTGAAAATTCGCTTAACATAGATATTAGGGTGCCAATGAATGTATGGGAAAAAATAAAATTTCAAAAAGTTACCCTATACAAAATGTTCACCACCTTGAAAAAGCACCCTATGCAAAATATCAGCTCAATCGGACTTAAGGGAGAGTGGCGCAAAGCGGTCAAAGTATGAGGTTTTTGAAAATCGAAAAATCACCCAAAAGGGGAGTAAAGGAATTCGGGGTTTTCGAAAAAAAAACTTGATGCCAAATGTCTTAAAATTGCATGAAATTTTTTGACGTAGAACTACGTCTTACATTAAGGGTGTCAAATCAGAAAACAGCTCACGTTTTTATGAAATAAAGTTAATGTTAATAACTATTTGTGCTGCGAACGGATTTCAACGATGTGCATACCAATCGATTCGAATATTTTCTAACATTTGTTTGATATGCTATACATTACAATCCCATAGTCTGCCTATGGTTTAAATTGATGAAAATTGGAAGCATTCCCATTTCTCCATACATTTGTTCTGTCCATTTGTGTGCTTTCCCGAACAGAGCTTTCAATAACGAACAACTTGTGCAGCCGCTAGAATAGAAATAGTCGGAGACGAATGAATCGTATCCGTGAACAAATGAAAAGAAGAGGAAGAAGAAGAATAGAAACAACGAAGGGGGATAGCGAAAAGGGAATATTTGCGAAGTAGGTAAGCTGTCGCTAGCGTATAAGTATTGCATCTCCTCTGAGGAAAATTCTAAGAATCTTTCTGTGCCCGAAACAACGAAGGTCGCTTATTCTGCTCGTTTTGTGTTTTATATTTCCTTTCGAGCTGTGAACGCTAGCGAATATTTCACTTGAAGTTTATCGATGCAACTGAGTGCATCTGTTAGACGCGTGTTTGATGCTTGTTGAATGGCGATGCACGGAAGATGCTTCTCGTTAAATAGTCAGTGCAATACGTGCATTGATATAAAGAAACAAATTGCGACATATGACCAATTAGTGTATTGTTCTCGCAAAGGGGAGAAAGAATCGTTGATTCTCGAAATGATTCTACAAACCACTAAACCTAAACCTAAACCTTTTCGAGGTCCCCGGAACATTTTACTAAAGAGTGATTTATGAACTTTCGACGTATTCGTATATTTAAAAAAAAAGATTGCATAGTCCTACGTCCTAAGCGGTCGTGTCTCGTATACAACCCGACGATTTTTTTATCAAAAATCGACAATCTTTTTTCGGAATACGAGACGAAAAGCGAACCGCGGGTAATACGGACAGATGGGGTAATATGGACAGGTGATTGATTTGTATAGTTACATTTTGAATTTCAGATTTCTGTGAATGAGAACACCTTCTACATGTTATTTTATAATATTTAAGCCACCCTATGGCAATGAATACTGATCAAAAGTGGAAAAGGGGAACAAAAACCGAAAATCATGCATGATTCCACGTGTGGATGTAATTTTAGCTGCTTCGATATTAAGCACTAGTTGACCCGGCAAACTTCGTCCCGCCCAAAATTTGATTTTTGTTATCAATGCCTTCAAACATTCACGTTTTCTTACTAAGCACACGTTCATGGGTCCAATCGCAAAACTGTTCATTGATCGTTCAATCTTCTAATCGACCCCGTTGAATTTACCTTTTACTATAAAATTCCTAGTACTCCTACCAAAACTCATCATTATAATATCAGATTATTTTCAGACACAATTCTCGTCCAAGATTTTTCAACCACTTGCAAATAACATGTTTCTCCGTTACAAGGAATAATTATTTGATACAGAGAATATGATAGAAATTTTTAAATTTTTAACGCACACTGATAGATATTTTTCATTATCTTCTCCTACACTTTAAGCATATATTCACTGAACTAAATGTTAGTTTTTTCATATTTATTCTTTGTATTTTGGTCCACTGCTTCGTTTTTTCTTCTTTTTATTTTTGTGGTATGGGACGTTTCATATGGCACATGGACACTGACAGATTTTAGATTTAGATTTTAAATAATTTGATTTCTTCATAACTACATTGTGTCAGCCATACCACTGTTGGTCGAATCGTGTCCACACTCACCTACGGGAGCTGTTGGAGGAGGACCGATAAACAACAGTCGGTCACGTGCTTCACGGCAGGAATCTCCTCAATTCCTCACTACTGGTGTCAAACTACCATAACCCATTTATTGCACCCTAAAACATCCACATGCCAAATTTGGTTCCATTTGCTTAATTAGTTCTCGAGTTATGCAGAAATTTGTGTTTCATTTTTATGTCCTGATTTGGTTTCATTTGCTTGATCAATTCTCGAGTAATGCAGAAATTCGTGTTTCATTTGCATGGCAGCCCCCTCCGAACAAATGTTCATTGAAATAATTGATTGTCCGCATAAAGGGACGTAAGCGTTTTTCAAATGGAAAAATATGTTTCAATCCGCAAAATCTAGGTCCTCTTTTTGCCGATAATATCCTTCAACTGGACAGATTATTTCATTGGAAATTAGCATGGTTACGCTTGTAGACAAAAAAACAACAAAATTGCGTTTTCCCAACACTGATGGTATTGGTGATTACGTCTCCTATGTAAACATGGGCAGCATGGGCAGTGACGAATTCACAACTAGAATGGACCCTGTTGACGTGGGAATATACTCTGTTCAGCTTTTATAAGTCCCCTCTCAATATCTTTCATGGAGACGCATTTGATAAGAGTTTTGAAATAATGGTCTGATACATTATATATATTTATTTTTGATGTCCAGTTATTTTAAGACCATTTTGTATTTTAACACCTTTTAATCAAACAAAAATAGCACAATCACTTAATCTTGCAGAACAGTTTCCTTTTTCGAAATCACAGTGTTGTGCTCGACTACAGTGGAATACCGCTTTCCATAGGCGTAAACTCTTCAAACTAGGACCCCCCCAAATGTTATCCACTGAGTTCAAGTCCGGAAGCGAGATGGCCAAAATTTCAGCTCAATCGGACTATATTTACTAGTGTTGCACAGCCGTCAAAGTTCCAGGTTTTTTTTTGAACTGTTAAATCACTCAGGTTATATTAATCGAAATTAGTTGTATGGAACAACCCTTATTCCAGCTTCCTTCTCTACCTAGCTACGTTAAATTTTGTTCAAATAATTATATTTATAAAGTATATAAGTAAATTATTGAAAATTTCTGATAAAAAAATCAAAACCAAAATACTTCGGATAATCGAGTCCGACATGTACTACCTATTTTCATGAATTTAAAGTATTTACTGATAGGATTCCGATGCAGATCATCAAATTCAATCTGCATCAAAAATAGTTATTAAGGTTAAAACTATCTCACAAAACCGTGACATGTTTTGGTACCCTTACTGGAAGACATCGTCCTACGTCAAAAATGGAAAATCTAATATACGTAAACCGAGGGAATGCAAAAGACACGATACTTTTTAAGCCGACCTCATGTCTCTCACGAATCGTTCAATTCCTACCTAATTCCTGTTCGTAACACTCATTTCACATTTGTTTCCAACAAATTCCATTGCGGTATGTGGGTTTACGGTTGCTGCAACTTAGGTATTTCCCCCCATTGTTTTCCATCAACAACGAATCGTACATGGAATTCGGACGCCTCAAAACAAACAATAATGTTCGATGGAGAGCGAAATCCGATGATGGCATTGCACGCCAGCTCAACGCATGGAATCTGTATGAAGAAAGCGAAAGTGAGATGTTATAACGACGGAAGAACATCGATGGGGCCTGGCGGGAATTGCGTTCAACAAGCAATGATTAATTTTTCTTTCAAATGTTATGTAATAGTAAACATAGGTTACTAAAATAGGAGTAAACATTTTGTTTTTAACAAAAAATATTCCCTTATACAACAAACTTGTTCACATGAAACACTCACATGAAATCAATTATCCCCAATAAATGCCGACCTGCTACTACCTACCATTCTAACGATTGACCATGAAGGTAATAAACATGGAATAACATTCAATTCGAATTACACCTTCCACTTCAAATCAAATGTCAAAGAATCACCGACGATCGAGGCGAAATATAATATTGTGTTCTCAAATATACTTGCTCGTGATCAATGGTCATTTTTCCATGTGTTTGAGTGTTTGTGCATGCAAGGTGTCACTTCATTTCATTATGTCACAAATTTCGACGACTATGAGCTTATAATGCATTCGTGGGAGAAACGTGACATTGTAAACTAAATCGACCCAATAACTCATGTATTTTCTAGGAGACAACGTTTACAAGTGCAGTCGGAATTAATCTCTAGCCGTTGCCTACAATCAGACGTTTAGCTCAATTATTCATGAACCAATTAGCGCGAATTGCATAACTGTACCGACGATAGGTTCTGAATCATTGCTCTAAGTCAAGGGCACACTCCTCGTGGTGGTTAGCTACAATACCTTACACTACTAAGCGTAGGCCATTTGAATCCATTCAACCAATTCAGAGCAGCAACAACATCAGTGAGCATGAGGTCGGGCGTCGATTTAACATCAGCTGCAAAGAAGGTGTGTAGCTCAACGCCACGAGAAACTGGCTCACTGGAGCATACACACCCTGGAAAGGGCAGGGCAAGGAAAGTACACGTAATTATTTATCTCACAAACGATCTTTCTAAATGTCGGTAGACATCTATCATACACTAGATCACATTATGGTGCTTGAGTATCATCGTCTAAGGTTTTAACTATTTCTACAATTGCACCCTCCTTAATCATTGCTCGTTGAATTGATGGGGAAATAACCTTTATGATCCCGAAGCACGTTTTCTCGTTTCATTTAGGTAGTGCAGACGCATGTTGAATTAATTAGTGACTGTTGAATAATTGTTGGTGGATTTACTCGTCTGAAACATTAGTGTGTTGTGGTTAATGAAGATGAGATTGGGCAAATATCAAAAATGTAATACTTGACTATGATAATGTAATTAATGGGTTTGGGAAGAGATGGGAAGATAAATGTGAAAATAATTATTGTAGTATTTTCTTAAATCCAAACCAACACTTACTACCGCGATCGAAAAATTCATGCAATCGATGGGTACTGGAAATTGTTGTTTAAGGTCATATTATAATTTTACATGACAATACAAACTAGTTTTTTTCTAATGCATTAAACTTGGAAGGATGATGATGTAGTGGAGAAATAAAGGTATAATAGGAGCATGAATCAAAGCCCTCTTCATACGTCAATCCGTCCAAGAATTGGTGAGTCATAAGATGCACTACAAAGTGAAAACAACTTTTTTAAAATGAAGCTTAGATAATTTTGTAAACGGGGTAAGTGCCTTCTCCCTCCATGAATTAGAAAAAAAACAACAGTGCTAGTAAGACACAGAAATAAAGTCTTTTAGGCCTAATACGCAACCGTTTCCCCGCATGATTAGGCCGTAAAATTTTATTTGACCCATCAAAGTTATGATTTCTTCAGAAAAGAAAAACAACTTCAACTAGCGTTTATTCAACACAAACACCACTCCGTCGCGAAACGGAGACAGAAGAAATTGTGACTTTGAGTGGTGAAGTAAACGCAGCAGCAGAACAAGAGGGAGATACTAATAATCGCGACTTATGACGGTGTCGTGTCATTCATTTGCCACGATCACATACAGCTTCTTTGTTTGGTACCGGTTTGGGGAATTCGATTCGTCCAAATCGAGAGTGTGACCAATCTCGTAGGTGCCCTAGTCGATATTTCTCTAATCAATTACGACAAATTTGAACTGGTGGCGGACATTTTGCGGCTAGGTATTAATGTGGGTTCTTTCTATGGTTCGGTCGCCCAAACTACGCTACTAGCTTTTAAATCATTAGAAATACTGGTAATGTGATTCACTGTTTCTTTTTTTCTGGCTAAATCTCTTTTCAAACTACTTATATTGTATCAGAATCACCATTCGACGAAAGACCAGCATTCGACGAATGAGCGAATTAAAAATGCCTAAAAAGAAATAATATAAACCGAATAATCGTAATCAGGCCCGTACATGATGGCCTTTTCAATCTAGAGGTTGTTTGAAGACAACCTGTTTGCATTTCGGTCGACTTCGTTTTGTTTCGATTTTTGTATTATAGTAAAGGGACCAGATGGTCAGAGGTCAACGCGGGAAACAAAAAAAACTAAACGTTATAATGAAATGAAACTCATGAAAATCATAATGAAAGACGAGACACTAGAATTCAACGAAAGGCAGGGGACCGGGTACTTTACGTTCCCCAGGTAAGAGATGACGTCGAATGTATCATTCACATCAAGTTCTCGAAGAAGGTCCTTCAGACGTGAAGGGAATGTCCAAGCCGCTCTTCTTTCGAGTCATATGGTGAACGAGGAGATATACAGTACGAAGTGCTTGCCGGAATTGGGAAGGTGATGTGGTCTTTATGCCGAACCTGGGATCAGCCCATTATGCCAAAAGATCACTGGAGGATGGATCGGCTGGAGATAAACATTGTCGCGAAGACCACCAACCTTCCCAACATTCCCCAGCTGCGCCCGATACAAAATTTTTGGGCGAATGGCCAAAATAGAGGGACAAACGTTGATGGTCGAAAAGGTAAAATAACACGCCGATATACATCTTTTCATCGGTCATGTTTCGGGTTCCGGCCAACTTCCGTAAGACCGCCCAGCGCTTCATTTACGATACTTCATCAAACAACTCTGCCTCTTCCTGTCGAGTATACACTAGTTCTTCCGGCTTATTTAAAACGTTAAGCCCTGACCGAGCTAGGCGACCAAAGATGAACTTTTCGTCTGACTCACGTTGGTCCCTGTGGATCAATAGGGGACTTTTATAAAAATCATTTCCAATTTTGTTGCTTTCGCTTCCAGTTGACACTCTCTAAACAAAAAACTCAATGTCGGTGCGATGAAACCAGCTCAACGTATTAATCTTTGGATGCATTAGAAGCGCTCTTGAACAGTCTGCCTAATAAAGGTTTTTTTGAGATTCATCCATTTAAAAAAATCAACATGATAAAATTGTAATATTGAAATATTAGGCTGTCAAAAAAGTCCTGCGGTATTTCCGCGAGGTGTCGTTGTAAGCGCGTAGTTCTAGTTGTATTCATTGTATCGAGTCATACTATAGCTTGTTGGAAAGGTATTTTTGCGCGCTATAATATAGTCCTTGACAGCGTTTTGTTTGGTTAAGTCGTTCGTGAGTTATAGTGTCGCAAATATGGAGCAAAATAAAGAGAAAATCCGACATATTTTACAGTACTACTATGACAAAGGCAAAAATGCATCTCAAGCTGCCAATAAAATTTGTGCAGTTTATGGACCCGATACAGTTTCCATTTCCACCGCACAACGATGGTTTCAACGTTTTCGTTCTGGTGTAGAGGTCGTCGAAGATGCGCCACGCTCCGGAAGGCCTGTCGTCGAAAATTGCGACAAAATCGCTGAATTAGCCGAGAAAGACCGGCATAGTAGCAGCCGTAGCATCGGCCAAGAGCTGGGGATAAGTCATCAAACCGTTATTAACCATTTGAAGAAGCCTGGATTCACAAAGAAGCTCGATGTATGAGTGCCACACACGTTGACGCAAAAAAAAACATCTTTGACCGTATCGACGCATGTGAATCGCTGCTGAATCGCAACAAAATCGACCCGTTTCTGAAGCGGACGGTGACTGGCGATGAAAAGTGAGTCACTCACGACAACGTGAAGCGCAAATGGTAGTGGTCGAAGCCCGCTGTAGCGGCTCGGACGATGGCCAAGTCCTCATTAACGGCCAGGAAGGTTCTGCTGTGTGTTTGGTGGGATTGTCAAGGAATAATCTATTATGAGCTACTTCCCTATGGCCAAACGCTCAATTCGGACCTGTACTGCCAACAACTGGACCGCTTGAAGGTAGCACTCATGAAGAAGAGGCCATCTTTGATAAACAGAGGCCGCATTGTCTTCCATCAGGACAACGCCAGGCCACACACTTCTTTGGTGACGCGCCAGAAGCTCCGGGAGCTCGGATGGGAGGTTCTTCTGCATCCGCCGTATAGTCCGGACCTTGTACCAAGTGACTACCACCTGTTTTTGTCCATGGCGAACGAGCTAGGTAGTCAGAAGTTAGCCACAAAAGAGGCCTGTGAAAATTGGCTATCCGAGTTTTTTGCTAATAAGGAAGCGAGCTTATATAACAGGGGTATTATGAAGTTGGCATCTCGTTGGGAACAAGTCATCGAACAAAACGGCGCATATTTGACTTAAAACAGATGATTGTAACTAATTTTATGAACAAATGAAAATTCAAAAAAAATACCGCGGGACTTTTTTGACTTTTTTGGTTAGATACACCTCCCTCCTCCCCAAGGGTGGGCTGCCATACAAATGAAACACAAATTTCAGCATTACTCGAGAATTGATCAAGCAAATAAAACGAAATTTGGCATGTGTAGGTTTTAGGGGTGCAATAAATCATTCTATGATGGTTAGATACTCCTCCCTCCTCCCCAAGGGTGGGCTGCCATACAAATGAAACACAAATTTCTGCATTACTCGAGAATAAATCAAGCAAATGAAACGAGATTTGGCATGTGTAGGTTTTAGGGTGCAATAAATCATTCTATGGTGGTTAGATACTCCTCCCTCCTCCCCAAGGGTGGGCTGCCAAACAAATGAAACACAAATTTCTGCATTACTCGAGAATTAATCAAGCAAATGCAACCAAATTAGGCATCTGGAAGTTTTAAGGTGCAATAAATGTTTCTATGGTGGTTAGACACTCCACCCCCCTCTCTAAGGAGGGGGATGCCATACAAATGAAACATAAATTTCTACATTACTCGAGAATAAATCAAGCAAATGAAACGAAATTTGGCATGTGTAGGTTTTAGGGTGCAATAAATCATTCTATGGTGGTTAGATACTCCTCCCTCCTCCCCAAGGGTGGGCTGCCATACAAATGAAACACAAATTTCTGCATTACTCAAGAATTAATCAAGCAATTGCAACCAAATTAGGCATCTGGAAGTTTTAAGGTGCAATAAATGCTTCTATGGTGGTTAGACACTCCACCCCAACAAGTTGGGGATGCCATACAGATGAAACATAAATTTCTGCATTACTCGAGAATAAATCAAGCAAATGAAACGAAATTTGGCATGTGTAGGTTTTATGGTGCAATAAATCATTCTATGGTGGTTAGATACTCCTCCCTCCTCCCCAAGGGTGGGCTGCCATACAAATGAAACACAAATTTCTGCATTACTCGAGAATTAATCAAGCAAACGAAATCAAATTTGGCATGTGAAGGTTTTAGGGTGCAATAAATGTTTCTATGGTAGTTAGGGTGGGCTGTCATACAAATGAAAAACAAATTTCTGCATAACTCGAAAACTAATTGAAGATTTTAGAGAGCACGAAATGTTTCTATGGTGAATAGACACTCTTCTCTGCCCCCCCCCCCTCTCTAAGGGGAGAAGAGGGGAGGGGTCTGTCTTTATTCTATCATATTTTCATATTTTCTGTATCAAACATTTATTCCACTTAACGGAGAAACATGTTATTTGCAAGTGGTTGAAAAATCTTGAACGAGAATTGTGTCTGAAAATAATCTGATATTATAATGATAAGTTTTGGTAGAAATACTAGGAATTTTTCAGTAAAAGGTAAATTCAACGAAGTCGATTAGAAGATCGATCAGTGAAATCTGCGATTGGACTCATGAACTTGCGCTTAGTATGAAAACGTGAATGTTTGAAGGTATTGATAACAAAAAACAAATTTTGGGCGGGACAAAGTTTGCCGGGTCAGCTAGTGAATAATGAAAACCCTGACATTCATTGAGGTTTCGTCTTCATTTTAACATCATTTACATGTATCGATACTGCCTATAACTTATAATACTGAGCATTTGAGATTTTTTGACCTCTGAGATGTCAAAAACTACAGAGGTATCGCCAGTCTTTGTTCTGTTTCAAAATTATTTGAAATTATAGTTTTTGATTTCATCTCTCATGCCTGCTGAAGTTATATTTCCAACAACAACACGGTTTCGTTTCCAAACGGTCCACTTCAACGAATTTAGTATTATACACATCATTTATCGCCCGCTCTCTACAATCACGTTTGCAAATTGACGCTGTGTATACGGATTTTTCGGCCGCGTTCGACAAAATCAATCATGCTATCGCAGTGGCTAAACTTAAACGTCTCGGATTTCACGGCTCTTTTTTGAGCTGGTTACATTCATACTTGACAGATCGCATGATGGTAGTAAAAATCGGTGACACTACATCATCTCCTTTTGAAGTGACATCTGGCGTACCTGAAGGTAGTCACCTTGGTCCTTACATTTTCTTACTTTATCTCAACGTGTTAACTCTTGCGTGAAGTGTCAGAAACTTGCATATGCTGATGATTTCAAGCTATTTACATCCGTAAATTGCACTAACGACGCTGTATACTTACAAAATCAACTCGATATTTTCTCTGAATGGTGCAATATCAACAGAATCCATTTTGAATCCATCGAAATGCTTAGTCATATCATTCTCGCGGAAGCGTTCACCTGTTGTCTTTCCGTATAAACTACGCAACGAGCATTCAAATCGCTTTGAGATCATCAAGGATCTTGGCGTCATCCTTGATTAAAAACTAACATTCAGAGAGCACATCTCGTGTATCACCACTAAAGCATCCAGACTCCTGGGTTTCATATTCCGCATCACAAAACACTTCAAGGACATACACTGTATCAAAGCTCTCTGCTGTGCACTGGTTCGCTCAATCATTGAGTATTCTTGTGTTGTATGTTCGCCTTACTACCAGAAACGTATCCAGCGCATCGAGGCAATTCAGCATAAATTTGTTCGTTTAGCTCTACGTAATTTACCCTGGAACGATCCTTCAAATCTACCTAACTATGAAGCTTGTTGTAGGTTGATTGGGCTCGATTTACTGAGTTTACGAAGGGACGTCGCTAAGGCGACCTTCATATCTGACCTAATTCTCTCTAATATAGACTGTTCAGATCTTCTCGAATCCATTAATTTCAATATAACATCACGAAATTTGCGCACTCGCACATTTCTTTGTATACCCTCCTCACATACCAATTACGGGTATAATGAGCCCGAATCAAGCATGTGTCGTGTCTTCAATCGTTGCTTCACATCCTTCGATTTCAACCTAACTCGTTCTAATTTAAAGAAGTCTTTTTATACCGCTCTTAGACAATAAGTACATAGTATATATTAAATTTATCATTAGGGCACTAATGTTCAGGCCTGTTGGTAATTGTAATAATAAAAACGAAAAACGGAAACGAAACTTATTTGCAAAAAAGTGACTGCAAAACCAGCGATAAAATGTTTACGTTAGCAAATTCGGGCATTGAATCAAGTTTCGATGCACAAAATCTAAATCCTAGCATTTAGAATAGCAATAAGAATAAGAATAGCTAATTGGCTTTAATTTGCAATAAGAATAGTTAATTGGCTTTAATTTGATATATCGCTCATCTGAATTGGTCTAGTAGCTTAAAAGTTATGATTTTTCTTTTAAATTGCATTTTCACTGTTCGGAATTTGAGACGAATGTAATGAAACATATTTTTAGTATTTCAGCATGGATATGTATTTGTAAATCAATTAGTAGATAGGGACCGCATAAAAAGGTTCCTCCAAGAAAATAACCCAAATTCACGCCAGTCACCGTTCAATTTCATTTTGCTTCCCTGCTTTGCGATGGGACACTTTGACTTTTCGGTTGTGCGTGACTGTTTTGTGCTTTTAGTTGCATGTCGAAACGTGTTGCTGTTAGAAATCATGTCATGCAAAAACTTAGAAAAACTTAGAGCATTTGATGAGAGGAAGGGAATGATTTCAGGAGTGGATAATAGAGACGCAAATGTGCTTTTTTCGCACTGAGATGCATATAAACCATCGAAAAAAAACTAAATGGACGATAACTTCGTCAAATATGCTTCTTTTCATACACCGCACAAGAACAGAAAATCGCACAAAAACAGGTTTTACTGTACAATTCTATGAAATTACGGTAATACACCCAAAGTTAATTTTTAGCACAAGTTATTGCATCCCGATTTATTACATTAAATGAGCTGAAAAACAACAGAAAATGTTCTACTCTCCAATACATGTATATAATTTGTATAATATATATGCTAGAGCTAATATGAGCGAGCGAAACAGGAGACACATTTAAATGAAAGCATATGAAAGCTTTTCGTACAGTTTGCCAAATACACGGCCCAGACAGAGAAAGATATATTCTCGTTCATGTTCTTCTTTATCCTCTTAGAAAACACTTTCATTTTATGATGAGGTGTAATATTATCACGCTTCAATATAACATCGCTGGCAGCTATATGGGTAGCGTGGTCGTGTGAAATAGTTTTGCATTCCAGCCGGCCTTGGTTCGATCCCCATTGACGACGTATGGACTTTTTTTTGGCACAAGCCCAAATAAAATGAGAAAAGAAAACAGAAAGAGATGTCTGCTCGCCTACATACAAACCATTTTTAAGCTTTTAAAACAGCTCATTATTTGCGCATCTGACTCTCCAGCACACGAAATGGCATCATTTCTGCCAAAGATGAAATGTTTTCTGCCAACGCTAGTTTGGGTGTAGTTATTGATGAAATAATCTAGAAATTGGGATTTTTTTTTTTAATATACAGGTGGGCTTTTTTATGTTTATCACTGTAGTTGTTTTGTGCAGAACACTTTGTACAGTTTTGTACTGTACATATTTATCAAGACCTTCTGGATGAATATTCCACATTGTATCAGCCACTGTTCAGAAAATTGACGGAAAACACTTTCGTGAAA
This sequence comes from Toxorhynchites rutilus septentrionalis, assembly GCF_029784135.1. Taxonomy (NCBI): domain Eukaryota; kingdom Metazoa; phylum Arthropoda; class Insecta; order Diptera; family Culicidae; genus Toxorhynchites; species Toxorhynchites rutilus. Next base: position 213,820,016 of record NC_073745.1, on the reverse strand, counting down.
ACAATTTGCATTCAGTTTGACTCCTTCAGGTCGGTTATGGAACTATTTGATAGTAAATTGACAGTTTGACCGAAGACAAATATTTGATTCTTTTCGATAGATAAAATTTGATCAACGTGTACTGATCAAATATATCCGACATAAAACACTACAAGCAAATATTCAGTTCATGGATGCCTAAAATATTTTTTCGATCTGCTGTTCAAACCTGTCGGTACCTAACCTAACCACCTTAAATATTTCAGTCGAGTTTTCTGGCGACAATTCTGGAAAATCTGGCATAGAATATGTATCTCATATTAGAAAATCAAAGTTTTCGTTACAAAACCTACTAAAAACTCGAACCATACTTAATAGTACACAATGATCCTGAGAAAATTTCGCTAAATTTCGCTAGCAGCTACTAAATACAGTGGTACCATGACAACCGGTTAAGTTGACCAGGTGAGTGTCCAAAAACTGTTGCAAGGGATTCGAAAAAACGTTCGCGCTTACGAAAAACTGACTCGAAATATTTTCTATAGATATATTTTTTGTTGAACTGCAATAAAAAAAAACTTTTTTTCTGAGCCCCAAATATTTTTATTCTATCGAAACTATCTCGCGATAGAACTGATTCCTTGCGTACAAATTTTAATTGAAGAGAGCTTTATGCCAACGATGAAAATTAATATAGCAGAAGCAGTTTGTCTCAAAACAAACAGTATGATGTTCAGTAATTATTTTATTTTGCAAATCGAATGATTTTCTTGAAGAATTATTCGTCATGTAAGCTCTAAAACAATATTATGAAAAAATGTTTAATTCCCACGACAAAAGGTGTTAAATTTAACAATAATTTGGAATATCTCACATCTCATCTTGTGATCATCACATAATGCACCACAGAACCGCTTCACCGGGGGACCATTGTATGCGAAAGTTGTTCCACTTCTCATGGCAGACTTCAATTCAGCGACAACCCTTGGTTCGAAATGTTTCCTCGTGTCCACTATTTGGCACACAAAAGGTGTTTTGGAATTTATCCACTGGCCTGGCAGTGGTTGGCCATAAATCGAGATATATTTCACTGCGCAACCACCTGTATGGCATGTGTGCCACCGAGAGCCAACCGAAACAGGTTTGCATTGCCTGGTGTACAACATTGCCTCTTCTCGCCCAGCAGACAGAGCCTAATGATGGCGAAATAAGTACGAGAAATGTGACAAGATGTATTAGCATTCTAGGTGGGTACTTGGTCGAGTTTTCGCGTGTCATTGATCCCACTACTTTCGTGACCCGTTCTCTGAGACACGCTTCGCGTTTCTGAACCAAATTTACAAACGAAATCATAAAAGTGCTTTACGACCCTGACGTGTTGAGAGCTCTGGTGAGAATGTTTACCGGTGGGTTCGGATTTTTAATTCACCCGTTAGATTGCCACAAAAGCGACTAAAATGCGCATCTTTTGCTTTTCGTTCCGTTGCAGGCGTTGACCCCGAGGGCAGCAAGTTGCGTTACAGTATTTCCGGACCTGTATTCAGCGTGGACCGTGAAACTGGCGTTGTTAGGTTGCGTCAGTCCCTGGATCGAGAGCTGCAGGACAGCGTGGAAGTAATCATCAGTTTAACGGGTAAGTGATCATTCCACGGAACGGATACCAGCGTTTAACCAAACACCCTAATGTTAGCAATTACTCACCGCTGCAAATCGGCTTACATCACATCGTTGTCCGAGCATGCGAACAAGATGTGTAACTGAAACACTTTCACAATCATTAATTTGCAATTTTTCTGTTTTTCCTATGTTCATCTTTTTTTGTCGCTCCAGACGAAGGCATTGCAGGCACTGATCCAAACACGGTCTCGCTGAGGCGTGAAATTCCCATCCGTGATTACAATGACAATGCTCCGACATTCATCGGACGACCATACAGCGCTTCAATGAGCGAATCCACAAAACCGGGAAGCGTTGTCAAAATAAGTCCGGAAATTATAGTCACCGATTTGGACGAGGGTTTGAACGCGGATGTGAAACTTTCCTGTTATCTCGATCCAACCAAGGAGAATGATGATATTTGTGAGGTATTTGAGGTGAAGACTGAAAAAATTGCTGAAGGAAAATTCGGTGCCACAATCGTTCTCAAGAAAACGCTAGATTTTGAAACAAGGCCATCTTATATTCTTAGTATACAAGCCAAAGACGGAGCTTCTACCAATCCTCTCAAATCGTACGCCACAGTGGCCATTACTATCTTAGATGTACAAGATCAACCACCGGTATTCATTAACGCACCATACTCTGCATCCATCCCGGAAAATACTCCCGAGGGGACAACCGTCCTCACGATTAATGCGACCGATGGTGACACTGGCAGTCCTCGACCCATCGTGCTTTCTTTGGAAAATGAATACATGGGTCACTTCAAGCTGAAATACATCGGAAACCCTCGCGGCGGAGTAGCCGAGCTCATCACATCCGACCGCTTGCTCGATCGGGAAGATCCAACAATAGTGCGGAACGGTGGAGCGTACACATTCTCCATTCGGGCCACAGAACTAATCAACAACGAACTTCCGGGTGACTCCACTAGCTCCCAGATAACGATTGTCCTCCGAGATGTCGACGATCACATCCCGGTCTTCAACAAGCCCAGCTTCGAAGTATCGATCCCGGAAAACCTCGAGCAGGACACTCCGCTTCCGGATCTCACAATCATTGTTACCGACATGGATCTCGGCGTCAACAGTAGATACTCACTGTCACTCAGGAACATCCGAAACGCGGAAGGAGTATTCACAGTAGCACCTACCAATGGAGAAGGGAGAACACCTGTTGTTGTGAAAGTACGCGACCCATCGAAGCTCGATTACGATGTTAGCGATGCCAGTTTGAGAACATTTGTGTTTGACATCGTGGCGTCCGTTGATGGGGAAGAAAAATCCAAAACCCAGGTAACCGTAAATCTGCAGGATTCGAACGACAATTCGCCGGTGTTCCCCCATACGAACTACAAACTTAACGTGAAAGAAAACTCACCGAAAGGATTCAAAATAGCTAATATCACCGCCATCGATCACGATACCGGTATGTTTGGGAAACTCTCGTACGCCATGAAGGGTTTCGGGGCGGACTACTTCTACACCGATCCTAAGAAGGGTGGAGTGTTTGTCAATCTCAATTTGGATTATGAAGAACAGAAAAGCTACAGTCTGGCACTGGTTGCTACCGACGGGGGTGGCCGCGAAACAAACGCAAATCTTCTGATAAACGTTATGGATGTTAATGATAATTATCCAGCGTTCGAGTCGCTAGAATACACACGCACAATCCGCGAGGGAGCGACGGATTTCGAACCACAATTTTTCGTTCACGCTACAGACGCAGACGGGCCCCAACAGGGAGGTGGCAAGGTTACGTACACTATTGAGTCTGAAAACAGCATCTCCGGCCATGTGTTCACAGTGGATCCTAACAGTGGAGAGATCAAAATAACGCGACCGGTTAATTCTATGGATACGGAACGTGGTCAGTACGAGTTGATCGTGGTTGCAACGGATCACGGTGTTCCACCGCTGAAAAATGACACCAGAGTTCTCGTTAGGGTGGGCATTTCTGGTAATCAAAGGCCGATATTCAAGGGACTGTTCCACAAGGGGAAGAACGATATTCCCGGTCCACCAAGTTATAGGGTTAGTATCCCGGAAAATGCCCCTGCCGGATACAGCGTGACGAACGTTAGCGCAACGGATCCGGATGGAATGGATGATTTACTGCGGTACAAGATTGTGGGCGCGAGCGATAATTTCGAGATTAATGACTAGTAAGTATTATTTATCGTTGCTAAAAAAATCTTGCCTATTTTCTTGCAGATTAACCAGTGATAACTTCCGTTGCCGTGTGTTAGAATAAAAGAAAGAGTTACGCGCAAACATTCATGGAGTATAATGTCAAATTAATTCATTGTAGAGATGTTCTCTCGGTTATATCATGACATCGACGCATGTTGAAATGATAAAGTATGACACGTAATAAGTCATTGAATACATCGTCGGTTCGATTTATTATAGAAAAATTGTCTCGGTTGCCTTCTCGATCTACCCAGTAATAATCTCCGTCGCCGCGTGTTGAAATGAGAAAAAAACTACGTTCGTTTTACAATAAATCGGCGGCTCATCGTTCTTCTTCTTCTTCTTCAATGGCACTAACGTTCCTAGAGGAACTTCGCCGTCTCAGCGTAGTATTACTTGCGTCATTTTTTTATTAGTACTTAGTTGAGATTTCTATGCCAAATAACACGCCTTGAATGCATTCTGAGTGGCAAGCTCTAGAATACGCGTGATCACAGTGCAAGTCGGAGGAAATTTCTTTAACGAAAAATTCCCCCGACCAGAACGGGAATCAAACCCGAACACCCGGCATGTTAGTTATGACGCTAACCACTCGGCCACGGGAGCACACTGCGGCTCATCGTATTATGGATTAATTTTCTCGGTTCGCTACCACGTATTGGAATACATTTGTTATTCGTAATTCCGAATCAGTGAGTGATTCAGAGTCCGCTTTTACATGATTACATCGCTTACCGTAGTAAATCTGGAATCTTAATCCTCTCCACTAACAACTGTCGCTACAAATACGACCCCACCGACCACAAATACAGTGATAGACATTCGTTTAGCCGCACTTGAAAAAAACTTGAAACACTTACAAAACAACTAGGACTGCTCTTTTGACGTAGGACTACGTCTTTCATTTCTATACCGGGGTGTAAAATCAAAGTTTCGAAAACGAAAGCGTTACGCCGAAGACCGAGATTTTGAGCGTTAATAGCTCCTAAACAACTGAACGAAATGGTATGATAAACACTTCATTCGAAAGATAAAATGTCTACGCGTTCTATACTTGTTACTTTCTGATCCAAAAACTTGTTTCAATAGCCTTAAAATTGCTTTCAAAACAGGCTATTGAAATCACCAATCGGTATATAAGCGAGCGCCACTCAAAAATCCACTCAGTTCTAATTGAACAGCGATTGGAGCATGTTGTCGCTGTTGTGGTGAAGCTCTTCGTATCATGAAAGCGCGGATGAACGGTGTCACCAAGAGCCTGTTTGTGCACCTCAGGCCAGAAGGGAATCCATCAGGAAGAGAGTGATGCCACAAACGGTTCTCCGGGAAGATCTCGAAGCAGCCGCTACACACACATATACACGCGTGGAATTCTTTCCGTTTGGATGCCATTCAGCATCGAGAAAGATCCGGAAAAAATCTGCCAGTTCCTCTAAGAATTTAAAAATACATTCATGTGAAAGAGCTTATTTTAATGTTTTCTATCCATGTAACACTGTGACCAAATATGTTTCAATCAAGTGCTATTAACAGGTGGTTATCGAGTTAGCATTAACCACTGGTGGGCTTCCAGTATCTAGGGAAATGTGGAAATATCTAATCGTTACTGAAAATAATCTGCCAGTTCCTCTTGGAATTTAAAAATACATTCATGTGAAAGAGTTTACTTTAATGTTTTCTATCCATGTAACACTGTGACCAAATACATTTGGTTTTGTGATTTTTTAATCAATCGCAATTAACAGGATAGCTTCTGAGGATTATTCTTCCACATCAGTAGGATATTTCCGTATCCAATATTGTATGCGCACGTAATCGATTATTGCTCAGTCGCCGAAAGTTCCGAGCTCAGAGAGTTCATTCCCCTCTAGTTTTCCTTCCAAATTGCCATAGTAAACCACGCCTTCTCTCGATTCAATCACGCACAAAAAGCATACTTAAGCGATATTCTGGTGGTGAGACGCATTCATTTTTCGTGAGGACATCGACAAGACAACATCGATGCTGAGGGTGCTGGACGGCGAAGGATCGAGATCTGCCCGCAAACAAACGCAAGCAGTTTGTTTGAAACTGTGAGGGAGCACAAAGAATCCGATCCTTCAGGAGAAGAGAAGATGACCATCGAAGCAACCGCTACACACACACACATACACGCACGGAATTCTTTCCTGCCAACCTGCCAGTTCCTCTGGGAATTTAAAAATACATTCATGTGAAAGAGTTTATTTTAATGTTTTCTATCCATAAAATATCCATGTTATACATTTGGTTTTGTGATTTGTCAATCAAGTGCAGTTAGCAGGAAAGCTTCTGATGATTATTCTTCAGAACAAGGTTTTTCGTATCCTATATTGGATGCATAAAACCTTGTGCCTCCAACGTGTAACGCTCTCGTTTTCGAAGTCTCCCAAATATTCATTTATTTATTCATTCAGAATGGATTTAGATTCAACTTCAAACAAATTATCTCTAAATCAACGATAGTCCTACGTCACCCTTGCGGTTATACCATAGATATAACCCACTTCCTGTTTTTATCGGGATACTTATTTGCTGTAGTGATAGTATATTAAAGTCACTTTTATTGAAAGGACGTACGTCACAACCACACACACTAGGCGGCATCGGTGGACATAAACATTCAAACGTCGTTTTTTCCCGAGACATGCGTTTAGCCGCAGGGCATAAAAATCGAGTTTTCGCATAATCACCAAGCCTTTATCTGTGTTTTTGAAAAAAATCTTGGGAATGTTCAATTTACAAGATAAATATTAGATATGCAACGTAAGAAGTCTAAGCTGACCAAGTGATTTACGTAGAATTTAAAGGAATGGCGAAAGGTATTCTATTGACGGAACAGGGGCGGAAAATAATAAAGATATTCAGTGAACAAAAGTTTTCTCATCGCTCGATCGTAACAAAAATTGGTCTATCTGAGAAAGTGGTACGGAATTTCTTTAAATAGTGCCAGAAATATGGGATATAACAACCAACAAATGGGAACACCAAAGTTACTTTGCATCGTAAAGGTCGAATAAGACACGAAGCAACCAGGAAACGATGTCCTGCTCATACATTAAGGCAGAATCGGTTATTCCAGTAACGACGAGGCATATTGCGCGCATCTTGAATGAGTCACCAAACATCATGTGGAAAAATCAATCGAAGGCATGGTTTTCCGAGAAGGACATTCCGCTTCTTGAATGACATGCTGGCACTCAATTGCAATCCCATAGAGAACCTATGGAGAATCTTGGACGAGATGGTCTATGCAAACGGATGACAATTTGACAACATTTGCAGTCTCAAGGCAGTAATTCAGGAATGTTGGGCTATAATCAATATGGCAACACTTGAAAAGCATCGAGTCGCCAACTCGAGTTTTCAAAGTGATCCGAAATGGAGGTGGACATACTAAATATTAGCTACCGATTGGACTCCAAATTTTCTTTTATTGAAATTTTAGGATTCGGCTAAACGAATGTCCACCCTGATTACACATATTTGAATTACTTAGAAAACAAAAAGTGAATTTATACTTTTTTTAGAATTAATTCGATGAAAATAAACAATAGTCGTCTTTTATGAGCAAAACTGTACAAAGAATTGACTTATTTTTAAAAAATATTGAGGAAAAATAGGGTGCGGCTAAACGAATGTCTATCACTGTATCATACTGTTGATTGCGCAACTTAGTATCCGCCGCAAATGCAACTTCATTATGAAGAAATGGTTTTAACTGAATCATTCAACTTCGCTAGCTACTTCCAGTGAGGCCCTAGGGACTGGCATTGAACTTTTCGTTACAAAAACATCAATCACTAGGACTGACAGTTACAAAATAAGAATAATAAATTAGAACATGATTTGTTGTCGGATGTTTCACTATGTTTTACTGTGACTATTTTTTTATACAATAAATATATTTAGGAGCGGGTATCGACACTAATTTTGTGCTAATACTCTTTATGCAGCGAAGCAAGAAAAATTGGTATCAAATATGATTTTTAATGGACCCAAGGTTGAGTTCCAACTTTTTCGTTCTTTTTACAGTGTTATATACAGTGTTGACCGGTGGCTATCGGCATAACTGACTAGGAACGATATACGAAAAGATTCTTTTGGTGTACATAATTTGGTGGCAACAAATCACTACGAAGCAATTGGATACTGTGGCATAGCTGAATTCAATTTCTTCACATTCGACTTAAGGAGATACAATTTTTGGCTATTCAAATGTGCTTAATGTTTATGACCTTCTTTGTTTAAGAACCAAGGCAGATTCTAGTATATGAAGCTAGATGATTAATGGCTTTTTGTAGTATTGGGACTACGGGTCAATGCTGTTTTGTTTTTTTTTTTGAAAATGAAGATTAAACACATATATATATATATACGAGAACATATATATATATATATATATATATATATATATATATATATATATATATATATATATATATATATATATATATATATATATATATATATATATATATATATATATATATATATATATAGGTGATTGCTGTTAAGGGGTTCCCATTAACAGCAATTAGAAATTCATAATGCAGCTTACAAATCAACCACCTGTCCGTCATACCACCACTGTCCGTCTTACCCGCGGTTCCCCTAATCCCAAAGATTTGGAGCCAGCATATTTTTATTGGAGTCTACATAACTTCCGAAACAGGGCTTCCAAGCGATGTCAGTGAACAAACTCAAGCACTGGGAATCTAACAGTGGTTCTCAGATTTTTTTTTTCGTAAGTGGTTTATCGCAAAACATTAGACCCGTATTTTTTATTTCTTTTATTAGGATGATCATTTCCATTTTAGGGTGGTCCAAACAATCAACTTTTTCCCCTTTTTCCAAAATTGACTTTTTCCAAAAATTCATAAATTTGGAACTACTAAACTGATTTCCATGATCGATATATTGACATATTTATAAAAAAAAAGGTGAAAGGTGTTTTTTCGTTTTGATGACATTGATTTTGATTTTTCAAAGTTAACCGATATCTCTTCGGTTCTTCATCCGGTGTAAGGTCATGAACCCATTGGTGATCGGAAATTTTGAGCAGCTGATCGAGTTAAATTTTCACTCCGGATTCATGAGTTCATATAATGAATTCATCTCCATGCAGGTTGATCCTTCTTCGTATATTCCCAACCGTGTTTGTTTCCCTGACTACATCAATTCCTCTGTGCAATTTGATCTGTCCATGAAGCAAGATATCCATGGATATACAGATTACCAACGATCGAGGATCGCTCCAACGATCTTCGATGAAAAGTATGGGGGTATCAATTGTGATAATATGTACTTTACTGATGGGTCCACTATAAATGAGTCCACAGGATTTGGAGTGTTCAACGAATTTTTTAGCACCTCACACAGTCTTCAGAATCCTTGCTCAGTGTATATTGCTGAATTGGCAGCAATTCAATGGGCGTTGGACAGCGTCGTCTCACGACCTGTTGAACACTATTACATTGTAACGGATAGTCTTAGCTCTGTCGAAGCTATCCGTTCAGTGAGGCCGGAAAAGCATTCGCCGTACTTCCTTGAGAGAATACGAGAAATTTTGAGTGCTTTATCCAGACGCTGTTATGTCATTACCTTTATCTGGGTCCCTTCACATTGCTCCATTCCGGGTAATGAGAGGGCTGACTCATTAGCAAAGGTAGGTGCAATTGAAGGCGACATTTATCAGCGTCAAATCGCCTTCAATGAATTTTATTCTTTAGTCCGCAAAAATACCATCGCTAACTGGCAACGAAAGTGGAATGAAGATGAATTGGGCCGGTGGTTTCACTCGATTATCCCTAAGGTTAGCCTCAAACCGTGGTTCAAAAGTCTGGACTTGAGTCGGGACTTTATTCGCACCTTCTCCCGACTAATGTCCAATCACTGTTCGTTAGATGCGCTACTCTTTCGTTTCAATCTTGCCAGCAACAATCTCTGCGTCTGTGGTCAAGGTTATCACGACATCGAGCATGTTGTTTGGTCGTGCGAGGTGTATCTTGTCGCCAGATCGAATTTAGAAAACTCCCTTCGGGCCCGAGGAAGACAGCCCAATGTGCCGGTGAGAGATGTGTTGGCTCGGTTAGACCTTGATTACATGACCCAAATATATGTTTTCCTTAAAACTATCGATCTTCGTGTGTGATTGTCCCTATGTCTTCATACCCTCCTTTTCATCCATTGCGAGCGATTGCCCCCCTTGGTATAAACAATAAAATAAGTTGAAATGTAAATATACAATAGATATACGAATAGATTTAAGAATTGAGTGTGACCATCAACATTGTAACAATTCCCTTATATCCCATCCCCTTCCTGAAAGAATATGTCACCCTTCTAAACTCGAGTAAACCGCGAGTAATCGGTGTTACTAACCATAGTGTTAGGAAAATTGTATATGTATATTTTTAAAAAATACATTTAAGAATTCGGCTCCTTTAAACTAATGTAACTGAGCCTGTAAAAATAAACGATTTATAAAAAAAAAAAAAAAGTTAACCGATGGTTAAAAAAAAACTTTTGGAATACTAGACCGATTCAGATGATCGACATATATTTTTATTTGTTAGTTTATCATTTCGGATATTATTTGCGAATACGTATATATATATATATATATATATATATATATATATATATATATATATATATATATATATATATATATATATATATATATATATATATATATATTTAAAATATTTTGCGATTGTTCAAGAAAAGCCATCTTCTCTGTAACCAGTAGTCACCAGTAGAAAAATCCATACAAATCAGAAAATGTCCTATCTAATCTAACGATATGAATGTTAAAATATCAATCTGATTTTTGTATGAGTTTACTATTTAAATTGAAAGTATCAACAATTGACAGTTCTCAATTCTTTCTACCACTACAACTCTGACAACCCGTTCAATGTTCAGTTTAGTTCATATATCAAACGGGTTTCCTAGAGCCACCATTTTTGCCATAATCTTGCAAAGTGACGCAAGCGCCAAATTGACATTTTACTTTTGACGTAGAATTACGTCTTTCGGGAACATATTGGGGTACAAATTGAGAATCGAAAATCGATCACATCGTGAAAACTGTCCAATTTCAAACGCTTATTGCTCAGTCATTTCATGATGGATTGATGAGATTTTGCGTCAATCGATTTCGGAACTCCATATCAATTTTTGATGTAGGACTACGTCTTACATTAAGGGTGCCAAATCAAGTTAACGTTAATAACTATTTCTGCTGCAAACGGATACCAATCGAATCGGAAATTTTATAATATTTGTTTGATATGCTATAAATTACAATCCCATAGTCTGTATATGGTTTAAAATGATGAAAATTGGAAGCATTCTCATTTCCCCATACATTTGTTCTGTCCGTTTGTGTGCTTTCCCGAACAGAGCTATCAATAACGAGCAACTTATGCAGCCGCTAGAATAGAAAAAAAACCAAGGGGGGTAGCGAAAAGAGAATATTTGCGAATTAAACTCCACCCTTGCCTAGTACGTAAACTGTGGCTAGCGTATGAGTATTGCATCTCCTCTGAGGGATATTCTCAAAATCTTTCTGTGCCCGAAACAACGAAGGTCGCTTATTCTGCTCGTTTTGTGTTTTATGTTTCCCTTCGAGCTGTGAACGCTAGTGAATATTTCACTTGAAGTACATCTGGCATCGCAATCAACACAACCATCCGAGCCATAGCAAAGCAGTTTGGCTTTGTGTGTGTTGCTTGTTTTCGTTGCGCGAAGCTTGGAACTTGTTCATTTCCTGTACATGTAAATAGTACACCTTTCAGTTGCCATTAGTATTTGCTCTCGTGCGCATCGGCTCTATTCTGATGCAACAAGCTCCTAGCTTTGTTGACGGTTTTGACTAAGAGTCAAGAAACGATTTTTCATAAACGGTCATTCTCGCGATGTTTCATTATTATTGCTGCAACTGTGTGCATCTGTTAGACGCGTGTTTGATGCTTGTTGATTGGCGATGCACGGAAGATGCTCCTCGTTAAACACTCAGTGCAATGCGTGCGTTGATATAATGAAACAAATTGCGACATATCACCAATTAGTGTATTGTTCTCGCAAAGGCAAGAAAGAATCGTTGCTTCTCGAAAAGATTCTACGAAACCACGCAAGCCATTAAACCATTTCAGGATCTCCGTAACTTTTTACCAAAGAGTTATTAATTAAATTTCGACGTATTCGCAAATAATATCCGAAATGATAAACTAACAAATAAAAATATATGTCGATCATCTGAATCGGTCTAGTATTCCAAAAGGTTTTTTTTAAACCATCGGTTAACTTTGAAAAATCAAAATCAATGTCATCAAAACGAAAAAACACCTTTCACCTTTTTTTTTGATATATATGTCAATATATCGATCATGGAAATCAGTTTAGTAGTTCCAAATTTATGAATTTTTGGAAAAAGTCAATTTTGGAAAAAGGGGAAAAAGTTGATTGTTTGGACCACCCTAAAATGGAAATGATCATCCTAATAAAAGAAATAAAAAATACGGGTCTAATGTTTTGCGATAAACCACTTACGAAAAAAAAATCTGAGAACCACTGTTAGATTCCCAGTGCTTGAGTTTGTTCACTGACATCGCTTGGAAGCCCTGTTTCGGAAGTTATGTAGACTCCAATAAAAATATGCTGGCTCCAAATCTTTGGGATTAGGGGAACCGCGGGTAAGACGGACAGTGGTGGTATGACGGACAGGTGGTTGATTTGTAAGCTGCATTATGAATTTCTAATTGCTGTTAATGGGAACCCCTCCTACATTCTTTTTCTTATATGGCACTAACGTTCCTAGAGGAACTCCGCCGTCTCAACGTAGTATTACTTGCGTCATTTTCATTAGTACTTAGTTGAGATTTCTATGCCAAATAACACGCCTTGAATGCATTCTGAGTGGCAAGCTCTAGAATACGCGTGACCACAGTACAAGTCAGAGGAAATTTCTTTGAAGAAAAATTTCCCCGACCAGAACGGGAATCGAACCCGAACCCCCGGCATGTTAGGTTTGACGCTAACCACTCGGCCACGGGAGCACCCCTCCTACATGCTATTCTATAATATTTAAACCATCCTATGACAATGAAAACTGATCAAAGTGGAATAGGGATACTAAACTGAAAATCAAACTTGATTCCGCGTGTGGATGTAATTTTTGCGGCTTCAATATTAAGCATTTTGAGTGGTTCAATTGCAAAATTGAATTCGCTGATGGATATATTTCGGTTTTTGAGTTGACAGAGAAGCGATATTAGCTATGTATGGAAAAGTAAGTCATTCGTAAGTGGTAAATTTAAATTATGAGTGCACTGGTGGGGTTGAAATGGAAAGTGAAGGGAAGAATATTTAACTCTTTTTTATATTGCTTTCTCCTTTTGTTCTATTTCAGTTACTGGACGCACAAACACTGAAAGAGAGCGAAATTATTCCTCTCACGAGCGATAAACTTTTACGCTTCGTATATAATTGACCTGTCCATATTCCCCCCACTACATGTTCATTATAACCGCATCGATAAAAAATTTCTACTTTTCGGCTTGTTTTAATTTCAGTAAAAAACATGAAAAGACACATTTTTATATAACATTCGACCAATTATTTCGAAAACCGGTATATTGAACTGTGAGAAACGGCTTTTAAGTTTTGGAAAACATGAATTTCCAAAGATACAATTGAACTTTTCCTTAACATGTCCGTGTTACCCCCTTCTTCCCTATCCGGGTAAAACTGTTGTCAGCCCTAAGTTGAGGCTAGCTTCGGCTTGCATTAATAATGTCTACATGTCTTCTATTAACACATGTTGATCTCCAATCACTCGATACGTAGAATGATAGGCAGTTGAACAAGAAGGCTACCCTAAAGGCGCTATAGGTACTCCCAGAGAAATCCTGCGAGGGTGGCTGTGACGGGGCGCGCGTCAAGTTGGAGGGCGCTTCCTAATCGGTTCACGTCTCGACAGGTGAGAAACCCCGCGAGGGTGACTGTGACGGGTTGCGCGTCAAGCTGGAGGGCAATTCCTAATCGGTACACGTCTCGACGGATAAGCGGAATCTGGAGAGCAGGGTCAAGAAAATGCTGGCAATGCCTGTTGGTGGATTGAGAGAGGAACATTGCGAGGGTCGTTTCGGCGGAGCGAGAGCCTAGGAGAGCATCATCAAATCGGTGGGTACCCCCACGAGAGTTGCTGTGACGGAGTGCGCGTTATGTTGGAGGGCACTGCCTAATCGACGCTCCGTTGGGAAGAGAAATCCTGCGAGGGTGGCTGTGACGGGGCGCGCGTCAAGATGGAGGGCGCTTCCTGATCGGTTCACGTCTCGACAGGTGAGAAATCCCGCGAGGGTGACTGTGACGGGTTGCGCGTCAAGTTGGAGGGCAATTCCTAATCGGTACACGTCTCGACGGGTAAAAGGAAGCCTGTGCTGCGGATGTGCGTGGCGGAGTACAACGGAAACGTAAATGAGATGTATAGAGAAAAAGGGAAGGATCAACGCTAGTTAGCGTTGAAAACTCGTGAAGTGCATGAGCACAGCCGCCCCCTGAAGTAGTCGCCTAGATGTGGTCCCGGGGGGAATGAGGCTACGAGTAGAGGGCTTGGTTTTTGTGGGTGCGATCCCCACTCGACGTCTGGGTTATCCCTTCCCAGATAAGGCTGGAAGAGCGTTCCTCACCTCTATAAAAAAAAAAAAAAAAAAAAAAAAACAATCAAATCAACATAGGGTAGGAGCCTGCCTGTTGGTCTCAAATGTTCCTATCTCACGCCTCCACGAAGATCATATGACGACATTTTTAGATCGGGCGTGAACTGGAAACACACACCTGGTCTTGGCTCCGAGAACGGGTGTCGAAAGTGGCTAAGTGAGGGGGTGCGAGCGAGTCAGAGCGCTATATCTCTCCCGGGGAAGGCCTCCCGGGTCATGGAGGCCTTGCCAACCCGCTGTCTCCCGGGCAAAGGAGATACACCCAATAACATGGAGCTACGATCACGAAGATTAATTAGAATGCGATCACCCGAGGAGGGTCCCCGAACTGGAGCTGGTCCTGGAACGGGCGTAAGAGCGAGCGGCCAGCGGCTGGAGGGCGATGTGCAAGAGCGGGCCACCAGCCGGGTTCAACCCGAAGAGCTACCGCCACACGGAAACAGCAGCCATCGACATCACCCAAGAAACGCTGCGCCTACGAGACGTGTTGCGACTGCCAGACGACAGTCGTCCACACTTGTGGGTACCACTAGGCGCCGGATCATGTGGACACACGAAATGAATGAATTCGTGATCCACGCCTATTACATCTGCACTGCTTTGGAGACGGACATGAGCGGTCGCCCTCGAATACTAACAATGTTCGAGGAAGCGTATCCAGAGTTCGTCGGGAGGCTTGATCAGAACGCGATGAACGCGAGGCGTAGAGCGATAGTACGCAACAACATGCTCTCCCAAACGCAAATCGACGAGATCAAGCAGCAGGTGCAGAGAGAAATAAGCTCCAGGAACAACAGAGCAAGCGATGTGTCGAGACGAAGTTCAGTACGGCTGAGCAATTCATTCGCGAGTGGGGCACGCGAATCAGCGCCAGTGGAGGCCACAGTACAACAACCCCCTGAGCCGGAAGACCCACAGCCAGATCAACAACTACTACGCGATCTGGTCTTCCACTACGACGAGGCGATCTCACAGTTCCGCGACACAGACCCATTGTCGCGCCCCAGGATCCCGAAGTTGCAGCATTCCTGCAGGCTGACAAGTGCAGTAAAGCTCATGAACGAGCACGTTCTTCCGCTGCACTTGGTTGATGCTGAGAACATGGAGGAGCTGCAACTGAAAGTTTACTGTGCTGCTGTGGCGACCGCCAAAAGTTTAGGATACCGTATTAGGCCAAGAGGCGGACTGCTCCAACATCTCCGTGAAAGGCGTGAGCCTCCATGGCGAAGGAGATTGGAGCAACGGATCCTAAACAAGCGCGCCGCAATTGGAAGACTGATGGCGTACAAAAGAGGCAGCAGATCGGCGAAATTATGTCGCCAAGTTGCTGTGATCGTGCGGCCTACTGAACTTTGCCAGCTGGGAGCTCACCAGCTGACGGAAAAACTCGACACACTGGTACAGCAATTGAGCGTCCTTACAAAACGGCTGAAACGTTACTCTGACTCTGCAAAGCGCCAGGAACAAAATCGGATGTTCAGAGATAACGAGAAAGCGTTCTACGACCACATTAGTGACGAGAAGCCCGACTACCGCGAAGGTTTGCCAGATATTAGCGATGTGACGAACTTCTGGGCTGGTATCTGGGAGACCCCAGTAGAACATCGCGACGGGCAAATGTGGTTAAGACGGGAGGAGGAGAGTTGTGGTGAAATTGGAGAGATGCCAGCTATCATCGTCGGAGAGAACGATGTCCGCGAAGCCTCGCGGTACCTGAGGAACTGGGCAGCACCGGGCCCCGATGGTGTCCAGAACTTTTGGCACAAGAAGCTGACCGTCGCACATCCAAAGATAGCTGAGTGCTTCAACAAGGTGCTACGTGACCCACACAACCTTCCTGAATTCGCCACCCGTGGCGTCACATTCCTCCTCCCGAAAGACAGCAACACATTGAACCCATCAAAGTACAGGCCGATAACGTGCCTATCGAGTCTGTACAAGATATTAAGCAGCATCATAACCGCCAAAGTTTCTGCCCACTGCGAACAACACCATATCATCGCAGAAGAGCAGAAAGGATGCAGGAAAAATACGCATGGCTGCAAAGACCAGGCCATCATCGACGCAGCCATAGTCGGCCAGGCGGTATATAACCAGCGGAACCTAAGTATGGCCTACATCGATTACAGGAAGGCTTATGACTCCATACCTCACTCGTTTCTCGTCCGGGTATTGGAGCTCTACAAAATTGATCCCGTCGTCGTTAGGTTCCTGCAGCATGCGATGAGGCAGTGGAGTACGTCTCTGCACCTCAGTGATGGGGAAAATGTGTTGCAGTCTAGAACGCTGCAGATAAAGAGGGGGATATTCCAAGGCGACTCTTTCAGCCCGCTTTGGTTTTGTCTGGCACTGAACCCCCTCAGTAGGACGCTCAATAGAAACGGTCATGGCTATAAAATAAGGTATGGCGACGGCGCCCACGAAGAAGTGACCCATACCTTTTACATGGACGATCTCAAGGTCTACGCTGATTCACGTCAGCGTCTAGGTGTAGCTATCCGGGTTGTCGAAGACATAAGCAGGGACATCTGTATGGAGTTCGGCCTCGACAAGTGTCGCTGTGTCCACCTGCTGAAAGGACAACTTACCGAATCCGGAGGCTACGAGGTCTATGACGGCGAGTTTATAAGAGACATGGTTCGTGGCGAATCCTATAAATATCTTGGATTCCGACAGCTCACCGGGATTCGCCACTCCGACATCAAGACGGAGCTGCGAGTGAACTGTGTCCTGAGGACTTTCCTCAACGCGGGGAACAAGGTACGCGCGATCAACACATTCGCGGTTCCCCTGCTGACCTTCAGTTTTGGTGTAGTCAAATGGAGCAAAACTAACCTTGAGGACCTTGAGAGGAGGATGAGGAAAGCATTCAAAGAGGCCGGAATGCACCATCCTCAATCGGCACTGGAGAGAGTTTCACTACCACGCAAAGAAGGGGGACTTGGAATCGTCGACATTTCTGCACTGTGTGTTGCCCAGGTACGACAACTGCGCGAGTACTTCGCAGAACGCGCCAACCAAAACGCGCTATACCGGGCTGTCTGCGCCGCCGACAGAGGATACAGCGCTCTGCACTTGGCGCAAGCGGAGTACCAACTCAACTGCAATCTGCAGACAGTGGAGGAGAACATTGCAGCTTGGAAGCAGAAGGCAGTGCATGGTGCCCACCCCCATCAACTGGACCGGCCACACGTCGACAAGGCCGCATCTAATCTGTGGCTAACGCGTGGTGAACTCTCTTCAGTAGTAGAAGCCGACATGATAGCCATCCAGGACAGGATAATGCCGACGAGAAACTGCAGGCGGTACGTCTGGCATCAAGACGTTGATGACATTTGCCGGATGTGCCATCAACCAGGTGAAAACATAGAGCACATTATGGGAGGCTGTCCCGTTTTGGCCAACGCAGCCTACACCGAGCGCCACAACAACGTGGCCCGTATCGTTCATCGACAACTGGCGCTCCAATGTGCTCTACTGGAAGACAACGTACCAAACTACCGGTACCTGCCTGCACCTGTCCTGGAAAATGACCGTTTCAAGCTGTACTGGGATCGCACTGTTCTGACCGACCTCTCGATCCACCACAACCGCCCAGATATAATGGTTTACGACAAGAGCGACCGCAAAGTCACCATCATCGATGTCGCTATTCCACTGAACCAGAATCTGGAGGAGACCCACGGTCGCAAAATCTGCAAGTACCGACCATTGGCCGTGGAGCTCAAGGAACTGTGGGGGCTAAGGGAGGTCCCAAGAATTGTTCCAGTCGTTCTCTCTGGAACTGGAATTATCCCGAAGACACTTCTGGAAGCGCTAAAGGTGTTGAACATCGAGAAGGAATTGGCCGGCATCCAAAAGTCGGTCATCCTTAGCACCTGCGCGATTGTCCGACAATTCCTCGGTCAGGACTAAAACAGCACGAGCATGCAGATACGTGCATTCCGCAGAGCCTAGTCCCCCTTTGGCATTCAGAAGCCCGGGGGCAGGTGAAAATTCTGGCTAGGTTCGCCTAGTTAAGAAGTGAGATAAGTCTGCCAAAAAAGGTACTCCCAGCTGGTGCAGTATTTTTACATGCCATTGAAAATCTTCCATTCAAACTGATAGCATGAGCAATGGCTGGGACACCCTGGTGAATCGTAGAGTCTACAGAACCTTGCAAGTGAAAATTCTCCTTGCTATATTATTTTTTTTTGTCGAGTACAGGTTCCCTTTGACGATTTTCGCCGCCACGCCTTAGAAAACATTCGATATTCGCGATTTCGTTTCGTCAAGTGGATAAGAATTCACGTTCACATGATCACATCCCTCACCATACCTCAAGCTTCCACTACTATCATTATTCTCCATTTTTCCTTTTACAGCAGCGGACAAATAACTGTCGCTCGGGATGCTCGCCTCGATCGGGACACCAATCCGGACAGTTACACCATCGTAGTGAATGCCATCGATGCCGGCTTTCCAATACCCGAAACGGCCACAACCACCGTTTACGTCAAAATTCAGGACGTCAACGATAAACCGCCAAAGTTCAGCCAGCAAGGCTACACCGCGTACATATCCGAGAGGAGTGTTCCCAACACGGAGGTGCTTCGAGTGTCGGCGACAGACACGGATGTGAATGCGAAGATTCTGTACTCGATCATTGAGCCCATGTCCGCGAAAACGAAAGCCGGAATACCTTTGCAACAGAGTGCGGTGCAAAGCTACAAAACTGCTTTCCGAATCGGTGAAGACACCGGAGTGATCTACGTTAACAGTGCGTTGGACTACAATCAAGCGGCCGTTATCACTCTCACAATTCGGGCGGTGGATGTGAATGCAGAATATAACATCGATATGCAGGAAGATCGTGCAGAGGTTACGCTTTTCATTCAATCCTTCAAAGATGTCAATCCAGTATTCAAAAATAAGGGTTGGAGTACAGTTCGACCAAAGGTGGAGGTCAAAATCAAAGAAGAAGCGCCTATTGGAAGTGCGGTAATGAAGATTGAAGCCACCGATCCTGTAATGGATGTTCCGATCACTACTTTTGAGCTACTGATGCCCGATGTGGATGGTTATTTCAGTCTGAATGAGCAGACGGGGGATGTCATTCTGAACAAGAGACTGGATTACGAGACGATCAACAAGATGAACATAGACTTCGTCGTACGAGCTCTGGCAAAGGATAAAATTCGACAGTCACTAGCTTACGTAAACGTCACGGTCGAAAACGTCAACGATAATGCTCCTGTGTTCGAGAAGGAAGTTTATCGCACGACAGTGATGGAGTCGGATCGTTATCCACACAAGATCATCACCGTGAAGGCGAAAGACGACGACGCTCTCTTGACGGATAAGGACAAACAATTGGGTTACAATTCGGTGAGGTACAGCTTGGAAGGATCCCACGCCAATTTGTTCACCATCGATAACAAAACCGGTGAAATCAGTATAGCTAAAGGCCAGGTACTGGATCGGGAGAAGCAATCCGTTCTGAAGATTGTAGTTATAGCCAAAGATTCGCCAGGAAAAACAACAGACGCAAGACGAGGCTACGCCGAAGTCGTTGTAGATGTGCTGGATGTCAACGACAATGCTCCCATTTTCGGACAAAAATCTTACACAGCAGTTATTCCGGAGAATGTACTGGCAGACACCTTCGTGATCGTGATAACAGCACAAGATCCCGACGAAGGGCCAGGTGGAGAGGTGCGTTATGACTTCCTAAATGAGGGCGAGGCTAACGGTGAGTAGGCTCTTTCCAAATTGATCGAATATTATAGATTAAGGCTATCTTAGATTACGGAACAAAAAAAAAATTGTCTTGGAATTCATATTGTGTCATAAAAATGGAGAAGAATTATGGCGATGGAAAAGTGACATATTTTTTTACAATTTTTCAAATATAACAATACAACGCAAATACAATTCCTCTCTTACTTCTGTAAGTTTGGAATTTGAATTCAAAAAACTATATGACATTTTTACGGTTACGGTAAACTACACTCGAAAAAATGTATTTTTTATGAGAATCGACCAAGAAATGAATGCTCTTTACGCTAACTTTTTTTTCCTTTTTGAGCCCATAGTAGTATTATGAGTCGGGCCCGACTTGATTTCTGCTCAACCGGTGAACAAATGTCACAATCAACATTCGGAATGTGTTCGCGCACTTAATTTTGTTTTCCACACAAAATTTGATACAGATTCTTTGATCCATTTTTGCAATAAGCAAAAATCAAAGATGAACCAAAACACGTGTAAGAAAAGCAGTTGTTAAAAATTAACTGAAAATTCAAAATAGCCGTACTTGTCAGCATAAGTGAGAGACATGAGTAGTGAGAGACATGAGTACCAACCCACAAAACAATCTAGAATCGAATATACCTAACCCGCGTAAATTCGAAAGTCGCGATACTTTTTGAACAGACCTCTTATTATAGGTTTTCAATATTTTTATATTTCTGCACTTTTTATTGCGTTTCCATGTAAGAATCACACAAAATAAAACAATGTTATAGTAAGATTGATAAAATTTCCTACAAGAATCATCAGTTGAAATTACTGTCACATATTTTATAGTAGACTAGCTGACCCGCCAAACTTCGTCCCGCCCAAAATTTCGCTCCATTTGCTTGATTCCTTCTCGAGTTATGCAGAAGTTTGTGTTTCATTTGTATGGCAGCCCCCTTCCCCTTAGAGAGGGAGTAACAGTTCGGCTGAAAAGTTTATAAGGTTGACGTCTAGATGACATCTCTTGTAAAATCTACTTGACTATCACAAAACACCATCTTTCAATGGATACGTGTCAAATTTTTTTTTGTTTTTTTGTATTACCTGGTAGCGTAAAAGAAAACCTTATTTACTTGCTACCTGCGAATTTTTGGAGGATATAACTACACTATAATTATCTTAATGTAGAAAAACTAACAAATTCAACATATTTTACATTATTAACGGTTCAAAAACTCGAGACAGCCCCTCTTAAAACTGCTACAGATTTTTTTTCTATTAATTCGTTTATTTTTACAGGCTCAGTTACTTAAGTTTATAGGAGCCGAATTCTTAAATATAGTTTTAAAACTATATATATAAACAATTTTCTTACATCTATGGTTAGTAAGGTGGAAAACCGATTACTGGCGGTGTACTCGAGTTTAGGAGGATGACATATTTTTAGGAGAAGGATGGGATATAAGGAAATTGTAACAATGTTGATGAACACTCATTTCATAAATCTATTCGTATATCTATAGTGTGTTTACATTTCAACTTATTCTACTATTTATAGCAAGGGGACGAATTACCCGCAAAGGAAGGAAAGGAGGGTATAAGGATGTAGGGACTTCATTTTCATCTTCATTCCACTTGCGTTGCCAGTTAGCGATGGTATTTTTACGGACTAAAGAATAAAATTCATTGAAGGCGATTTGACGCTGATAAATGTCGCCTTCAATCGCACCTACCTTTGCTAATGAGTCAGCCCTCTCATTACCCGGAATTGAGCAATGAGAAGGGACCCAGACAAAGGTAATGACATAACAGCGTCTGGATAAAGCACTCAAAATTTCTCGTATTCTCTCAAGGAAGTACGGCGAGTGCTTTTCCGGCCTCACTGAACGGATAGCTTCGACAGAGCTAAGACTATCCGTTACAATGTAATAGTGTTCAACAGGTCGTGAGGCGACGCTGTCCAGCGCCCAGTATATCGCTGCCAATTCAGCAATATATACCGAGCAAGGATTCTGAAGACTGTGTGAGGTGCTAAAAAATTCGTTGAACACTCCAAATCCTGTGGACTCATTCATAGAAGACCCATCAGTAAAGTACATATTATCACAATTGATACGCCCATACTTTGCATTGAAGATCGTAGGAGCGAACCCCAATCTAAGATAATCTGGATTTTCATGGATTTTCTCCTTCATGAACTGATCGAAATGTACAGAGGAATTGATGTAGTCAGGAAAACAAACACGGTTGGGAATATACGAAGAAGGAACAACCTGCATAGAGGTGAATTCATGATATGAACTCATGAATCCAGAATGAAAATTTAGCTCGATCAATTGCTCAAAATTTCCGATCCCCAATGGATTCATAACCTTACACCGAATGAGGAACCGAAGAGATAATAAATTGAAGCGATCTTTTAGTGGGAGTACGCCTGCCAAAACCTCGAGACTCATGGTATGCGTTGAGGGCATACATCCCAACGCAATACGGAGACAAAGATACTGAATTCGCTCGAGTTTAATGAGGTGTGTTTTGGCAGCTGATTGAAAACAGAAACTGCCATACTCCATCACTGAGAGAATAGTTGTTCGATACAACATAATAAGATCTTCGGGATGGGCTCCCCACCAGGTGCAGGTAATTGTACGGAGAAAGTTTATTCTTTGTTGACATTTTTTACTCAGATACCTAATATGGGCCCCCCAAGTACATTTGGAGTCGAACCAGACCCCAAGATACTTGAATGACATAGCACGAGTGATCGGTTTACCCAAAAGTTGAAGCTTTGGTTTTGCTGGTCTATGCTTCCTAGAAAAAACCACCATCTCTGTTTTCTCCGTGGAGAATTCGATCCCTAGCCCAATGGCCCAGGTTGAAAAATTGTTCAAAGTATCTTGTAAGGGTCCTTGCAGGTTGGATTCGTTTGATCCTACGACAGACACCACTCAATCATCTGCAAGTTGTCTTAGGCTGCAATTTTGTGTAAGGCAATTGTCGATGTCGCTTACATAGAAGTTGTACAAAAGGGGGCTTAAACATGAGCCCTGGGGGAGGCCCATTTAAAAGACCCGATTAATGCCGAATCTCCGTGAGAAAAGTTCAAATGTTTCTCACAAAGCATATTATATAACATATTATTCAATAGAGGCGGCAGACCCCGAGAGTGTAATTTGTCCGACAAAACCTCTATTGAAACAGAATCGAAGGCCCCCTTTATGTCCAAGAATACTGAAGCCATTTGTATTTTTTCGGCGTAAGCCATTTGAATTTCTGAAGAAAGCAAGCAAGACAATCATTCGTCCCCTTGCCCCTGCGGAACCCATATTGTGTATCTGAGAGTAGGCCATACGTTTCAACCCATCGACCAAGGCGAAACAAGATCATTTTCTCCAACAATTTCCGTATACGAGACAGCATTGCTATTGGGCGGTACGAATTGAAATCGGACGCGGGTTTTCCGGGTTTTTGAATAGCTATAACTCGTACTTGTCTCCAATCATCTGGAACAATATTATTCTCCAGAAACCGATTGAATAAATTCAACAAGCGATGTTTCGCCACATCAGGGAGGTTTTTCAGCAAGTTGAACTTAATTCTATCCGATCCCGGAGAAGAATTGTTACATGAAAGCAGAGCAAGAGAGAATTCTACCATCGAAAACTCGGAATCAAGATCGCACCTACCTTGTGGTATATCTCGAACAATGTTTTGCACAGGAGCGGAATCAAGACAAACCTTCCGTGCAAAATTAAAAATCCATCGATGTGAATATTCTTCGCTTTCATTCGTTGAAGAGCGATTTCTCATGTTTCGAGCCACTTTCCATAATTTTTTCATTGACGTTTCTCGTGACAAACCTCCCACAAAATTTCGCCAATAAGCATTTTTTTCCCTTTGATTAAGTTTTTAAATTGATCTTCAAGGGCTAAATACGTTTGAAAATTCTCAGGGGTTCCACGTTTCCGAAAAGCTTTAAATGCATTCGGTTTTTCTACATAAAGCTTGGAACACTGGCTATCCCACCATAGATTGGGAACTGCTACAGATGTCGATTGATGATTTGACAGCAATCGGTTGATTGGTTCGTGAGTTACAGCATTGAGAGTGAAGCAACTTTTGTTATTGGGAAAAAAAAATGGAAAAATCACAAATCAATGAAAATTATGGCAAAATTGCATGAATTGGGCTTCGAATTGTATCCGCATCCACCGTATTCTCCTGATCTGGCTCCCAGCGACTATTTTCTGTTCGCATACCTGAAGAGAATGCTCGCTGGCAAGAAATTTAAAACCGGTGATGAAGTGATCCCCGAAACTGAGGCCTAACCGAAAGAGTACTATAAAAATGGTATCGAAAAGATGCAAGATCATTATAATCGCTGTATCGCCCTCGAGGGCAATTATGTTGAATAATAAATTGAATTTTGCAAAAAAAATTGTGCCCTAATTCCAAACCAATACCAAATTCATGTAGATCAGTTCAATAGTTTCCGAGTCCATAAGAATCAGACAGACAAATCCATTTATATATATATATATATATATATATATATATATATATATATATATATATATATATATATATATATATATATATATATGTAGGTGCTTCAATTGCCAAATCAATTAACTCCATAAAACAAGAATTTGAGAAAAATGATAAAATATTTTATGTTGTTTTTTAAAATTCTTTTCAAATCACAAATTCAAAAATACATTGAAGAACCATCCGATTCATCATTTGCCCTACTCAAATAATTGTTATTAACATCATCCATTTAAATGTTATAACGGTTTAATTTTTTTTTTTGTTTTGACAGCTCACACTAAATTTTAAATTTATAATTATTTGCACTTGTAGCAGCTCGAATACAACTATCTTTCTCTTTTTTATTTTTCTCGAACTTCGTTCGTGTTAGCGATTCGCGATGACAGCGGTACGTTGTCGAGAACTGGATACGACATTAGTTTGTATGAGGCAAATTATTCTCTATCAGATTAGTCGACCCGAAGGCAGTTTTAAATTGCCAAAATTTGTATGATTTTTTTTTGCGATATTTAATTACTTGAAGTACGTTGTCCTGAACCTAATTTAAACTATTTTCCATAAATTTTCAGATATTAGATATTAAAAGACTTACCATTATAATATAAAATTATTTTTAGACACAGTTTTTGTACGACATTTTTTCATCACTTGCAGGCTTTCATTTACATAGAGTACTAATTTGATTTGGGTAAAATAATTTTCATTCATAATTTTTATTTTAAGAGTGAGTTCATTCTTTCTGCAAACCCATATTGTTCCGCTTTCGTTTACATATTTTGGTAGTCCTAGGCATTATAACAAACGTAAAAGGACGTTCATCAAATTTATTTGTAACGAAGAACATAATCTATTACAAAAATTTCGATGCATTCTAAAATTATATTCGAAGTGGTAAACAAGTGGATTGCATAATATAATTGCGTAGTTCTTCATCGGAAATATGCGGTCGTGTCCTAGATACAACCCCTTACAATTTTTTTAGAGTAGAGTAGAGTAGAGTAGAGTTCTAATTGTGCTCCCTTGGCCGAATGGTTAGCGTCATAACTAACATGCCGGGTGTTCGGGTTCGATTCCCTTTCTGGTCGGAGGAATTTTTCGTCAAAGAAATTTCCTCCGACTTGCACTGTGATCACGCGTATTCTAGAGCTTGCCACTCAGAATGCATTCAAGGCGTGTTATTTGGCATAGAAGTCTCAACTAAGTACTAATAAAAATGACGCAAGTAATACTACGTTGAGACGGCGAAGTTCCTCTAGGAACGTTAGTGCTAGAAGAAGAGAAGTTCTAGAAGAAGAAGAGTTCTAATGGAATTTTTAATGGCGAAGATTGCAGTTCGTTGTGTTTTGTGTCCTCGAAATATTACATAGTTGTGTGAAATTCTGTTCAAATTTGTGATACGTTGATACCGGATGAAAGCGTAATTGATACTGCAAAAGATAAGCAGAAGTGTCTACCTCAACAGATATTTATTTTCAGCATTATCCTTAAAAACAGCAGCGAGCGGTATAACCGTAAGCTGCTGTTTATTGAACATTGTTTTTTGGGTATCAGAAATCAGCTATTGTTGTTTGTATTTTGCTACACATTTTGTGTCTAGGCTAATGGATGAATGTGGTGTGTGTAACGAAGGGATCGTGATCAGCGATGATCCGGTTGCATGTGTCGGAAGTTGTGGAGTTCGTATACACAGGCGCTGCACAAATTTGACTAAAGCAGCCACTAAGTTGATCAACGATAATGTGAATGTACTATTTAAGTGCAATGAGTGTTTGTCTGCAAG
Source organism: Toxorhynchites rutilus septentrionalis (assembly GCF_029784135.1). Lineage (NCBI taxonomy): Eukaryota > Metazoa > Arthropoda > Insecta > Diptera > Culicidae > Toxorhynchites > Toxorhynchites rutilus. Next base: position 213,793,392 of record NC_073745.1, on the reverse strand, counting down.
CAAACTGGAGTCACAGAATGATTTGTTTCTTGAAATTGCTTTGTTGAAAGAGGAGATTAAAAAGCTCAATTTCATAGCAGAGACGATAACCAACATTCGTGATACAGGTGGTTTGCAGATAAACTATGCATTGGAAAAAGCTAAGCATGAAACGAGCCTTAATACTGCTCTTCACGAACATTTGAATTTGAGAGCAGTGTTGCTGGAATAATGCAACAAAAATATTTTGAACAAAAAGAATGAATTTGAAAAACCAGAATATAGTTGCTATGAACAGAAAAAGAAATGTTGAAAGGGATACGTGATCGGAATCTGATTTTAATCCAAGAAGGAAAGTAACGGTAATGTCAAATAGTAATGATAAACCAATTCTCATTGAAAGTAAAAATGACGAGGTTTTTCATACTACTGACACATTATCTTTCGCGAACGTTGTTTCGAGAAATTCCAAGATATTAGAAAAACGTAAGGCTGGTCCAGTTATTCTTGTTAAACCTGTAGAGTCGATACAAAGTAATGATAGTACCCGAAAAGAAATAAAGAACAAACTCGATCCAAAAATGCATAATGTCCGCAGCTTTAGAAACGGGAAAGAAGGCTCGATTATTATAGAGTGTGCAACGGTAGAAAAATGTAATTCTATAAAATCCGACATTGAAAGCAAGTGAAAGTGAAAAATATAAAGCTATTGTCCCGAAACCATAAAAGCCAAAAGTTAAAATTTTGGGAATGTCTAATCGGTATTCCTCTGATGTTGTTGTAGACTTGTTGAAAAGTCAAAATGAAAACATCGAGATAGGTGACGTTAATGTGGTTACTATATATGAGGATCCACGCTTCAAGTATAATAAATATAACATAGTACTTGAAGTTGACAGTAACTCGTTTAAAAATTTAACAAGCGCTAAAAAAGTTTATATAGGATGGTATCGGTGCCCTGTAATAGAGACATTCAACGTTCTTAGGCGCTTCAAATGTAGAGAGTTCGGTCACATAAGTAAAAAATTGTCAAAATGAACAAAAATGTTCTAAATGTAGTAAGCAACATTCTACATCTGAATGTTCATCGATATCGACCGAATGCATTAATTGTCAAAAAATGAATAAAGAACGTAAGCTGAATTTGGACGTCGGTCATCCAGCATACAGTACAGACTACCCAGTTTATAAAAATATTATTGAAAAAAGGAAATCAATCATTCGGTACGAAGAATAGCAATCAACGACAAGTGCTCGAAATATAAACTCAAATATTCTGTATTTTAATATTGCTGGGTTGCCTACACACATCAGTGAATTGAAGCTAATTGTAGGTAACGAACGTCCATTATTAATATTTCTAACAGAAACTCTTATAGTAGAGGCTGATGATTTCGACTAATACTATATTTTGGGTTATATGATTGCTTTTCGCACTCCAAACATACTGGAGGGGTTGCTATGTATACCCAGGAATCAATATGTTTCAAAATTCGGTTCAACGAAGCGATCGATAACAATTGGTTTTTGGGTATTACTATTAGTTTGTTTGATGAACAAAACTCTTCCCAATTGAAGTCCCAAATGGATTATTTAGGATCAAAACAAACTGTTTGTGAAGCTACTCGAATAACCCAGTACATTCAAAAAACGGATCAAAAAACAGATATAAAAATAACAGATCACGGAACTATATTCATTAGTTTCAATAACAATGAGTGTGAAATCAATGATAAATTTTTGATAAAGTGCTGGAGAAATTATTCGAAGAATGCTTTGTGTGAGCTTGTTACTACACCTTACTACACCCAAACTAGCGTTGGCAGAAAACATGTCATCTTTGGCAGAAATGATGCCATTTAGTGTGCTGTTGAGTCAAATGGGCAAACAATGAGCTATTTTAAAAGCTTGAAAACGGTTTGTATGTATGCGTGCAGACATCTCTTTCTGGTTTCTTTTCTCATTTTATTTGGAATTGTGCCATAGAAAAGGTCCATATGACGTCAATGGGGATCGAACCTAGGCCGGCTGGAATGCAAAGCTAATTTACATGACCACGCTATCCACATGGCTAATGATGCTTAAGAAATTGTTCAACAATTACGTGATGATCATGATGATGTTGAATTAAAGAGGCTTTAAACTTTAATACGTGATAATATTGCACCTGATTATAAATTGAAATTGGGAAGTGTTTTTAAAGAGTTAAAAAGTTAGTTGAACAAAAATTGATTGAGACTAAAAACAAGAAATCTTGGTATTCTCTTGACCTGGTGCGAATGAAAAGTACTAGGGATAGATGTTACAAAAATTTCCGTGACACTAATAGTGCGGTAGACTGGCGTTATTACACAGTTGCTCGCAATGATTATTCGAGATCGTTGAAAAAAGCCAGAAAGGATCAAAGGAAACAAGTCTTACGTTTTTGTGTTATATTTTTTTTTTTGCTGACGATACAGTTCTGTTCATAGCAGCTAACAAATTGGAATCAGCAGCATTGCACTTAAATGGGGATTTGCACTCTCCTAATATTTGGTTGAACTACAAGCAGTTAAAATTAAATGTTGGAAAAACCAAGTATATGGTATTTTCTTCGAGATATTACAACACCGAATGTTTTGTGCAGATAAATGGTGAGACACTTGATCGCGTTAGAGAGATAAAGTATCTTGGTGTTACGATAGATGACAATCTGCTATTTAAGTCTCACATAGATAATGTCATCAAAAAAAATGCAAAAAAATAAGGAATGATTTGACTATTTCGAGTAAAATTCAATTATATAAATCGATTATATCGCCACACATAGACTTCTGTTCATCCATACTTTTCCTTGCTAATGAAACACAAATGTTGAGGTTACAACGTTTACAAAATAAAGTGATGCGTTTGATTTTGCGTTGTAACAGATTCACTTCCTCAGCTCTCATGCTAAACACACTTCAATGGCTATCTGTGAAGCAAAGGATTGTGTATTTAACCATGGTGTTCGTTTTTAAAATCATAAAAAGATTGCTACCTCGATATTTGTGTGATCGAATTGAAAGAGGAAGTGATATTCATCGATATAATACCAGGAATGCTGACGAAGTACGAGCACCTAACTTTTTAAGTAGAGTGTCACAGAACTCCCTATTTTTAAAGGTGTTACTTATTTCAATTCGATGCCTAGGCACTTTAAAAGAGCAACTACAATAGCTGATTTTAAACGGCAGTGCATTTCACATGTCAAAAATGTAATATGAATGTTGAAATTGTAATCGACGAAGTTGTTTTTCAACTAATTTGCAAGAAAGAACTGCCATCTTCGAATCAATGATAATGAAGGGTTTTTTACATGTTTATTAAAAAAAAGGAAGTAGTCTACATTAGTTTGAGCACGCGCGCGTTATTGCAGTCTGTATTGTGATAGCTATTTAAACATAGTAGAGTTTGTTCTCATAGTGGAATTGAATATGTAAGGAGCATAGCTATGATTGAGGTTTGGTTGAAAATCGAGAGAGCGAATGTTGTCAAGTGAAGAAGGCCCATGAACGATTTCTGAAGGACCAAGCAGACAACCGTGAAAATGAACGGAAAGGCTACAAACTGAAATTCATCTAACGGGTCAAATGTTTGATTAATCAGGAGATCAGATCAGTTTGTCAGACAAATTTGACAGTCATGTTTCAGTGAACTCAGAAAATGCTACTGGATGGCTTGACGGGACAGCAAACGCATAGGTATTTTGGTTTGCACATTTGGCTATTGTTGCCAATGTGAAGATGAACAAAAAACATTACGGTTTTTTTCTATGTGCACACTAGCTGACCCGGCAAACTTCGACACGCCCAAAATTTATTTTTCGTTATCACATCCACGTTTTCTTACTAAGCCAACGTTCGTAAGTCCAAACGCAGAACTGTTCATTGATTGATTTTCTAATAATTTTTAAAATTATTTTTTACTATAAAATTTTAGTACTTCTGCCAAAACTCGACATTATGATATAAGATTATTTTCAGATACAATTCTCGTGCAAGATTTTCCATCCACTTGCGAATAATACTTTCGAATTTTTTTATTACGTTACAATTTCGTTACCGCAAACATGCTAAGTTTGATTCCAATTGTTTGATTAGGTCTCGAGTTGTTCAGCAACCTCCCCCTCTCTTTAGAGAGGGGCAAGGAATGTCAAACCATCATAAAAACATTTATTGCTTCCTAGAACTTCCATATGCCAAATTTGGCTCCATTTGATTGATTAATTCTCGAGTAATGCAGAAATTTGTGTTTCATTTGTATGGCAGCCCCCCTTTAGAGAGGGGGAAGGAGTATCTAACCATCATAAAATCATTCCATGCACCCTAAAACCTCCACATGCCAAATTTCGTTTCATTTGCTTGATTAATTCTCGAAAAATAAAGTTTGAGAATTACAATTGAATAATCAATTGTTTTCAATTTTTATTATGCTTCGTACAAACCTACTCAAAATAAGTTTTGTTGCAAATCTTACTTACCTCCTGAATATTAGGTCGAGTTTCGGTCAAATTTATGGTATGAATTTTCTTATAATTTTAATTTTACGAAGCATTGAAATTTCATGAATTTACAAAAAAATCATTTGTCCGTGAGTCTGAAATGGTGTAACTAGCCGTCAAACTTTAGGAAAATGAAAAGGTATTCTAGAAAAAACAGATCCCTGTGTTAAGGAAAAGAATTATCTAAATTCAGATTTTAGATTAACAGTGCATATATCTTTATTTATTCTTTAACACGTTGAGCCCCGAACTGTTCTTGCTACGCTTTCCTTCCAGCCCGCATCAAGAGCATTTTCACAATTTCAGTGTCGGTCCCAGCTCCCAAAGAAGCTTATTGTATAAATACAAAATAGTCAGAAATTTGACTAGAAGGTAGTCACATTTTGTAAAACAAACCATGTATATTTTTATTTTCTTATTTTGTAACCGTCAGTCCCAGTCAGTCAGCACTTTCCCATCAAAAAGCTCAACGTCGGCCCCTAGGGACCGACGGCTCACCTTGTTAAAGAACAAGGGATGGGTTTTTTTTAATTCCCGTTATGTTCCGAGTCATAGCCATTTTAGTGATGCTGTAGCTAATGAGGTATCAAACTACAAACTCGTTTTGCTCGAAACTACTTATTCAACGCCGCGATATCTCAAGTTCTACTGAACCGATTAATTTCAAATTTGATGTGAATCAATCTTTATACATCTTTCTGTCGCACGGATCAATAAAAAATATTATTTTTTAAATTTTACTGTATAAAAAACGAAATCGTCATACAAAAACGTGTTAAAACGCTTTTTTTTAACAGTCGCCATTTTGTCTAAAAATATTTGTTTTTAGGCTTTTCCGAGATTCATACTATCTTCATCTTATCTTTGAGGATCTACATATTTGTATTTTTTTTCGAATTCCCAGAAGGTACGCCATAGAACTGTTTTTTTGGAGGTATGATAAAAATAAACGACCGCTTTCGGCTAACTTAACATGTTGAGTGCCACGGTTTGATAGCGACTTTATGGAAATGTTTAAACGTAATAGAGCCATCGTTTCGTATCGTAGTGGAAGGTATTTGTGTCCGAAAGGGAATGCTTATGAGCTGATATAAGCTGGTGACTGACGCAGCCTGAACGAAAACTCGGTGTCAGTCACCGATGACTGACGTGGCAGTCAACGTGTTAACGTGAAATTGCTCAGTAGCAAGAGAAGAAACACAATTTTTGTACTCTATATGATTTGATTTACATAATAAACTATCATTGTTTCTGGACAGGTCTTCTCCAAATCAACCCGAAATCTGGCGAAATAAAAACCAAAGTTCTCCTGACGGGCAAGGGCCGCTCGGACCCGTACGAGATAATTGTCCGGGCGCAGGACAACGGTAGCCAGTTACCCAAGCAACGTTCGCTCTACAATGACACCGTGTTTACTCTGTACATTGGCGATATCAGCGCGAACGACGGAATTCCCTTCTTTATCGCACCCAAAGTGGGACAGATAGCCAACGTGACCGAGGTAAGTTCGAACCGGATGGGGGTGTAGTTACGATGAGAAGTGAGCATTAACGATGATAAAGTGCGTACTCATATGGCGCTCGAAAAAGTCACACAACAGGCGCACAACACGTCAGAAACGATGAATAGGAGAAAATTTTGATTGATTACTTGTGACGAGCATTGCTTGTGGCTGGGTTGTGCTGAATGAGAAGAGGGGTAACAAAAACTGTTTTGACATCTAATTGATGGATTTTATTTTTTATTGCAGAATGCAACACTCGGCGCACCCGTGTTCCAAGTGGTCGCCAGTGACCCGGACAGTCCCACAACGCCGAGCGGAACACTGCAGTATCGCATCCAATCGGACATCGAAGATGCTAAATCGTTCAGAATCGATTCGAAAACCGGTCTTATTACTACAACGAAATCATTAGATCGTGAGGTGAAATCAATGTATAATATTATAATCGAAGTAAGTGATATGGGTAATCCTCCGCAAGCCGCGACCATCGTTTTGAGGATTAATGTGCTCGACATTGACGATCATCAGCCCCGATTTGCACGAGACGTTGACTCTCAACCGATTGAAATGTGGGTGCTCGAAGAGCAGCCTGCGGGTGCAATCGTAGGCAATCTCACGGCCATCGATGAAGACATTGGTGAAAATGGTGCCATAGATTACGAATTTACAGACGGCAATGAGTTGGGGCTATTTCGAATCACGCGAACCGAAAACAGTGCTGCTGTTATCATAACCACAAAACCTCTAGACCGCGAAACGTTGCAGTCCGTTAGTCTCACTATAAAATGTTTCCAACATAAGCCTGACCCTTCTCCGAGTGCTGCTTCGTACAACAAATACGACAAATCCGAACAAAGAATCATTATTCATGTGATGGATATCGATGATCACCCACCACTGTTTGAAAAGTATAATCAAACGGTGGGAATTAGACATAATGTCCCTATCGATACCCCAATCGTGACGTGCAAAGCACGGGATGAGGATTCCAATGCGTCTCCCATTTTCTACAGCTTGGAAAGCGTAACGTTTGTTCCCCAATTTTATCGTCAAGACAACCAAACAGAAGATTATATGAACGTATTCAATTTGAATAATGCCACTGGAGAAATACGAACAACTGGCAGCATGTCGAACTATGTGGATGGATTCTTCCAAATCGCAATCAAGGCCAATAACTCTCCCACCATGGAACGAGCCGCCGAGAATCATTTGAAAATTTTCGTCACAAGGGATAAGTCCCTGCTGCGATTCGTCTTCGCCAAACCGCCATCCGAAGTGAACACGGTGCTGGAGGATTTCGCTGCCGATCTCCAGTCCAAACTGACCGACTACAACCTCGAGCTTTCCGTGTTCGACGCGCAGGTACTCGCCAAACCGGATCACAGCTTGGACTTCAGCTCGACCAGCTCCTGCTTCCAGCTCACCCGGCACGGATCGGCCCTCTCCCCGTTGGAGATGCTCAAAATTATGGACAGCCAGGAAATGAAGGACACTTTGCTCGATACTTACATGAAGTATTCAGTTCATAAGATTGATTCCTGCTCGATCGCTCGCAAACAGCCGGCCGCTGCGCTGATAGCTTCCTCGGGCACCTGGTTGGTGGTTCTGGCCGCTCTGATTGGATTTGCTGCATTTGCTTCTACAATGGCGGCGTGCTGTCTGGCCAGGAGGTAAGTTGTTGGTCTCTCAAGAGAAGTATGACATTAGAGGCATTCCATCAATCTACATGAATTTCGAAGATTTTTTTAATTTCATATTTTTGATTTAGCTGAAATTTTGCCAACTTGTTCGGCGCCAGGTACGATGTCATTTTACGGTATTAGTTTTTTAAATACGATCACAACTAAATTTTTGAAAAGGCATTGTGCAAAAATGGTATTATTCCAGAAAATAAACTGTGACGCCAAAACGGGTTATTTGATCAAAATGGTGTCTTAGGCTAAGTTATAGATTATAACTTTGCGGTCCTGGAAAAAGTTCACACTGAAAGAAGTAGAAAGGTCTGAGATTAGGGGCACGAACGGAAATTTGACGTAGGACTGTGATTGTTCGGAACAGTTGTTTCTTCTTGAATGTCATTCTTTTCATTGTTCAGAAATATGTTATTTAAACTTTTTTGAAAATCCAAATTGAAAAGAGCCATTTTTTATACGTTCTCATAACCACCAAACGACAAGAAAACATGATTTGCTTCTGGCAGGAGGTTCGACTGTCTGCCTAAAAATGTTTAATAAATATCAGTGTGACAAATAACAGGGTGGAAAGGTAGACGAAATATATGCGAATCGGCAAACGAAAAAAAAAATTTCGTCATTGGATAAATTGAATATAAAGTTTATAGGGAAAAAACAAAGAAACGTTGAAAATACTTACGATTTCGTGATATTTTGAGTGATGATTTGATGTGTATTTATCATTATGCTTCATAATGGATAGCTATGGTGTTGTGAATTCTTTCCATTGTCTTATTCTTAATATTAGCCTTATTCTAAGTCATCGAGAGTAGTAGCTTTTTTCGGTGTAGTAATGCTCGTTTGCAAAATATATTTCACGTCACACACACACACACACTGACACTGTGGACAATGACAATAGCGTTGAAATACTGATTTTCTCAAATAATGATTTTCTATAGAATTGCACCCATTTTACTAACTACCACTGCTACTAATCTATAGTCATTTCTACCGTACAAGTTATTGGTATATTCTTGTACTGCATCTGACATTCATTCTACATATGGTTGGTAATATGTGAAAAATTATGTACATTCTAAAGATAGTTTTTTACCGAGGATTTTTTTGAGTGCACCATCTACATCACCCTTATTCCGACACATTGACTGGATGTCAAATTTGTTTGATAGAACGAATTATTGCACACAACATTCACGGGAACCAAGTGGAAAAAAGAAAGCATAATACATGATTTACCTTTGCATTCGCTCGCAAAACATACCTCTTTTATTCGTTTAATTACTCATTTGTTTTACTATACCAGCAAACTAAATTATTGAGAACCTGCATCAATTATTTTAAATTCGTCAATGAATGCAGTATCTATCAAATGGACTGATAGATACTGCAGCCTTAGAATTTTATATAAATGTAAATATAAGAATGCGAAGTCGGAAATTTTAAATGATTTTTGACATGCTGCAACTTCGTAGAAGATCAACGCATATCGATGGCATGTATATTATTTTGAAAACTATAAAAAACTTACTTCTATTTACTTACGACTGAACATATCTATATGAAACGTTCACGGATGTTTAGGGAATAAACTAGGAAACTTTCAGCCTGCAAACATTAAAACTTACAGCGATATTTGCAGAATTACAGTAGATTTTGTAAACCACTATAAAAATCCTGTTTATGGTACTTTTTTGAAATCGATGCAAAAAAATTAAAAGAATTTTTATTCGTCAAAGTGACAAATTATTCTTGTGCCGAATTTATTGGAGTTTTCAAAACTGCCTTTCGATTTACGGTGCGATGGTTGTTTAAAGGGTGTGTCACATCAAATTGCATCACGAAAAAAAACCCTGTAGAAATTCGCCCAGTAGACCGATCCTTTTGAAAATTTTAGACAGTAAAATAAAAACTATTAAACAACTTTTGGCATTTTCTTTTTATTCATAATTCGAGCCCAAGCCCGTATGCTCGCACCTTCCTCTTTACCCCGTCCATAAGGTTCTGTACAACGTCAGGTTGTAGTTTTTTTTTAACAGAAATCCATTTTGTCTTGAAGTCCGCCTCCGATTTGACAACTTTTGGGTTCTTCCGGAGGGCCTGCTTCATAATCGCCCAATATTTCTCTATTGGGCGAAGCTCCGGCGCGTTGGGCGGGTTCATTTCCTTTGGCACGAAGGTGACCCCGTTGGCTTCGTACCACTCCAACACGTCCTTTGAATAGTGGCACGAAGCGAGATCCGGTCAGAAGATGGTCGGGCCCTCGTGCTGCTTCAATAGTGGTAGTAAGCGCTTCTGTAGGCACTCCTTAAGGTAAACCTGCCCGTTTACCGTGCCGGTCATCACGAAGGGGGCGCTCCGCTTTCCGCAAGAGCAGATCGCTTGCCACACCATGTACTTTTTGGCAAACTTGGATAGTTTCTGCTTGCGAATCTCCTCCGGAACGCTGAATTTGTCCTCTGCGGAGAAGAACAACAGGCCCGGCAGCTGACGAAAGTCCGCTTTGACGTAGGTTTCGTCGTCCATTTCCAGGCAATGCGGCTTCGTCAGCATTTCGGTGTACAGCTTCCGGGCTCGCGTCTTCCCCACCATGTTTTGCCTTTCGTCGCGGTTAGGAGCCTTCTGAACCTTGTATGTACGCAGGCCTTCCCGCTGCTTGGTCCACTGGACGAATGAACTTGACAAATTCAGCTTATTGGCGACATCCCGGACCGAACTTCTCGGATCACGTCTAAACTGCTTAACTACGCGCTTGTGATCTTTTTCACTGACGGAGCATCCATTTTTGCCGTTCTTCACCTTCCGGTCGATGGTTAGGTTCTCGAAGTATAGTTTTAGTACTCTGCTGACAGTGGATTGGACGATTCCCAGCATCTTACCGATGTCCCGATGTGACAACTCCGGATTCTCGAAATGAGTGCACAGGATTAATTCACGACGCTCTTTTTTGTTCGACGACATTTTTCCAAATTTACGAAAAATTGACAGTGAAGCATGGCCAACGTGATCTATACACTCTTATCTGATTATAAGCGAAAGCTGAAGATATAATTCCTAAAAATTAAATTTCTACAGCGTTTTTTCCGTGATGCAATTTGATGTGACACACCCTTTATTGAATTATTCATCATCAAAGACGAAGGGGTAATTTTTCATTCAAACTGAAATATCTTTGTGTGGGAAGGTCCTACAGGAACGTTCTCGGAACCAAATAAAAGCTGATTGAAAAGGTTAATACGATTTGCTGTTAATTTAGTTAGCAAACAATTGTGTTAGTCCAGAATATTCTTGAAAAATCAAAGAAAAATCGACTCTTCATTTCTTCCCGATATCGTTGCCAACTACACCTACACACACCAAGATAGAAATATGTACATAAAATATTCTAATACCTGAAAGCTGTAGCTTCAAAATGATGTGCATCCCATCGATATGCGTTAATTTTTCACGAAGCATGTCAAAAATCACTTAAAATCACTCACTTTCCGACCTCGCACTCTGTTCCTCTAATTTTTTTGTCGAGTGTATAGTGACATTTTTTATAACAATTTTTTAATCTATAATTCTATAACTATATAGTCATAGTAATAGTTTATTTTTGCTTATTTTTTTATTATAGTTTATTTTCTGAAATGGCGATGATTTTTACATAAGCCCTCTTCAAAAATTAGTTTCGATCGTATTTGAAAAACTAATACCGTAAGAACCGAACAAGTTGACAAAGTTTCAGCTACACACAAAATATGAAATTAAAATGGTTTCGTGTTGATTGGTGTAATGCCTCATTGATGGAAAGTGCAATGAACGTTTCAAACTCTTCAACAGGTACAAGATGCAAATTCAATCCACGGTCCCCGCGCATCGCATTTCCGGATCGGACATCTACGGCAGTGCAACGCCAGTTCTGTACACTGAGCCCATATATGGAGCTTTATAGCTCAAACCCATTGGGGCGAGCTTTTAACCAATGGGAAACATTGCCAGCAGGTACCAGTTGCGTATGTAATGGTAGTTTAGATGAATACGTGTTGCGGAGTGAAAAACATTGTTACAACAAATGCAACATACAAATTTCAACCCAAGGCCTTCCATCCCTGCGATGAAGCTGTCATTTCAGCTTCCGGGAAGAAACATTTCTTTTTCTCCTTTTTCCTATTCGTCTTATTTTGTCAGTTACAATTTTCTAAGAGAATTTCATGCAATTTAATCCAGTTATGACGCCAAAAATCAATCCACAATCTGTTCTAATTCGTCTATCCAATCGTTTCAAACGTACGAAACCTCTAGCTTCTGGTGTGTTTAACTCAAAAAGCTTCCCTTAGTCTGTACAAAGCAAGTCATCAATATGCCGTAACAGAATAAAAATAAAACATGCGAAAATAATATTTATTTAGGTACGTTTCAAAGCATTGCTTTTGGGATCATGTTAGTAGTAAGAATGGGGGGAACAACACGTAACTTTAACTTGCCGTCACGTAGAAAAAAACACGTCACTGCCTCGACCTTGCGCGTAACTCAAGTCTTCCGAATGCTTCGAGCTGGAAACGGAGGAATCTTAAAACATAGTTAGGAAAAAGCTATTTATTTTTGTTTGTTTAAGTATAAGCACTACGATTTGAGCGATAAATACTGGGGGCCAGGTGCGTGAATGTGTACAGACGAGACTCCATCGCAACGTGAGGAGTTTCGAGAACGGGCAGCGAAAAATATGTGGCCGTATGCATGGAACGTGATATTTTGTTGTTGTAAATATAGAGAAAAAAAAGATAACAATAAACTTATTTTAAAAACACACGCATGTTGATTTGTTTCTTCCGAAGCAAGTGGATGCTTCAAAACACGAAAATCCATTCTTTTCATCCGTCAAAATAAATATTTATTGCCATCTAAAGGATTATCCTGGTCTAATTTATTTACCTCCGAATCATGTCATTAATTGTCATTTATTACAGTGAAAATACTTTAGAATAGCATTATTTTATAACACAAGAAGGATTATGCCTCATCAGCTGAACCGTAAACAGTGAAATTCGGTTTAAACTTTCTGTCCTCCTTTTTCCTCACTCCTATCCTATATATACGTATAATCAGTTACACACCACTGATGCCCAGTTGTCAAATCCTTTTTTTCCATTCAATAGGCGCGGTGGAATAAAATTCAAATTACAAGCGTAAATCCGCACGTTGTTTAAAATCGCCTCTCCCGAACCATAATAAATACATTTCACCAGCTAATCTGGCCGATCTCGCCGGGTACACGACATAAAGCAAAAAGTTTAGAACGACCCGTGTGTTACGTTTCCTCCCCGGCCCACGGAAGTTTGTTCTACATCGAAAAGTATCAAAATAAATGTTACAGCTATTTGAAGGACAAAAGGGGGAAGTAAATTCCCACCCCTTGTTTTGCTTGCTCGCTCACCCTTTCTGCAGCTCTGGTCGTGCTTAGAGAGGTGCACTCTACTCGCGGAAAGTGATGTATGACGACGAAACGCTTGCAATTTGATGCTTTCGAGCGTCGGGATTCCCAGCATCGAATCGGTTGGATTTGCACGTGTTTGGTGAAGTATGCACATGACTTGCTCATAGGTAGACATTTGAAAAATTCTGACTACACTTGACAAAACAATTAGAGGGGCACTTTGCAACATCCAGACATTTGATTTTTGTGATACTATGACCAGAGTACGTATATGACGAGGTAGTCAGGACTGACTAGTGCTTCAGTAACAGTGAGGCTGTTAGCTTTGAAAGTATTATGGACCGGTATTATAAATTTGTCTAAATAAGTTTATTTCTACTGTATTTTAGCATGATGTACATATTTATTCATCGCAGCGTAAAGATAATCTATTTAGATTTTTCTTCTAATCACTAGTGGTTCGGTAATTCGTATTTTAGCTTCCTGAAGCTCTATGTAGCTCTCCGATACCTCCTACCGTAGTCATTGAATTAAGCTATCAGAACCGATCGAATCGCTAGGTTTTTCATTATGGTGCCGCTCCCGATTTCGTTCGACAGAATATCCCTCTCGGGATAGTCTTGTTTCGTTCCATTAGAAATCTGGATCGATTCCGCGGATGTTACGGATGTTTTTACTGGATTCAACTCTTGCTTGATGTCAATCAAGACCTTTCGACGAGTCGTTCGGTTTTGATTTCCCGAGGCATGAGAATCGTTGGTCTTTCTAACAATAGGTGCAGCTAAAAATAAACTGGTTTGTGTACTAATTATATAATCTGGATTTGTTTAATTTTCCTGTTGGTATCAGTTTTCGACGGTTACAGTTACTTCCAAGCCATCGATATGCATGAAACTGAAGTGGAGCGAACAAATGTTCATTTTTTTAGTATTGCTGTTTAGGTCCTGTCCGAAGAGTCGGAACTATTTCTACCGAATGGGCACATCCCTCGGGAATCGATGAAGTGATAATTTGTGGGATATGTTTTCATAATTCGAGTTGGATTCCAGCCCGGGCATCGATGACCGGACGCTCATGCATCCGGGAACCATACCATAGAGGTACCATAGAGTAAAAAAATGTAAATATATTATATATGCGTTGCGTCGCAGTCGAACCGCCGTATAAAAAACAGTTTCGAAAAGCAGCACAGAAGCAAAACACATCCATGGTACTAATTCCGTAAAGCTTTTAACGTTAATGGTTCACTAACTCCTCTATCTCACGTATTATTGACGTATTTAAAAAAAAAGTTGCGAAACACGTAATATTTGCAACACCAAAAAAAACATGTTATGAATTGCTTCACGGTCGCTGCTTTTCGTCAAAGCAAACACATCATAGTTGGGGTGTATAAGTGAATCGTGCAGCTACACACTCCGAGTCCAGATTACCTTGTCATATACGTACCCTGGGCTATAACTACGTATCATCTAAAGATCCGCGATTTAAGTTGTGCTGTGTCGACCACTGGTAGCGACTTTAAAGTTCGGGCCATAATTTGGGTGCCAAGCTCGAAAGTGTATCCTCTATCAGATTAGGAGGCACGTTTAAAAATGATAAAATTTCAAGTTTTAAAATGTTAAAATTTGAATGAAATTTTTTACATCCTGTTATTTAATTTCTTAGAACACATATTACTGACTCTAATTCAACCATTGGTCTACATATTTTTGATATTTTTACTGAAACTCTTCATTGAAATATAAAATTGTCTCTAGACACCTACAAAAAAGTGTTTTTCATTTACGTAGAATATTAATTTGATACAGAGAAGTTAATTTTCATTCATAGTGTTTAAAAAAAGCGTGTTCATTCCGCCTGAAAGTCAATCATTACCTTTAACGCTCCTTGGATTCGTAAAACGAAGCTCAATGTCGTCAACGCGAATAGAATGTGTATAATTTTGAAGATAGAAGTTTCTCATTCTGGAATCTATGAGGTGCATATTTTTGTTTTAAAGTGTTGTATGTGTAATGGATATATATTGTCTTCGAAATAAGAAGACATAAAAGCTTATTACACCTACATTAGAGTGGCAATGGAAGCATGGGAAAAAGTGACCCTTGAATTTTCAAAGCGAACTCGATTAAAAATGTTGATTCCCACAAAAAACTGCAAAATATTTGCTCATTCGGACGTCAGTTACTATTGTCGCAAATGTCAAAATTTCTTCTTCTTCTTCTTCAATGGCACTAACGTTCCTAGAGGAACTTCGCCGTCTCAACGTAGTATTACTTGCGTCATTTTTATTAGTACTTAGTTGAGATTTCTATGCCAAATAACACGCCTTGAATGCATTCTGAGTGGCAAGCTCTAGAATACGCGTGATCACAGTGCAAGTCGGAGGAAATTTCTTTGACGAAAAATTCCCCCGACCAGAACGGGAATCGAACCCGAACACCCGGCATGTTAGTTATGACGCTAACCACTCGGCCACGGGAGCACTGTTTAAGAAACAGAAATTTAAGTTTTCTGAAAATCGAAAAATCGCCCAAGGGAGGAGTAAAGGAAATAGAGGAAAAAAAAAGTTTGATGCTAAATGTTTTAGAATTGCATGAAACGTCGGGATTTACTGTTATCTCGAAAAAATTTCTTGGAAAATCGACTTTTCAGACAAAAAACTACTAAGCGCCAGAAAATCAATTTTTGACAAAAAAAAATTTTTTCGAGAGTAAATCTCGACGTTTCATGCATGATTTTTCGATTTTCAAAAAACTCAAACTTTGATCGCTGTGCGACACTAGTAAATGAAGTCCGAATGAGTTGATATTTTGCATAGGGTAGTTTTTCGTGGAAATCAACATTTTTAATCAAGTTCGCTTTGAAAATTCGAGATGGCCATTTTCATTGGCACTCTAACATACATACATCAGAACAAAAATATGCAACTAGTAGATTCCTAGATTTGAAATTTAAAAAAAAAAGTTATAGAAAAACTACGAGCTTACGATAAGTTGAAATCAAAACATAGAATTTATGGAAAAATCATTTTTTCGATGTGCATTACTATATACACTCGACAAAAAAATTAGAGGAACAGAGCGCGAAGTCGGATATTTTAAGTGATTTTTGACATGCTGTATCTTCGTGAAAAATCAACGCATATGGGAGACACATCATTCTGAAGCTACAACTTTCAGGTATTAGAATATTTTTCGTACATATTTTTATCTTAATAAGTGTTGGTGTAGTGGGCAACAATAATGGGAAGAAATTTAAAATCGATTTTTCTTTGTTTTTTCAAGAATATTCTGGACAAACCCAATTTTTTGCCAACCAACTCAATAGCAAATCCAATTAACCCTATCAATCAGCTTTTATTTGGTTCCAAGAACTTTCCTGTAGGACCGTCCCACACATAGATATTTCAGTTTGAATGAAAAATTACTCCTTCGTCTTTGATGATGAATAATTCAATAAACAACTATCGCATCGCAAATCGAAAGGCAGTTTTAAAAACTTCAGTAAATGCTGCATAAGGATAATTTGTTACTTTGACGGAAAACAATTATTTAAATTTTTTGCATCGATTTCAAAAAAGTGCCAAAAACAGGATTTTTATAGTGTTTTACAAAATCCACTGTAGTTTTGCACATATCGCAGTTAGTTCTAATGTTTGCAGGCAAATTTTTAGCCTAGTGTATTCCCTATACATCCGTGAACTTTCATATTGATACGTGAAGCCGTTTTTTCTAGCCGATTTTTCAAAATTTGGAGTAAATTAGAGGATTTAATCGCAAATCGTACCAGAAGTATAAAATCATACGCGACTCTCAGAATGAATGATTCGTAACGTTCGTCTTTATGAGTTTGTGGGTGTGGAGTGCGTGTATGTGTGGAAATGCGTATGGATATGTGTGAGTATCATCACTCCTTACAATATTTGACATACGAACGCATGAAATCTGAAGCGTGAGCTGTATCTGACTGCTCCCTAGGTTTAGGGTTCCATCATCTACCCTTAGAAAAATCCTCGGTCGAAAACTACTAAATACATTTGGTAATGCAAAATTAGTAGAATGTACAAATTTTTTGTACATATTGTCAACAAACCCGCATCCCTACCAGAGATTAGTATATTTTACTCGATAACATTAGTAAGCTTGGATATTGTCATATCTGAAAATTGGTTAGAAAAGCGCGTATTAACCATTTTCATTGTTCCTATAAGGCAATACGGAGGTATAATAAGGATATAATTCTGATACGTGCATTTTCGGCGAGAAAATGTAGCCGATATTGGGCTTCCGAATCATTGTTCTGCTTGACATATGTGTTTACTAGTACGGTCGAAAATGACTATAGATTGGTAGTATTTACCAAAAAATTCGTTATATTTACTAATTATTTCTCTCAGTGTAGAGCATAACAAATGTGAAAAACCTTTGTTTTGGTCATCGCCAAGACGGGTCTATGGTACTAGGTGAGGCCGTTTCGTCACTAAGTTGGTTAGGGGAGCGGTATATGAAAACAGTACGGAAGAAAGCAGAAGGGGAATTATTTCCTTGAAGCGTGAAAGAGACAGACTGATCAGGAGCGAGCTTCGGCACTAGCGTATTGTGTTTTGTTTACAAACAAAACACAGTAGATTTCCAAGATGGCTGAAGAGTGGTTTTAGCAAGTTGACCCACCTTAGGATATACTTCTACGCGCCTTGGTCATCGCTATTCAATCAGCTACCTATCATTCGTGATGACAGTGGAATAGTGTCGACGTCTGGTGGCGACTTCCAATTAGGTGCCATAATCTGAGTCCCAAACACGCTAGTGCAATCTTTATCAGATTACATGGCACGAAGCCAGTTTTACAATGTTAAAATTTGAATGAAAAATTTTACATCATGTTATTCAATTACTTGAAACACGTATTTCTGACTTATATTCAACCATTTGTCTATACATTTCCAACATTGTTACTGAAACTTTTTATTATAATATAAAGTTGTCTTCGAAAACAATTTCGACGCTCCCCTAAACTAGTAAACGAAGCTCAATGCCGTCAACGCGGATATACCTGGTTCTACCAACGAATGTTTTCAGGGAAGCTTTAATGTTATTTGTATTTGTTAATACATTTGTTCATTTCGTAAGCAATGGTCAATTAGTAACTTTGGCGTTTCGTCCTACTTTATTTGATTGCCTTGCACTGAACATTGAACCATATCAAGACACTGAAATTGACAGGTGGTTAAATGGAGAGATATACATCGATACGGGAAGCAATATTTTTGAGTCATACATCAAAATCAAATTCATGTAGCTTCGAATAGAAATTCGGAAGATTACCTGACAAAGTTAGAAGCGTGACAGCAGTTTATCCAACAGCGATCATTGTTGCTTGGATACAATCTGTATTTGTAAACACATTTGTTCATCACGTGAGCAATGGCCGATTGACATATGGTTTCACCTTACTAGACTGTTTTGATATAACGTTTGCATGAAAAAATTGACGTTTTTGTATGGTAATAAAAAACTAAGACAGATAAGTTTGATAAATTTCCCATGGAAGCTAATCATATAAGCTTACCTGCAAAAACAATTCTACGCCCTTGCGGACGGCCTTCCGGCAGTTAACCGGAACATTTGCCATGGCGGACGAAAACATGCACGTAGGCATGTTTTGAGTTTTTCCTTCGTTTTATTTACCAATTCCTTCTCAGTTTTCGCGACAAAATTGTTGGAGTAGATCTTACGCTTCATGTTTGCCCAGAAATTCTCGACGAGACGCAGCTGAGGGACTTTGGGCGGATTCGCCGCCTTGGGTATCACATCTATATTCAGCCGCTCCATCTCCTCTTACGATCGCTTCGCGTAGTGAGCCGACGCCAGATCCGGCCAGAATCCCGCGTCTTCGCCCTTATAGTATTTCTTGATGAACGACGCAACTTCCGGCAGGCACTTCGTACTATAAATTTCCCCGTTCACGGCCAGACCTAAAGAAGCTAAAGAAGAGCGGCTTTGACATTCCCTTCTCGCTGATTTTCAGCCACAGCAGCACCTTCTTGGAGAACTTGGAGTGTGAAATAAACTCCACTTCGGAGCTCACTTTCTCCGTGAGGGAAGTAACATACGGAGTGCCCTGCCTGCCAGGGTGAGATAGGTCTCGTCGTCCATCACCACCGCCAAGTCGCGATTGCCTGCAGCTCCGAGACCAGTGGACGGAACATTCGCTTCCTGACAAGTATGTCCATGTTCGCCAGTTACTTTTTCTCTGTTTGGCCAGTTGCACTGACCTCCCGACCAAGCGCACGCAGCGATGAAGCCACTTTTCCCTCGATCTTCCTCTTTAGCTTCCTTTGGAGTTTCATGTCGCTCAGGGTCGTCGGCCGTCCGGAACCGGGCTTTCTTTCGATGCTCTGATTGTTGTCCAATAGTGCCAAGATGTTGTAGATGCCGGAACGGACGGATCCGATGTCCACAAAGTGCCGCACGATGTCCGTTTTCGACGCGGCGGGTTGCCGTTCTTTGAACACGCACACTTCTGAACGGAGTAGATTCACTGTTCTCGAAATCACGGTTAGAGTTCAAATGATAGAGCTGTCAATTTTTTTCTGATGACTCATTGATTACTATGATTGATGCTGCATGAATAGTTTCGTCAGTGCGTGTGAAGGTAAACCCATGAAAACTCGGCAATTTTTGCACATTTTTTTAATGCAAACGTTATCTTCTATCTATATATCTATCTATATAAATAAAAATGGAAGTCCAAATGTGTTGGTAAGCGGAAACCCGAGGAATGAATGGTCCGAATTGGGCCGCCTTTATTTTGTTGCATCCATCTATTCCCGCATATCAATATAGTGGCGAGAAAAATCTGAAAAAACTCTAAAGGAAAATCGGAAAATTCGGAAAATTTCCATACGTTCTACAAATACACCATGATAAGCGTTGTTGGTCCATTCGATGTTTGCGCTAACGAAATTGATCTTTACTCGAAAGTGGAAATATATTTTCAAGTGAAATAACCCAATTGTGGGTGGGACGAAGTATATAGTATGGGATGCCTATCAGATGAATACTATGTATGGAATCCTTATCATATCATAATGGACTTCCTCAGATTACTAGATCCGTGCACTTCTGGCGTTTAAGCTGTTTTCAACTCCAACCATATCGAACTCATATTTCAATGCCTTATCTTGAGCAAATGTGCTAAGGTAGATCGACTAAAAAAGAGGATCTAGCGAAGCAGTTATGTCAAATGTATCCACAAATTCCTTTGAATTTTCGGTCATATTTCACCAGGAACATCGCCTTCAGTTGCTCGAAGGATTTTGTGGTGAGACAAACTCAATCATTATTTTGAAATCATACGCATTGAGTTATATTGTTCTTCAATCTCAATTTCCTTAATTTTTTTAACATTGAGATTATCTTCCCTGAGTGATTAAACGTTCCAGTTCAATAATCGTATGAGCCAGTTTGAGTTACAGAAGATCACGCCCTCAGTAGCTATCGCTAATTTGATCTTGTCAGCATTTCGTAACAGTCGTAGGAGAACCAATCTGACTTTATCTGCAAGTTTAATAATTCTTAATGTTGATAGTGTGTTCATAAAAAATGGTGAGGTTTTTGGTGAGTTTAAAATCGATGTACACTGAAAAAAAAATTTACAAATAGTTTTTCTATGATCGAAAGAGAAAATCGATTTTTGTGATTTTTTGTAGTAAAAAGGATTAATCAAAAAAATCGGAAAACGGAATGAAAAACAAACGATCGTCAAAATATCGATCCAAGATCGTCTAATACTATACCAAACATAATCGGAAAGAAAATCGATATTGTAATGTGGAAACAATCGATGTCAAGAACACTAGCTGGGGAGCAATCGCTGAGTCGCTACACCGATGATGATCCCTGGCTACCTATGTGAATTTCAAAGGAGCTACTACCTGAATTCTGGTCCACGAAACATCTATGGGTCGAAGATCTATAAAAACCACGGCAGTAGTTTCACAAAACTCCATCCTTGGTTCTACGCTTTAGAACATAATGTATGACGATATGCTAACGCTAGAGAGAAGTGAAGAACGTTTATTTTGCCATTTTAGTCATATTAGCCGAAACGCTCGAAAAAATGAAATTTTTAGCGACTGATGCGATCGTTTTCATTGAGAGTTGGACACTGGGAGAGGAAGAACAAATAGTCCTCAACAAAACGAAGGCACTAGTGGTGAGTAACTGCAAAACGGTGTAACAGTAATCAGTAATCAATTTCGGAGGACATACTATAATCTCAAAGCACATGCTAAGGTTAATCGACGATCAACAAAATTCCAACTTCAAGCTTCCAATTAGAAAGTTCGTTGGAACCGTATTTAGTTTATGAATATGGGAGTTGCGAGAAGTTGGGTCGTCGATGAGCCGATGAGAATCGACTAAATTCGCTGTGTAGTCTCCACAGGCATATTCGAGAAACATCTTGCAGTCGTCTGCATGTGGAAGTTTGAAGTACCTCAAACGTCAATAGATGTCATTGAAATACAGGTGAACCGTAGTCAGCTAAGAAAGGGGCAGTCGAACCCTACGTTGATGTTTAGTTAATGTGATGTTGTGGTTGATTTTGTCAAAAGTCGCCGGAAAAAAAAGGCTGAAAAGTTCATAAGGTTGACGTCTAGATGGCGCCTCTTGCAAAAATCTACTTGACTATCACAAAGCACCATCTTTCAAAGCATTCAGAGTGAAGCAACTTTTGTTATTGTGAAAAAAATGGAAAAATCCAAATTTCGTGTATTGATGGCAAAATTGCATGAAACGGGATTCGAATTGCTTCCGCATTCACCGTATTCTCCAGATCTGGCCTCCAGTGACTATTTTCTCTTCGCAGACCTGAACAGAATGCTCGCTGGCAAGTAATTTAAGAACGATGATGAAGTGATTACCGAAAATGAGGCCTATTTTGGAAAAACCGAAAGAGTACTATAAAAATGGTATCGAAAAGATGCAAGATCGTTATGATCGCTGTATCGCCCTCAAAGGCAATTATGTTGAATAATAAAATTGAATTTTGCAAAAAAAAATAGTTTTACTGTGTTACCTTAGAATTTTTTTTTTTTATCTGTATTATAGTGATTTTCAAATTATTTGGCTGGTTCGTCACTTTTACTTCCATTTTTGGAAGAATGTCGGGAGTGAGAATTGAACTCGTGACCTTTAGCGTGGAAGGCATGGATGTTACCCCTACGCCAGAACGGCTCCCAGTTACCTTATGAATTTTTTTTTTATTTTTATCTATATACAGGGATTCGATTATCCGGAATTTTAGACTCGTATATCCGGAGTATTTTATTTTTGATTTTTGGAAATTTTGAATAATGTGTATAATAATTCTATATTGAATAGCTAATATGGGTATCAAAAGAAATGGCTTGACTAGTAGAATGCAGTTATTTATTAAAAAAGCAAATCCAAGATGGCGGCCACTGCAAAATGGCGGATTACATATTTTCTCACAATCCCATCAATGTGGGTATCAAACGAAAGGGCTTGACTAGTATAACACAGTTATTTATGAAAAATGCAAATCCAAGATGGCGGCCACTACAAAATGGCGGATTACATATTTTCTCAGAACCCCATCAATATGGGTATCTAATGAAAGGGCTTTACTAGTAGAATACAGTTATTTATGAAAAATTCAAATCCAAAATGGCCAACACCACCATATATTTTCTTTACAACCCTATCAATATGGGTATCAAATGAAAAGGCTTGACTAGAAGAACACAGTTTTTTATGAAAAATGCCCAAAAATGTATCAAAAGAAAGTTCTCGATTAGTAGAACATAGCAGATAATTGAAAATCCAATTTCAAGATGGTCCCATCCCCCAAACAACTAATTACTTTTCGAATGGTTTCATTCAGCTTGACCTGTTTCTATGTATGTTTGAATGTTTGTTGGGTTGTCCCACATTAATAGAAAATTGACCCTGTTCCTGTTGAATGATTGATTTGAAATTTGGAACATACATTTAATTCTACTGTCATTATAAAACTGCGTATTCCATGATCTTGAAAAATTCAATTTGGCCGCCGCAAAAAAATGGCAGAATGGCTTGATTTGGAGAATACACTACAGTATGAACAACATAAATTAGAAAAGGTCGCTCGCTCGATTATATTCAGTTTGGAAAAAAAATTTTTTTGCATATTTCTAATATGGCTAATATCGCTAATATGGCTCATGAAGAAATGTAACCTTTCAATGTTAAGGTGAAGTTTTAGTGGCTATTACATGTACAATGGAGTAAAAATCTTGATTTTTGAAGATTTTGCTTGAATTGTCACCAGGAATTGTTTATATCGATATTGCAGCCAAATTAAGAAATATAGAAGTTGTGCGTCAAACATCAAATTGTGGAGCAGTTAAAGAACTTCATTTTAATTGATAGAAACAATCTAGTTTAATATAAATTTTTAAGGATAAAATTAATAATAACACATTAAAAATTATAAACTTTTAAGTGTTTCACTTCCAAAATGTTATTAAAATTCACTAATTTAGTTGTTCCACTACTATATCCTGTACTAAATTTTCTCATCTTTCAAATGAAAGAATCGTCTTCCGTAGCGTACTTTTTAATGTAGAGCCAGTTTGAGGCAACAGAGTCCGAAACAAAAAAAAAGTTCTGTAACTCTGTCATTGTTCAAATTCGAACATATGCGTAGGAGGATTTTTTTCATCAAATATGATCGTCTATCACCTCCTGATCTGGATAAATTATTTTTTTTTCATGTGAGAAAGATGTTTTCTGACTTTAAGGGGATGAAACAAAAATCAAATTCCTCTTTTATTTTCAAAAAACGAAAAATACATGCAAAAAAAACAAATAAAAAAAAATTTTTTGACTCGATTATCCGGAGTGAAAAAAGACGGGTGGGTAATGTCGGGGACATAACCGGAGTGACGTAGGACTATACAAAGGGGACAGCTTTTATACTCTAGCGGTACACACTCACAGGATAGAGGCAAATCGGCAGACTCAGCCAAAGGGGCGGGTCCAACGGGACGAACGAATGAGCGTTAAAAGGGAGCGATGGCAAAAAAATACATTCATTACGATTTGTTCGCTCGTTGGATTCACATACAGACTAAAAAGGGTCCTTTTCAGGATCACAAAAAGTCTAAAGAGTTTATTGTTTTGTTATCACTCGATATCCCCATCTTGTTCGGCTAAACCTTTCTGTTTAGCGATTGCATTTGTCACTCGCCACAGCTTTCACAGTTGGAAAATTTCTTCCCATCCAGCTTGTGACATCTTTTACAGTAAATTACATTCAATGGCACGTCGCATTACCACCACTCAGTGCCGGATTGGAGGTAATTTTAACCTGTAATTGAACATTTGCGATGACAGTGGTACAGTGTCGACTTTCAATGTGGGGTCATAATTTGGATCTCTATGTTTACAAAAATGTCCAACTAAATAAGTCGCATTACATGTCCGTCCAATTAGCTAAATGTCGAACTAATTGTAGATTACTGTACTTTAAATCTGGAAACAATTTAAGAATTGGTGAAAATGCAATAATCAGGAAAGTCCCCAACTATCAATAAGCTCAGAACAACTGCCAAATTCACATACTCATCAAATCCTGGCAAACAAATTATGAAAACATCAATTTGTGTTTTATTATTATTTTGGATAATGTTTTAGAAAGCATTGAACTTTATTTCCTAAACTCTTTTTTGGAAGGTCTAATGGCCCTGAAAAGCGCCTTGTTTTATGGAATGGTTCCAATTTAGAAAACTTAGTACTCGTGGTTTTGAAAAAAACCATTTCGAACGCCCTCGATGCCGCCTTGTTCTGGATTTGCCGCCAAAGCAGTTTGTATAAAGAACAAACTTTTTTCTTCTGCTACCTGATGCCGTTTTGCGATTGCGTTTGCCACTCGCCATTCGCTGCAACTGCCTGTTGTCTTGATGTCCGCCGAACCGAATGTGTTCTGTTCCGAATGCAGGTTTTCTTATCGTCGCGAGCAGCTTTGCCGCTAACTCGATCACTCCGGCGGCCGAAACTATATAACGCCGGCTAGGTGGACTGGTACACAGGTACTAACGCGCTCGATCTAGCAACCTTTTCCGGTGCAATTGGCGGATACACCTACGGGAAATTGCAGATCACCACGGTTCGAGCGGGATTTTGCCTTTCCCTTCTCTTTTCCTCCTTTGTTGAGTACACGATGCCGATGCCGTACAACCACACGGGTTTACGGTTTGAAAGAAAATAAGATATTTTTTGGGGTCCGCGTGTTTTATACTCTAGCGGTACACACTCACAGGATAGAGACAAATCGGCAGACTCAGCCAAAGGGGCGGGTCCAACGAGACGAACGAATGAGCGTTAAAAGGGAGCGATGGCAAAAAAATACATTCATTACGATTTGTTCGCTCGTTGGATTCACATACAGACTAAAAAGGGTCCTTTTTAGGATCACAAAAAGTCTAAAGAGTTTATTGTTTTGTTATCACTCGATATCCCCATCTTGTTCGGCTAAACCTTTCTGTTTAGCGATTGCATTTGTCACTCGCCACAGCTTTCACAGTTGGAAAATTTCTTCCCATCCAGCTTGTGACATATTTTACAGTAAATTACATTCAATGGCTCGTCGCATTACCACCACTCAGTGCCGGATTGGAGGTAATTTTAACCTGTAATTGAACATTTGCGATGACAGTGGTACAGTGTCGACTTTCAATGTGGGGTCATAATTTGGATCTCTATGTTTACAAAAATGTCCAACTAAATAAGTCGCATTACATGTCCGTCCAATTAGCTAAATGTCGAACTAATTGTAGATTACTGTACTTTAAATCTGGAAACAATTTAAGAATTGGTGAAAATTGAATAATCAGGAAAGTCCCCAACTATCAATAAGCTCAGAACAACTGCCAAATTCACATACTCATCAAATCCTGGCAAACAAATTATGAAAACATCAATTTGTGTTTTATTATTATTTTGGATAATGTTTTAGAAAGCATTGAACTTTATTTCCTAAACTCTTTTTTGGAAGGTTTAATGGCCCTGAAAAGCGCCTTGTTTTATGGAATGGTTCCAATTTAGAAAACTTAGTACTCGTGGTTTTGAAAAAAACCATTTCGAACGCCCTCGATGCCGCCTTGTTCTGGATTTGCCGCCAAAGCAGTTTGTATAAAGAACAAACTTTTTTCTTCTGCTACCTGATGCCGTTTTGCGATTGCGTTTGCCACTCGCCATTCGCTGCAACTGTCTGTTGTCTTGATGTCCGCCGAACCGAATGTGTTATGTTCCGAATGCAGGTTTTCTTATCGTCGCGAGCAGCTTTGCCAGCTAACTCGATCACTCCGGCGGCCGAAACTATATAACGCCGGCTAGGTGGACTGGTACACAGGTACTAACGCGCTCGACCTAGCTACCTTTTCCGGTGCAATTGGCGGATACACCTACGGGAAATTGCAGACCACCACGGTTCGAGCGGGATTTTGCCTTTCCCTTCACTTTTCCTCCTTTGTCATGTCCAGACATGGCTGCTTGTGTTGGTTTGTTGGTGTGAGGTGATGCGAAACGATGTGGTGTACGGTTCGGATGAGAATGATCGTTACGGCAGCGGAGAGGGGATTTTTAAGCTGACTGGCTGGCTCGAGAATTGTGAGACTGCGACCAATGTTTCCCTCATTTTTTTCTTTTTCCTTTCCAATCGTGCTTCATTCTATTTCGCTGCTGCTCTGGTTGCCCATTTTGGTCGGTACGATTTGAGGAGCACAAAATGGACCAATCAAAAATGGGCACATAGTGTATTTGGACAATGCTTGATATTTCACAATTATTCAATTATTTATCTCAAGAAAAATGAAATGTTATTCGTTATGATAGATACGTAGATATATTTCCTATCAATTGATGCAAAAACCTTTGCGATCTATTGAGAAATGCTCGAGTTATAAGCGTTCCAAATCTTGCATTTTTTTCGTACTTGTTCAGTGCCTAGATTTTCATTTCACCCCCTATATCTTCCGGTTAGACGTAGTCCTACGTCAAAAAAATCAATACTCCGGATAATCGAGTCCGACCTGTATATATAATAATGGATTTCTGTCTGTCTGTCTGTCTGTCTAATTCTCATGGACTCGGAAACTACTGAACTGATCGACATGAAAATTGGTATGTTGGGGTTTTTGGGGCCGGGGAAGGTTTTCATATTAGTTTGAGACCCCTCCCCTTCTCTCTAAGGGGGCTGCCATACAAATGAAACACAAATTTCTGCATTACTCGAGAATTAATCAAGCAAATGAAACTAAATTTGGCATGTGGAGGTTTTAGGGTGCAATAAAATCTCTAAGGGGAGAAGAGAGGAGAGGTCTGTCTTTGTTCTATCATATTTTCTGTGTCAAACATTTATTCCATGTGACGGAGAAACATGTTGTTTGCATGTGGTTCAACAATCTTGAACGAGAATTGTGTCTGAAAATAATCTGACATTATAATGATGAGTTTTGGTAGAAGTACTAGGAATTGTATAGTAAAAGATAAATTCAAAGGGGTCGATTAGAAGATCAATCAATAAACAGTTCTGCGATTGGACTCATGAACTTGCGCTTAGTAAGAAAACGTGAATGTTTGAAGGTATTGATAATAAAAAACAAATTTTGGGCGAGACGAAGTTTGCCGGGTCAGCTAATATTCCATGAATCTGCTGTCACAATGGATCGTTTTGTCACGAATCCACGTTAATTTCAACCGACATTATTGACACTTGGCGATTATTTTTGTAATTATTTGTTTTGATCTAAACAAATATTAATAACATATACCGTTTTCGTCTGATATTGTTACGACTGACTTTTTTCTCTTTCAACCTACTTGGAAGGCGATAAAATCAATTTGTATGAATAACAAATTACGGAACGAAAAAAACAGTTAGGAAAAACAAATGAAATAGGAGAATGTTGTTCGCAAACATAAGTGTAAGAAAAAATGGAATCCTCGACAGCAAGTTTAGAGCTTTATAAAAATGAATTGATGATGGCATCAAATCTGAACAGTATCAGCATCAAATGTGAAAATCACAATACTCTTTCTCCTCGTCCATACCAACAGCACGGAGAAGTTAAACAAATGCAGCAGAAAATTGCTAACCCCTTTTCCTGTTTTTAAAATAAAATACCACCATCCGTGCCACCCCTTCCCAAAAAAAGAAATCCGATAGAAATGATGTCATAAAAAACGGAACGGACAGAATCATTCAAGTACAACAAAGCAGGAGCAGGAGCGGTTTAATGTTGAAAAAATTATGTTAGTTTTTCTCAACCTGAGTGTGACGTTCACTCGAAAGGCGATAACCATTATTCATGTGTGTATGTTTTATATATTGGATGCGAGGGTAAAGGAGGAAACGTCATAAATTTTGTCATAATCATAATCGGTGCAGATCCGAGGCCAGCGGGTTAACGGATTTTCTTGTAACGGGTTTTCTGTTTTTGTTGATTTACTCTGGTTGAGGAATGGTGGCCACTCCAGGTTGGTCATCTTGTAACGTTATGTGGGTAATTAAAATTAGCACCATTGTTGAGATGATTATGTGAATTCAAACTTCTAAAGGGTATGATTGTATCAAGCTGCATGGCATATCCTTGATATCCTTCACGTTGAAACCTATTTTTTTTTAATAGTCGGACAAAATAGGAAGTCAGTTTACCGCCATATCGATGAATTCCCCGGTGGACATTACAAGGAAATCTAACGTAGAACACAATAAAGTGGAAAACAAACAGAGAGCATATGTTCACCGGCTTTTTATGATGTTGCCACTTTCCTATGTGCCAACAAGCATTGTTTGCATTCTTGTTTGCGTGTTAATGCTACCAAAAGTAAACATCATCGCTCATATAGGAATTATTTACGCCTATCATAGAATGGCGATTGACTGATAAGCCATAGAGGTAAACAAATGTTCAGGTGGGGAACTTTCCGCTAAACTTTGCAGCTGCCTACATGTAGGCGTTTCACAGCAAGTCGACAAACGAACAAAGTCTTACAAGAAGAAAACCAATCCAAGACGCGAAGGAAATTTCTATTCCAACACACGTGGTAATGAACCGTAGAAAATGAATCCCGATTATCACGCTTCACCTCAGGCTGATGCTGATGAACAAAGAATCAGTTGAATATTCGTAATGTGCTCATTGGGATGCAAACCGGTTCCAGTGCAAACCATGATCAGCATGCAGGCACCAACGCGCTAGTAGACAGCTAATAAATTATGTAATGTTTTGTCATTTCGGAAACAAACATGAAAAATTTAATTTATGCATACCATTCCAATTGGGAACGCTCCTTCAAACCGACCGAAAGGGACATCCCCTGCCGGATCGACACCAGCTCGAACGCTAACGGAATTCAGCTCTCTAGGCATTGATATTCGCGAGAACGGAAAAGGGTCCTTCCCCGGACGAAAACGAAATTTGAATAACAATCGTAGTGGTAATGAGCCTTTTGACTTCTGCATGGGCCAACGATTCATCCTCAAACGCGTCAACCAACCATCCCAGCGAGTCGTTTTGAAAACTGGGTTTGAGCACAAGGAAATTTAATTAAAATTTTTATGGCACTTTTCATTAATGCTTGGCGTCGGCCGGTGTTGATTCCCGATAGGGATTGATATCAGCAAACAACATGGGAGTTAGCAATTGTGTGAGGTGATTATTGGAAAATTATACAACACGCATAATTGTGCATTATAAATTAGTAAGATGCTAAGCGGATAATACATTTTACGAATCCTCCGATATCATATGAGGTATATGAACCGTATATAACCGCTTTTGATGATTTCGAAACTCTGTAGCGTACATTTTTATTGAAGTGTTTGTTACATGAGCTCATTTCAGAGTGATAGTGCCTATCCTAATGGTAAAATTCTTTTTTTTTGGCTTCTGGCAAGTTACTATCCAAGTGTAAAACCTGGCGTTATCCTGATGTAAAACAAATCCTTTTTATTATAGCCGAAGCTAGCCGCTTTTAGACGAGTAGTAGTAGTTAGTTAGTAGTGCAGAGATCGTTTTCAAGACGGAAGTGATTGAAGCTTTGGTGAAACTATGCCGTCATCATCCACCACTACTGATCTCTGTATCCATTAGTCCGCCGCTCATTTTCGATCACACTACGGAGTTAATTCATTACAACTATCGCAAGGCCGACTTTTCGTCAATGAACCGTTTCTTTCGAAGCATAGATTGGAATGAAATTTTGAACGATAATGACATAGACAAAGCGACATCATCCATGTCAAACGTGTTGATTTACGCAATTGAGCAGTTCGTTCCCAAAAGGATGACGCCCTTTCCACCGTGGACAAATCGTAATTTGAAACGACTAAAGTCAATCAAAAAATCCAACCTGAAATTTTTTCCAAATATCGCTGTGACTATTGGAGAAACCGGTATCCAGTTTCGAACAAAAATTACAAACGATTGAACAATGCTTTGTATGTTGCTTATCAAAATCGTACACAAATGAATTTGCGTGTCAACCCAAGAGGTTTCTGGAGTTATGTTGACAGCCAGAGGAAAGAGATTGGTTTACCTACCACGATGATGCGCGATAATGATGTGGCTGCCACCAGAGAAGGTATCTGCGAGTTGTTCCGGAAACAATTTAGCGGAGTCTTTGTCGACGAAAATCTTACTAGCGATCAAGAATCTACAGCTATGAACAACGTACCCAGCCTGTCATCTGTCAGAGATTATCCCGTGATCAATGCAGCTATTGTACACGATGCCTGTAAAAAATTGAAAAAATCTTCAAATCCCGGACCCGATAGTATCCCGTCTGTTGTCTTGAAGATGTGCACTAGCAGCTTCTCATGCCCAAAAGATTAACTGCCACTAATCTCGTTCTATATACATCGTACATCATCCGCTATTTGGAATCGAGAAAACAAATTGATGCGGTATATACAGATTTCTCTGCAGCGTTTGATATTATCAACCACGACATCGCAGTAGCCAAGCTTCATCGTCTTGGTTTCAACGGTCCACTTTTGAAATGGCTCCACTCCTGCCTCACTGACCGCGTTATGTCATTGAAAATAGGCGACACAATATCCACTTCTTTTCGGGTAAAATCTGGTGTTCCTCAGGGCAGTCCCCTTGGTCCTTACCTGTTTTTACTGAATTTACTCAGTTTGAAGTGTCTCAAACTCTCGTATGCAGGTGACTTCAAATTGTTCCTCCCAGTGAACTGCATCGGAGATGCTAAGATTTTACAACAGCAACTCAACATCTTCGCCGAATGGGGTGCAAACAACAGGATGCTTTTGAATCCATCAAAGTGTTCGGTAATATCGTTCTCACGCAAGCGTTCGTCGATAATCTTCGAATATAAGCTGCATGGTGTTCAATTGGATCGTGTCAGTACCATTAAGGACCTCGGCGTTATGCTGGATTCGAAACTCACTTTTCGCAACCACGTATCCTATATCATCGCTAAAGCGTCCGGAACACTTGGATTTATCTTCCGCGTCACAAAGCGATTCAAGGACGTGCACTGTATGTACTCTCTATTGCTCGTCGGTTCGCTCGATTCTAGAGTATGCTTGTGTGGTGTGGTCGCCGTACTACCTAAATAGTGTTCATCGAATTGAGTCGATCCAGCGGAAATTAATCCGATTCGCACTACGCAATTTACCATGGAGTGACCCAATAAATCTTTCTAGCTACGAGGATCGATGCAAACTAATAGGGCTTGACTCATTAGTTTCACGGAGGCTACGTTGCCAAGGCCCTATTTACTTCGGACTTAATTACCGCTAACATCGACTGTCCTGAGCTTCTCTGGTTAATCAACTTCAATGTTAATCGTCGTAACTTGCGTTCACGTCATTTTCTCTACATCTCCTCAACACGAACAAATTACGGATACCATGAACCTGTGACTAGTATGTGCCGTGTGTTTAACCGTTGTAGCTGACTGTCATCTTTCACGTTCGTCCCTCAAAAAAATGTATGTTATTGCTCTCACATAATTTGAAATTTCTTATGTATTAGTTTCAGTAGGCTTAGTGAAAAATAGTTTTAGTTTTAATTTTTTATAAAGGGTGTGTCACATCAAATTGCAGCACGGAAAAAAACGCTGTGGAAATTTAATTTTTAGGAATTATATCTTCAGCTTTCGCTTATAATCAGATAAAAGTGTATAGATCACGTTGGCCATGCTTCACTGTCAATTTTTCGTAAATTTGGAAAAATGTCGTTTAACGAAAAAGAGCGTCGTGAATTAATTCTGCGCACTCATTTCGAGAATCCGGAGTTGTCACATCGGGACATCGGTAAGATGCTGGGAATCGTCCAATCCACGGTCAGCAGAGTACTAAAACGATACTTCGAGAACCTAACCATCGACCGGAAGGTGAAGAACGGCAAAAATGGATGCTCCGTCAGTGAAAAAAATCACAAGCGCGTAGTTAAGCAGTTTAGACGTGATCCGAGAAGTTCGGTCCGGGATGTCGCCAATAAGCTGAATTTGTCAAGTTCATTCATCCAGCGGACCAAGCAGCGGGAGGGCCTGTGTACATACAAGGTTCAGAAGGCTCCTAACCGCGACGAAAGGCAAAACATGGTGGGGAAGACGCGAGCCCGGAAGCTGTACACCGAAATGCTGACGAAGCCGCATTGCCTGGTAATGGACGACGAAACCTACGTCAAAGCGGACTTTCGTCAGCTGCCGGACCTGTTGTTCTTCTCCGCAGAGGACAAATTCAGCGTTCCGGAGGAGATTCGCAAGCAGAAACTATCCAAGTTTGCCAAAAAGTACATGTTGTGGCAAGCGATCTGCTCTTGCGGAAAGCGAAGCGCCCCCTTCGTGATGACCGGCACGGTAAACGGGCAGGTTTACCTTAAGGAGTGCCTACAGAAGCGCTTACTACCACTATTGAAGCAGCACGAGGGCCCGACCATCTTCTGGCCGGATCTCGCTTCGTGCCACTATTCAAAGGACGTGTTGGAGTGGTACGAAGCCAACGGGGTCACCTTCATGCCAACGGAAATGAAGCCGCCCAACGCGCCGGAGCTTCGCCCAATAGAGAATGTTATTTAAATCCACTAACTTAAATGTTCCACTTATATATCCGGTACTAAATTTTCTCATTTTTCAAATGGAAGCAACAAAATTGTCTTCTGTAGCGTAGCGTTTTAATGTAAAGCCAGTTTGAGGCAACCGAGTCCGAAACAAAAAAAAAGATCTATAAGTCTGTCATTGTTGAAATTCGAACATATGTGTAGATTTTTTATTTCATAAAATATAATCGTTTATCACCCTTTAAGAGATTCTGTATAAATTTATTTTTTTTATTTGAGAAATATATTTTCTGTGCATAAAAAGCGAAAAAAAATTCTTTACTCGATTATATACAGGAATCGATCATATACAACGGAAAAAAATCGAAGACTGTATATAATCGAGTCCGCCATATATAACATATTCTGACTACTTGGACAATGAATATTTTTATTCTCATCATCGATACAGGAAAAAAATAGTTGGATGGGCATTTGAAGAGAAGATATAGCCAAAATAAAGAAAGTAAAATCATCGTGTGGGTCAATTCATTTGGATGTGCTTCTTCGAAAATAAAAAAAAATTAAAGAATCAATTTATAAAAATGCGAACCATTTAACCACGAACCGGAAAAATTACCCTATGATAATTCCAGCTCAATGGGACTCTAATAACTAGTTTTAGTTTTTTTTTTAGAAATCGAAAAATCACTTAAACATCTCAAAAAAAATGTTAAGAAGTCCCAAAAAGGTAGTTTTAACAAAAAAGGGGACCTTGGGTGATTTTTCGGTTTTAGCAAAAATCCAAACTTTGACATCTTGGCGACACTAGTAAATAAATTCCGAT
Source organism: Toxorhynchites rutilus septentrionalis (assembly GCF_029784135.1). Taxonomy (NCBI): domain Eukaryota; kingdom Metazoa; phylum Arthropoda; class Insecta; order Diptera; family Culicidae; genus Toxorhynchites; species Toxorhynchites rutilus. The sequence continues at coordinate 213,759,341 of NC_073745.1, read as the reverse complement.
TTAAATGAAATCTTGTATAGGGTACTTTTTCGCGAGAATTCGAGATAACCATTTTTGTTCCCACCCTATTAATTACTGTTGCTTTTTTGCTCCCTTGACCGGATTTTATTATATGTAGAGCTGTGTTGGACCGTAATTCAAATAGACCATAGAATACAGTAAAAAGGGATTTTATTTGTATGATAATAAATATTACCCAATAATATTTTTTTTAATTTGCTTTTCATACTAGAATAAAATATGTACCCTAAGCAAAATGAAAATTACAAGTATAATGAATTCTGGAGAACACGTTATTCATAATTACTATTGAGCATGATAATCGGTTTCTCCATCGATTTGATAAATCTTCAATAAGAGGAGAAATGAGAAACAAATCGAATGTTCGAAACATGACAAAACTAAAGCTCATTGAACCACCAAAGAAGTACCCAAAAACAACACAAGGAAATTCGAAATTAAACACGATTCTCTGTACCTTCCATATTGTCACAATATTTTTGTTGACAGGGGAAAAAGCTTCCTGATTTTTAAATTACTGCTTTGTCTCATTGCTTCGTCGTCCAGTTGAGGTATTAACGTGTCAAGTAACAACAAAACAAGATCCTTCAATGAAGCACCATTGATGTTTTCTGTGGTTCTATGAGGAAGTATCCAGAGCGCCTATCCTTGTTAATCTGCCCAAAAAAGGATTATCATTTTTCTTTCTTGGTAGGAATTATCCCCGTATGCCTTCTTACGAGTCCTCCCATGAATAAGATGCTGGTAGAAACATGTCGACAACTCTTCTACTCCCTAGAGTAACCATAAGATTGCTCTTACATATTAACTACACAAACAACAGTTCGAAAATCTGGCAGACAATCGGTCGCGATTAAACAGGGACACGTGCGAGGTGCTGATTTTTTATTGACTGCACCGGCAAAACCCTCGACATGGTCATGCGTACGTTCGAAATACGAGGGGTTGTGACCAGAGAGGTATCGTATGAAGTGCCTGTCCCACTATTCAATTCAACAGTGATAATCATCGCACCGTGCACACGTGTCTGCAGCGGAAGCAATTGTTGCTGGGGAGGATATGCTGTTATTCCTTGCCTTTTGCCGAAGGTGACAAACCAAAACGAGAAAGTTGCTGACTAACAGTATTCAGAGTAGGGATAAAGGATAAAGGAAGTAATCATCATTGAAAGTGTAAGTACCTGGACTGTTGTACTTCATTATTATGCTAATTGACGAGCTTTTGCAAAAAAAGAAGAGTTCTTTGAACTTACCAGAGTTTAGTCTCGACTTCCGGGAGAAAGCAAGCTCATTACCATTTGTGGGATTGTGAATCCGGTGTCATCCTACAACTCAAAGATTCCAAACAATGAAAAAATATCCGAACATCTGTTCGCTTCTCTGAAAGAGTTAACAACGATTTATCATTGCAATTATTGAAATTATTCACAGCAGAAATATCCATAAAATCAAATAAAATTCTCCACACATCGGCCTGTACCGAACATTTTTTTACGATTTATTGGCAAATTTGATCGTGAAATTGGCGCATCGACGTTTCGCCAAAAAAGCATCGGTAGGCTTTCTGGCGAGACGAATCGACGATGCACCGCCCTGTGAACTCTTTCAACTCTTCCGCAGCCAAATTCGGCCTAGTTTTTTTTGCTATCGATCGCAAAAAAAGTGAGGTCATCTATCACAAAAATAAACACAAAGGGGTCGGATGATTCGACACAAACCTTTTCAATAGATCAAAGGTAATCGATAACATCGGCCCGCCTTTAAACTTGTTGTTCCTTCGATTTCTCGAGTGGGAAGGGTTGGAAATGCAATGTTTTTGCTGATTTGAAAAATCATGAATATTAGCATCTATCAGGAAAGATTTTCTAAAGAGCAAAAACACGTTTTCCATGAATTGAATTTATTTTTGAATCTCAGTTGGTATGTATACAGCATTATTATTTGTAGTATTTGCAGCTTTTTCCGTATTGGTTTTCGTATTAATTCACTTGCGCTAGTATTTTATTTTCTGTTATCCCGCTCTTCAAAATAATACGCGGCAAAGAGTTGCATTGAAGCCACAAAATACCAAATATTCGTTTAGAAAAATCTGTACGCCATAAGACTTTGAAATATTATCAAGATACTGATGAAACTTTGCCGTATACTGTAGAACTGTAGCTCAAGTAAAAACCTTCCAATCGTGACGGACAGCTCGATATTGATTCCGCGATAAATGCCAATCGATCAGACATACACGTTGCTGGCGGTTTTTGAACAGAAACATCACGAACATTATTAAAATGAAGGGATGTTGGGTTTGCACATGTCTCATTTTCTGCAAACTATTGCCTCTTACTCCTTTCCAGAAGTTTTGAAAAGAAAATAAAAAGACATGTTACATTTTTAATACTTCAGAAATGTGATCGATAAAATAGAACAAATGAAACGGAAGTGTGTTTGATGAAATGACGGAGAAATGCAGGAATATCAGTGCAATCAAGTATTTGATGGCGTATCTCGTATAGTCGTTTGTACATCCAGGCAAAAATCTAAAAAAAATCGAACGTGAGTATTTATCGAAAGTGAGATATTAAATTTTAAACTGAAATTGTACTGTAGTTGTATGTCGCAGTTCTGTTCCATGAATTGTTCGAGTCCGATTCCGGATGCAGCCGTGTCGGGCCGATTACCTCAAGTACGACAACAATGGACACAACTTTTACGACATTGAGGATAGATTCCACGTGGATATTGACCAAAAACATAAAGGTTAGACCGTGGATGGCATTGCATCGTAAGAAAATAGTCCTTCCACATCCGAGTATGAGGACGGTCCATTATTTGATGAAGACTAAACGGATATGTGGGGATAAGATCTAATGGAGCGCTATAGAAAATAACCGCCGACAAAATATTAAATAACACGAACCATACATTTTTTTAATTTACATGAATTTTATCAACGACATGTTTGATCTCTCAAAAGTTGAATGTAAAGTGAAAAAAGTAATATTTTTTTGTCGTAAAGTAAAAAAAAGAAATAAAGAAAATCTATATTTACACGACTGCCGCGACAGTCACCGGTGACTGACAGTAGAACATATGATAATAAAGGTAACTTATATAAGCATATAAGCCTATAAGCATTCCCTTTCGAACAAAAATACCCTCTCCTACGATAAGAAACGATGGCCCTAATACGTTTAAAAATTTCCTAAGAGTCGCTATAAAACCGTGGCACTCAACCTGTTAATTTCGTTTCTATTTCGCTTGCCTTTCTCATGACGGCTAAATTTGTAACTACTAGGTCTCGTTCATGATTTTGGAAACCAAAAATACACCAGACAATCTAATTGGAGCTGATGTACCTTATAATTTGGTAACGCATTATTTCGTCGTTGTCATTAAAATATCGGAGAGTACTCACATCGGTACTATACCGTACCGCTTGGTCCGAAAGCGATTTTAAATTGTTAAAAGTTGATATTACTCGATGTTGTTTGGATGCTTAGAATACATAGTGCTAATCCTAACCTAACTATTTTTCCATATTTGTTTTGCATTTCCGACAAAACTTCATTTGTAATATCATTGCCAGAGACAATTTGCGCTCAATAATTTTCCCTACTCACAGAGAATATGTTACTCTGTTACATAGAATACATATTTGATACGGTAGAGCTTTAAAATGAAGCCTTCAAGGTTTTTCCATATAGTCGACAATAATGTTATAACAGTTTATTCTAAATACTATTTTTCCTAAATAGTTTAACAGTTTTCCAACAACTTTGCTCTACATCATATTCAAATCAGACGTCTTGATTTCAAATCCAAAAAAAAATTTGATTTTTTGAAAAAAGTTCAATGTTTCTACGCTCTAATAAAAAATCAGTCGTAATGAGAATTGGTCATATGATAATGAAAACGGTGATTTTGGGTAACTGTCACCATATGTACAAAGTTTAAAGAAAAACGGACGGGGCAGCTGCTGGCTCATTTGACGTGGAATTGTTCTATGGTAAACTGCATGGCAGGTTGCCACATTTGCACAACTCGATTGGTCTTTAGTCGATAGGGTTCCAGTCTCAGGTGTAGTTGATCAGTAGAATTTATTTTTTGTCTGAACACACGTGCTATAATGTCATAATAATGTATTTCGTTTTGACCTGGCAATAGCAGAAGCTGTGTCAGCGTTGCTCATGATAGCGGCAAGTAAATGCATTCTTCCTCACGCTACATCTGTTGTTTATTGTGTCGTTCACGACATCGTAGAACGGCGTTGTGCTGACCACGTCCTATCATCGTACGATACACATAAAATCCACTTGTGACGGGATCTTGCTGTTTAATGTTTATGCAATATCCGTCCTGTCCCTTCAGAACGGCCGGGGGATTTTTCGTCTTCCGTCCAAAACTCATCTGAAAGAAAGTAACGAATCATTCTTTTCGAGGACATAGCATTTTGTATTTCTGATACAGTTCGCCTTCAAGTGTATTCTTCATTTACTCCAAGCTTTAAACACTTGGAAATCGAGCACATGAGAAAATGCGTTCTAAGATACAGTGCATTTGACTGATTCGTCACTTTTACTTCCATTTTTGGAAGAATGTCGGGAGTGAGAATTGAACTCGTGACCTTTAGCGTGAGAGGCATGGATGTTACCACTACGCCAGATCGCCTCCGAAATGAAACACAAATTTCTGCATTACTCGAGAATTAATCAAGCAAATGAAACCAAATTAGGTATATGGAGCTTTCAGGGGGCAATAAATGTTTCTATGGTGGTTAGACACTCCACCCCCCTCTCTAAGGGGGGCCGCCATACAAATGAAACACAAATTTCTGCATTACTCGAGAATTAATCACGAAAATGAAACCAAATTTGGCATGTGGAGGTTTTAGGAGGCAATAAATGTTTTTATGGTGGTTAGACACTCCTCTCTCTCTCTAAGGGGGTGCTGCCATACAAATGGAACACAAATTTCTGCATTACTCGAGAATTAATCAAGCAAATGAAACAAAAATAGACATATGGAGGTTTTAGGGTGCAATAAATGTTTCTATGGTGGTTAGACACTCCTCACCCCTCTCTAAAAGGGGTCCGCCATACAAATGAAACACAAATTTCTGCATTACTCGAGAATTAATCACGAAAATGAAACCAAATTTGGCATGTGAAGGTTTAGGGGGCACGAAACGTTTCTATGATGAATACACTCCTTCCCCCCTCTCTAAGGGGGGCTGCCATACCAATGATATACAAACTTCTGCATAACTCGAGAACTAATCAAGCACAATTTAGGATGTGAGGGTTTTTTGGTATGAGAAATGTTTCTATGATGGTATGACACCCCTCCCTCCTCTGGAATGGAGAGGGGCCCCATAAAAATGTTACACATATTTCAACCAAAAATATTTCAATCAAACAAATTTTCGGAAAAATCTGAAGGAAAAAAGGAAAATTCGGAAAACTCAACTCCCATATGTTCTACAATTACATAGTGACAAGCGTTGTTAGTTCATTTGATGTTTGCACTAACGAAATATCTTTATCTTCTCCTATCTATACCAATAAAAATGGATTGCCGAATATGTTGATAAGAGCAAAATTCGAGGAAGAAATTGTCCGATTTAGGGCTGTCTTTATTCTATCATATTTTCTGCGTCAAACATTTATTCCATGAAACGGAGAAACATTTTTTTTTCTTTATTATAGTGATTTTCAACACATTTCGGCTGGTTCGTCACTTTTAATTCCATTTTTGGAAGAATGTCGGGAGTGAGAATTGAACTCGTGATCTCTGCGTGAGAGGTATGGATGTTACCGCTACGCCAGATCGCCTCCTTGGAGAAACATGTTATTTGCAAGTGATTGAAAAATCTTGAACGAGAATTGATACGAGATATTATAATGATGAATTTTGGTAGAAGTACACGGAATTTTATAGTAAAAGGTAAATTCAACAGGGTCGATTAGAAAATCAATCAATGAACAGTTCTGCGGTTTTACCAATGAACTTGCGCTTAGTATAAAACGTGAATGTTTGAAGGTATTGATAACAAAAAACAAATTTTGAGCGGGACGAAGTTTGCCGGGTCAGCTAGTAGACGTTAAAAACGGCATTTGTTTCTTCAAACGACCGCAATTTGTAAAAAAAAAACATGTTTTTAACTTGTCCGAGATTCATGCGATGATACACTGATACAGAATCTGTTCGATTTTTCTGTTTCAGATAATCAGAAGGGCTGAAATCGTGTGCGCCATCGCACAACGCACAACAACCCCCTCACTTCATCAGCTTCTAACTATTCTAATTATGAATATCTTTTTCCGTTCAATTTTTGTTTTATTGTTAAAAGATAAATAAAAAAATTATGATATAATAGATAGAGAAAATATTATTTGTTTTATTTTTTCGGAGCTCGAAAGAACGCTCTAAATTCGTGCCTTTACACTAGAATACCCCCTTAAGCGATACCTGCATACTGCCCATTAATATACGTGCTTTATCATCTTGGCTCAGGAAACACACCTCTTACGGTCTCAGAATCGAAGTTAGGGGCACGTTGATTTATCCAGGAGTAAAAATGGAATTTTGTGACGTAACGATCTCGGCCACCCCCCCCCCCTCCTTTTGTGACATTAAGTAACGAAACCTCGACCCCCCCTTCCCCCACCCTACTCGCGTTATGTAATTTGTGCACGACGCCTTTGGCTAAAAAATTACCTACTAACATTATAACTTACTGCAGTATTTGCAAAACTACAGAAGATTTTCTGAAACACTATAAAAAAGTGTTTATGGAACTTTTTTTTTAAAATCGATGCAAAAAATTCAAATATTGTTTTTGTCAAAAACACAAATAAGCTTTATACAGATATTTTGTTGTTTTTAAAACTACCTTTCGATTTGCGATTCGACCATTTTTTTCATTTTATTTTTCATCATCAAAGACGAAGGGGTAATTTTTCATTTAAAACAGATATATCATTTTACGGAAAGGTTCTACAAAAAAGTTCTAGCAATCACATGAAAGCTAGTTGATAAGGCTAATTGGATTTGCTATAAAAATAGTTGGCAAAAAATTGTGTTAGTCTACAAAACGTTTGGAAAAACAGAAAGTAATAATGTTTTATTTATATCCGATATTTTTGACCGCTACACAGATAGAGATAAAAATATGTTCCAAAACATGAAAGTTGGATCTTCAAAATGAGGTAATAGGAGTACCGGTAGGTTTCTTGGTTTTTTTTTTGTTATTCTACAAAAATGGTTATAAATTTAATATTCAAGGTACAGGGCAACTTCGATATAACGTACATTTCACTTTCAAAACTGTACGTTGTAGCGAATTGTGCGTTATATCGAAGCATAATAAAGAACTCAGAAACATAGTTCATATTACTTTATTGTGATGCTGTTTGGGTAGAGTTAATAAATGATGATGAGAAAATCCAACTAGAAGGTGAAGCCAACCATTTTCATGATGTTTCCCTTCATACTGTTGATTGGGGATAAATAGATTAAATGTTCGCTTATTTGCTAAAAAAAACCTTTTCCCTGTAACAGTGCCCTTCTTCTGATTGGAAGTATTGTTGGTAGTTGTATGGACTATTCATATTATTTTTGCGTTCATAATTTAAAAAATACATTTCTGAGAAGTATGAATTTCAATTTTTAATTTTTTTTTTAAAGAATAATTTATTACCTATATTTCATTCCATGACTAAAATTTTGTAGGTCTTAAAACTTTCACGTATCGAAAAAAACTAAAACTTTTCTAAAATTAAAAAGATAACGCAAAAGCTCCAAGAACTACATCATTTTGATCAGACGATGAAATATAGGATCTTTTTGCGGAAATAATCGGCCGGTATGTCGGCTAACTACGAATCGATCCAATTTTTCACTTCATCAAAATTGGAGAAGTGCTGACCAACCACGCCATGTTGCATCGATCGAAAAAGGTAGTAATCGGATGGAACAATGTCTGCGGAATACGGCGGGTGGGATAGGACCTCTCACTTCAGCGTATCCAAGTATGTTTTGACCGGTTTTACGACATGCGGCCGAGCATTGTCGTGCTGCAAAATAACTTTATCGTGTCTTTGCTCGTATTGTAACCGTTTTTCCTTCAGTGCATGGCTCAAACGAATCAATTGTCGTCGGTAGAGGTCCCCCGTAATAGTTTCATTCGGTTTTAGCAGCTCATAGTACACCACACCCAGCTGGTCCCACCAAATAGGCACCATAACCTTCTGGACGTGAATATTCCGCGCGGCCGTCGATGTTGATGCATGGCCGGGGTATCCATACGTTGCCCGACGTTTAGGATTGTCGTAATGGACACACTTTTCATCGCCAGCAACGATTCGATGCAAAAAAAAACCTTTATTTTATGCCGTTGGAACAGTTGTTCGCACGTGAAAAAACGGCGTTCGACGTATCGTGGCTTCAATTCATACGGCACCCAATGTCCGATCTTTCGGATCATTCCCATTGCTTTTAAACGATCGGATATGGTTTGCTGAGCTACTCAAAGTATATCTGTAAGTTCTTGTTGTGTTTGTGACGAATCTTGATCGAGTAAAGCCTCCAATTCTTCATCTTCACACTTTTATGGCGATCCGGAACGTTCTTCGTCTTCCAAGTCAAAATTACCACTTTTAAACCGTGCAAACCACATCTGACACGTTCGCTCAGTCACTAGAATGAAGTAATGAAGTAACACTCACCGCAAAAACACTCTCGTTGGTACGAAATTCGGCATATTCGAAGTTGCAAATAACTATGTTGTTTACGCTTCAACTTTTTGACATATACTGAAAAAGACGCGCAATGACAGTAGCTTTCCAACGAATGTCTGGAAATTTAATTCATTAAAATAATAATCAAGTTACGCCATCTGTTGTAAAACCGAAGAAACTTACCGGTGCACCTAATATACTACATCTTAATGTGTTAGTTTTTCACATTTCAAGTTGCAGCATTTCAAAAATCACCTAAAAATTTCAGCTTCGCGCTCTGTCCCACTAATTTTTTTGTCTAGTATATATATAATTTTTATGATTCAGTAATATCATACAAGATATATACTTTGAAAATATCATATTATACAAAAAATAAACATAATATGGTTTTATAAAAAAAATTATATAGACAATTGATAGGACTAGGTATGACGTAAGAAAGTTCTAAGTATGAAAATAGATATCAAACCATACAAAATAGTAAACAGTGGTAAACATGAAGTGGGAGTAATATCGGCGCATAGATAAAAACCAAAATTACCGTGGTAATTCATCGCAACAATTCAAAGTTTACATTTTTCTAGGAAAGAATAAATCGATGAAATTGTGACATCGTAATCCAGTTACTGCATCATGGTAATCGACAACAAATTGATCATTTACAATCGATCGCTCCGGTTGTTTAAAATCTCATTGAGCCACTTCAATAGATTGTCGCTATTCGTTCCTTTTCCACCGTTCCCGAAAGAGTCAATGAGTCGACGGTGTCTGAGAAGCAAAACATCTATAATGTCAAAACAAGACTCGAACAACAAACAGTACAAACAAGTTTTTGATTCTCCGAATTCCAACTCGAATGTTTCCAACAGCGATCTAGCCAGGATAATTGCACAGCAGGGAAAATCGACGCAGGAACAGATAAGTCAACTAGGAAATGAGATGCGTGATGAACTGAGTAGAGGACTAGAAGGCATCAAGGTGGATTTGATCAACGTTCAACGTCCGGGATTGAAAACGAAGTAGATGCAAACACACATGCAATTAATAGATCTGTACTACGTAACGACCTGATCGTTAGTGGGTACCCGTATCCGAAGGACGAAAATTTACCTTCCTATTTTCAAGCTGGTGCACTGTGCTGGGCTGTGCTGAAGCTTCCATTCCACTCGTAAATATTCGTAGGATGGCAAAGTCCGACATTCGTGGGGGTAGCATATCTGTATCGAAAAACTAGCGGAAAAAATGAAAAGAAAGTTTTATTTAAATTTTGAATTTATCAATAATTAAAAATTACACGAAGTTTATACATGGTTTTGTTGAACTTTATCTTCAAATTTCCCATCAGCTTCATCCTTGACGCTCCTCCTTGAGACGATACAAAGTTCTTCGCTTTCAAAATAGAGTCCAACATTGTAGGATTCAGCCTAATTCTGGACTTTGTTTTGTTGGCATTGTAAAGCGAAAATACTCACTAAACACACACACTGATGAATATGGAAAGTGTCTTACAAACCACTTTAGCAATGGATACAAAAATTTCCGATCACGCCTTTTGATATCCAACATCTGGGACCAAATTATATCTGAGTAACTCAATTTTTGCTTCATAAGATTCGTCTTGAGAACGTTTAGGGCTGTTTAACAAATAACTGTTGATATCACGCATAAGTTTTTCTACGTATACTGGAATTTTTTCACAAGCATAGCTAGCGTATAACGCCAAAGAATGACATGTACTTTTAATAGCGATCATATCAGAACACTTTTTCTCGAACAATAGCACTACATACTGAGTTGTTACGTCCCATCTGAGCCAAATACCTTTATTCGTTTCTTATTTTATCTTTGACATACTACCCAATACTAGCCGCGTGAAGGGTAACGGGATCAGCACGATCAACCTCAATAGCAGTATAAAAAAACATATTTTGCAGACAAAGATTCCTTATCCATTATCCTGACCACTATGGCCAGAGTTTTATGACTGCTTAGGTCGATAGATCCATCTCCTATAATAGCAAAGTCATTGTTTCTCATGCGCTCTACTAGTTCATCATGTTGAGTTATGGCTATGACCGATTCAACTACAGAAGCTGTTTTCGTTCTGTCAAATTGAATTTAAAAAAAAATCTGTAAAATCAGTATCTTTGCTGAAAATCTGTAATTCTGTATATACAGATTCTATACCTAAAATTTGACCGAAAATCTGTAAAATACAAAATATTCTGTATATGTGGCAACCCTGAGAACAATGTATTAGGATAAATCTATCAAAAATATCCGTCAAAATGCAACAAAAATTACAGCTTATATCAAACCGAACAGTCAGATGGCATACTGCGGAAGCCGGTTCATTCTCCAATGCTTTTCGAAAAAAAAAACTTCGATTTCACGGAAGAACCAAAAAATAGCTTTTGTTTAACCTCCTATTTCCTGGGATGTGAAAAAAAAGGTTGACGTTCCTGTTTAGTTTGAATCAATTCTGTTGAATAGTTTGAATCTGAATAAAAGTTTTACTCAATCGGAAGCGGCGGAGTTTTTCGCGTTGGTCTACCAATCAGAAGGCGCTTTAGCTCGTTACCTGTTATAATGTCAAACATGGTGAAGCCGACGGCGCCAGTGGTTGTATGGTTAGCGTAACAGCCTCACAATCCGATCGGCCTGGGTTCAATCCCAGCTGGCGTCGTTGGGATTTTCTGAGGCGAAAAATCTCTGGTTACGTCTTCCTTCGGAGCGGAAGTAAAAGAAGTTGGCCCGGCTCATGAGTTGTTGAGTCTGATAGGTAGGAACAGGTGGAGTCGCCTCCCTGATGTCGGTGATTGGCACTAAAGTGGCGGAAATAGGCCGACGAAAAATAAGCGAAGATAAAAAAAAAAAATGGTGAAGCCAACGTTTTCCGTTGACGAGATTGGCCAGATTCAGCTAATCATCAGAATAACGGACGGTTTCATGTACCATAACATCCTGGAAGTATCCTGTTGCCTTATGCTTAATGAAATATGCCGATTAGGTGGGTGATTTAAACAGAATAACCACTTGCGCACCACTAAGGTGGTTCTGAAAAATTGATATTATGATCAGCTGTACTCTACTATTATCAAAATTCACTACGAAGATAATACTCGAAGACCTAGTTTCCGAAGTGGCATTTGTTATGTCCAGGAGGAAATGAGTTTTTTTTCAAATTTATATTGATAATGATCATTAAATTGAACTACAATTTTTCCAATTATATTCTTTTTCTCGAAACTACGAAAGGCTTTGAATAGCCTCTTATAAAAAAATGTATAACTGAGCATGACTATGTGGTGTGAGTGTGAATTTGCGAATAGTCTATCTACGCTTGGCTACCAAACAAGACTTAAGTTTTCAACATCCGTATAACTTCCTTTCAGCCAATTGAATGTGAATATTTACATTCCCTGAATCAAACAATACCATCCAGCATCTCCTCAAACAACAAGAAGTTCAGCGATAAATCATCTTCCATCCACGCATATAAATTGCAAATCCAAAACAATTAACGACAAGCATTAATCAATGCTCTAAGAGGTATTTCCAACGACGCAAAACGTTCCCTGTCTGCACCAAACATGTCCCAATAAACACCACCAGTCTATTCCTTCCTACCCCAACATCGTCCTGCAAGGTTCGACCATCCCAACGATCTCCCCCTTTCGCAGTATTAATTCACTCAGCACCAGTGCAAAAGCAACCTTTCCTCTTTATCCCAACAGATTAGCAGACAACATTAAGGAACGCACGAACAAGAACTCTCCAGAGCCAGCGAACGCTCTGTCCCCGTGAGCCGAGAAGATCCTTTTGATGAATGACTCCGATGCCAGTGGTACTAAGTTATTGGCATTCAAAAGCGAGTGCCAAGAAGAAAACACATCAAAACGAAATTTTCCTCACCACCCAATTGGTCAAAATTAGATTTCGCTTCCGAAGGAAAACACAACGCCAACTCGTGCTCTCGCATCCTGTCTGGGGCGCGCTTTAGACCAGTAGCAGACGAGGATGTAGGATGTGCCGCTCCGCTCTGGGGCAAATACTGTCGGACGAATGAAGCAAAAAGGGAGTGCGGTAACGGCACCGGTCCTTTCCCCTTTTTTGTTCAACACAGGGATGAATGAAAAGGACTCTGCCTAAGGGAAAGCATAAGGGAAAACGCTTGGCTCGTTAGCCAAACGCATGTTGCACGAGAGGGAGCGAGATGGGAGAAGCTAGAAAGTGTAAATTATCGAAAGGGAATCCTCGAGGGACTTATGGTTGCAGATCCTGCGTATATAATATTATACGAGGACGAGCTGACAAGGTAGTTGGTGTTTGATAGCGGCAGTGATTAGATCGAAGCGGAGTAACAAAAATCGCGAAAACGACAAACGCAGTGCTTTATCAACTTTGGATTATGGAGATTAAATTGTGATCTGATAATTTCTAACAATCAGTGTGATCTGTGAGACATCTTCAAGTGCATAATGTCGTCTTATAGTGGGTTCGATGATACAACCTCTTTCGACGACTTTGACGAGTACACTTCGGAGGACAGTGGATTCGAGAAGAGTTTGGAGTCTAACGGTGACTTATCATTTAGCTTCGCCCCACGGAAGTTGGATTTTGAGTTGGCGGCTCCGATCATAACTCCACAATTGCCATGCCAAGAGCAACCAGTTCCAAAGAAGCGCGGACGAAAATCACTCAAGGAAAAGAGTCTGGAATTACTATCGGCTGAATTCAATCCGGATCTAGGCCTCCAAACCTCAACACCAACCAAACCAGCTGCCGCCAATGGAGAATCTAGGCCGAAACGGAAGTACGCTATGGGAAAGAGTCGCATCACAAGAAACCGCAGTCCAACCCAGGTAATGAGGATTAAACGCTGCCGTCGGATAAAAGCGAACGATCGAGAGCGAAATCGCATGCACACTTTGAACGAAGCTCTCGAGCGATTACGGCTTACGCTACCAACGTTTCCGGAAGATACCAAGCTGACAAAAATCGAAACGTTAAGATTCGCGTACAATTATATCTTTTCGCTAGTTCATGTACTCGAACTCGAGGAAGATGTACCTCTCGATCTTGAGAAATTACAAAGTCTTACATTGAGCGGGGAACGAATAAACAAAGAGATCTTCGACGCCATGTTTATCAATCCACCGCCGCATTTCATGGATGGTGGGTTCGGTTGCAACGACTTCTACAACAGCATGCACCAGTATGGAATAACTATGGCTCAACCGCCGAACTACGAGCACCCAAGTTTCTCCAAACAAAACTATCAGATGTTCAGAGGTGCCTTCGATGCGGCTTACGCTAGCGCTAGCAACAAACCTCAACCTTTCAACAACACACATCCTCCAGCTCCATATCAGATAAGTCCTCAGCAAAACTGTGCACCAGATTTGTACAGCACCAACTGCTATTATGGCAACCCACAAAGTACATCTACCCCAATGGGATTGAACTGCTCAGCATATCCGACGGCACCTCAGTCGGATTGCAGCATAAATCCATCCGCAATGCAGTCATCTCAACAGCCGGCCTTGCACTACAACAGTAGCTTCTACAGCCAAACACCCCCCTGGTCCGAGACATCCGGATACAGTGAAGCCGTCAGCTTCCAAAGCGACACTTTCAGAAAGAGTTATGAGCCAAACCCATTTCAGTTATAGTTTAAGCTGTTGAGATATTCTGTGACTCTGTTGAAAGGTTTTATCCAAAGTTAACAAATTGTGCATAACACGCAATATCAGGTGATAAATTTTAATATAGTTGAGCTAGTGAAATTAATATAAGTATTATACAGAACAAGTGAAATGTTGATTCGAATTTAACACGTTTTACATTCTGAGTTCTAATGATGAGGAGTGGAAGACGTTTTCTAATTCGTGATAAATGTATTCAGCCAGATTAATCACCGTAAATTTCTGGCAAAACGAATTTGCGCTGGTCAAACTGGCCAAAATTGATAATTTTTCAGTTGGTTTGCGACTCACTACAAACCACTAGAAAATTTTCTAACGTGCCATACTAAATAAACTTTCAAAAGTCTGAATGAAATTACTAGTCATGCTAGATAAATTCTACCCCTGTAAACAGAAATAATCATTTCAAAGTTGACGCTTCGAACCGATGTCTCCATTTTGGAATGGTCATTTCTTCAAGATAATAATTAAATAAGATGGTAGTTGTCTTTTTGTATTGTGTTCTAAACAAAATAATGCGATGCCTTGTAAAATATATCATAATATAAAAATGTAAACTATCTATGCAAAAGAAAACACATATTTGCTCAGAGATCTCTATTTTGTATCACTTTTCAGAGTAGCGTAAATAAATTATCACTGAAATTAAACATCAATTAATCGGTACTTCTCATTGACTCCTCATTCGAAAGTTACATTATCCACCCGATACTGCCCTGTAACTAAATTGTTCGACCTCTCCGAGCCTCGGTGCTGGTCACAATCCGTTCCGGTGGAATTAGTTCCGCCAGAGTATCACCGCATCAAACAACCCACCATCAGGGATGTAATCAGTATCAGACGGTGCAATAGATGCCACAGGAAAAAAAAAAGTCACGCATTTGCTAAAGTAAACAAATGAAACTACATGCTTTCAACTCTCAAAATCTCCAGCGGCAGAACTCTTCAAGCATCCAAAACATGCGTAATCGGTGAATCAAAAATTCATTGGATTTTATCTGTTTACATACGATTCGTTGGTAGCAAGGGTAGCAAGGGTGGTAGCAGTGTTGCCGGAATTGCAGGTGCGGAAGGTTTATTTCTATTTATATTTTTTATTTAATTTTCTGAAATTTTTCTTCACTATTCTTGGACATTGTTGACCGCAATTATGCCATGAAATGGTGGTTATGTCGAATATTTTTCCATATCATCGAACTTCTGAAATATGTATTCTGCATGAAACTCACATAAACGGTGAGCGATTAAGCTTCTATTGGTAGTAGATGATCATTCAACAGCATCGTAGTCGTAATGTTAGGGCTTGTGCATGAAGAATTTTGTTCACCGTTTAAAATGCGTTGTCGGAAAAAAGGGTGGTCACATCGAAAATGTCCTAAAATAAGCTTTATTTTGGTTTTTTTTAAACAAAAATCGGTTCAATTTTGTAGAAGTTATTAAAATTTTTTGCTTGAGCGTTTAATCTGAAAGACCCTGTAAGATTCATTTAAAATTGAATATAGGCACAATGCAATTATTTCCTTTTTTTCAATTAAAATATATCGAAGAATGTCCACGTGGACAACATGGGAGGGGTATAGTCAATGTCCACGCTTGTCCACGGAGGGGGAGGGGGGAGCCTAACATCGTGTTTTTTCTGTCCACGTGGTATGGGACAGCCCCTATCGAGATATGTTACGTAAAAAAGCTTTCAAGGAAAAATATAAAAAATATATATTGCCCTCTAGTTCAAAACCATGAAAACAACATAAAACAACTACAATCAATAATTACGAAAACAAAATCCATTGTATTGTATATTTTTCAATAAAAGGCTAGATCATTGGCTTCAATTTGCTAAGTCTAAATCGATTCAGTGAGTCAAAAGTAAGTCAAATCACCCTAACGAAAAAAAAAATACGGGTCAAATATTTTTCAATAAAGAACAAAACTACCACTTTTCATGGAAATCTGAGCACCACTATATCGGTTTTTCATGGCTGTATTGTTCTTAGAAAAAAAAATCGAAGTGACGACAATCGTATTTAATAAAATAGTTCATAGTCCTACGTTAACCACATTGATCGTGTCTTGGACATAACCCTCTATAAATTTCCCTTAAATTTTAAAAGATCTAATAGAAATATTAGAAATTTGGGAATAACGAAGTTAAGTGACCTGCCATAAACGCACATTCTGAAGCAAAATTAGAAGAGTGATGTCCAAAATATGACCACATTGTTGACGTAGGATTACGGAATTATGTTATTCAATCTGCCGGTACATCACTTCCTATATCATCTAAGGAAGAAATGGGAGGTCTTCGTAGCCACACTGGTCGCGCGTTCGCTTAGTAAGCCATCGATCGTGAGCTCAAAACTCAGGGCCCTCAATTGACCATCTTTGTGTTGTTATAGAATAATTACGTCCACGCAAAAATCTTCAGCGATGGAGATCGACCCACAGTCGAAGTAAGATCGATTCTACCATACAACTGCTCTGCTCTGCAAGAAACATCGGGCTGCTGTGCTATTAATAACACATCTTATCAACTATCTCCGCTATCCGGTTGTCTAACTGAACAATGGAAGAACAGAAGGAATACTCTTACGCCTAAATGGCTACTGTTTAATGTACCATATACAATTGTATAGAAGGAATACTCTTACGTCTAAAACAGCAACTGTGTAATGTGCTATTTATAGATACGACAAAATTTGTGACATGTACACGATTGAGATCCGGCTCTGTTACAGCTAAAATGCTAATAAGCAGAAAGCAGAAGAAATGAGATTTCATAAATACCTCTGTAATAGAAATGCTTGGGAGTTTTTACCCGTAATTTTGTGGTAACTTTCTCGAAGCCTTAAAAAAGTTAATTACAAAAACTTAACATTAACTCTCACTCTGTTAACTACTTGTTGACTAGACGAAGCTGAAATAGATTGGTAAATATTCTCGATTGGAGAGACTTTAAATTAGAAGCAATTCATCCGCCAATGGGAATCATCGAAAAAGAAATAACATCTTTAATACGATCGACCTGTGCAATGTACATATATTCAATGAGCGATCCACTCATCAACTGAAAACCTTGTAGCAAAAGCATAGTTCATTACGCTGCTTCATTTTCTTATTTCTATAGAGCACAGGTAGATCTACGTTATTAGAAGTAAGTAAAAATATCACCTTTTTTCAAAAATATATACACGAGTTTCATGCCAACTCGACTGACCGTTGGCGGTAGCATCTCAGATTGCATTTAAACTTTGTGGGTGTAAAGACATTGATCTTTTAAGCAACTCTGCATACTTGAAATCTCCAAAAATGAATTACACTACTTTTATCCATACATCCAAACAGTTTTTCTAACAACAACTTTTTCATGTTTTCTTTGAAAAAAAATAAAACTAATTCTAATTTTGTTCAAAATCAAGATAAGGATGTAGCGTTGCTTTTTACGCTTTTCAAAGCGCCCTTTTGGGGTCAAAAAGACTAATTTAGAAATGCGCACTTCCCTACCCTGTGCTCTCAATAGGGCATGTTCAAATACAATCCTAAAAACAAATTATAACTCTCAGCTGCAGTCATGTTTGAAAAATTTAGTTCATCAAAACTTTGCAGAAATATTTATTCCCTAATTCCAGAATTTTTGAGTCAAGAAAAACATTTTGTGGACATTCAAATTAGCTCTTAACTGCTTTTCAGTCACCGGAGAGCCAAACAACTTCAAAGCTTGAATTGACACTATGTAATTAATTCCTGTGGGTGTGGTGGGATTGAAAGATAGTCGTCCATTTTTTTTTCATAATGGAAATAATGGAACGCATGTCTAACGATTGATTCAGAACTCTATTGCTTACGACTGGATGCATTACACTAAATGATCATGAAAAAAAAAGTCTTCCATCATGACAATGCTAGACCACTCACATTTGCGACGATGCGCCAAAAATTTAGAGGGCTCGATTGTGAAGTTT
The DNA here is from genome assembly GCF_029784135.1 of Toxorhynchites rutilus septentrionalis. Taxonomy (NCBI): domain Eukaryota; kingdom Metazoa; phylum Arthropoda; class Insecta; order Diptera; family Culicidae; genus Toxorhynchites; species Toxorhynchites rutilus. The sequence goes on along the minus strand of NC_073745.1, from coordinate 213,740,919 downwards.
TAATTAATCCCAGACTTTCACGGTCTGATTACCATTGTCGAATTATCTTGCTGGAATAACATTTGCCGACATGCGAGCTGTCGAATATCACATGATGAGAGATTATAGATAACAATGTACAATATATACTTGTTTAACAGTAATTTTCAATAAAGAAAATTTTCATTCATAAATTGAGTGCCAAAAACCGCGGATAGTCTTCTTATGAACCAATATTAAACAATGCTTTATTTCAAACCCTGTCCGAACTCTCAGAGTAAAATATCCTTATTGACCTACTCCGTTTATTCAAACATTACGACTGGCACCACTTGACGTAATGCTTGCGTTCTGCGTACGTGTTGTGTCCCTTTAAACAGCCCAGTTCGCTCGCGCGCATTCATGTTAGTCCTTTCCAATCGGAAACTTCCCGTAATAACAACAAAACTAGTCCCTTCGGGAAAATTCATCCGCTAGTTTCCCTCATTCGCAATCCCAATTCATCACAATTACAGGAGCAAATAAACAACGGTCGAAGGGAAACGAAGAAAACGACTGCACCATTTAAACTAACAACGCACGCGCGAAAGAAAATCACAACCATGCCTTGTGAGGTGAAACACAACGATCCTAAAGGACTCCCCTCCAATGCGCTACGACCCTCGAGCGTTTTTCAATAGATTCGCGTCAGTCGGTCTGATTATGCGAATAATCCGTCGGTTGACACCTCAGGGGTTCTTTCAGAGTGAGTGAAAAACAAAAATGCAGCAGGCTCACAAAGCATTGTTCGATTCATGGTACCAGTCCGCTATTCTTCTTTCAATTGTATTTCGAGCTGAGGATAGTTTATACGAAGAGCTTTCAATTCGATTCGTCCACCATATCACGACAAATACAAATGCTGGACCCATTCGTTCATATATATATAGAATCATATTGAAAACATTCGAAATATCTTCAAAGAGTTTGGAACACAAAAATTATCAATCAAATTAGATTTCCTCTTTTTCTGCTGTTTGTGAAAAAAATCGCACAACCTATTTCACCATAATGTTACAACGCTTATTAGATGTTTACGTGAAAGCCCGTTGTAATAGTTTTTTGTAGTTTTTAAGAAATTTAAATCTAATTTAAAAAATACATTCATATTCTAATATTCAACATACGCCCATATCTACATATATAAAACAGGAAGTGGGTTATATCTATGGTATAACCGCAAGGGTGACGTAGGACTATCGTTGATTTAGAGATCATTTGTTTGAAGTTGAATCTAAATCCATCCTGAATGAATGAATAAATAAATATTTGGGTGACTTCAAAAACGAGAGTGTTACGTTGGAGACTCAAGGTTTTATGCATCCAATATTGGATACAAAAAACCTTGTTCTGAAGAATAATCTTCAGAAGCTTTCCTGCTAACTGCACTTGATTGACAAATCACAAAACCAAATGTATGTGGTCGCAGTATTATATGGATAGAAAACATTAAAATAAACTCGCTTGAATGTAATTTTCAATTCCAAGGGGAACTGGCAGATTATTTTTCAGCAACGATCATTTTTTTCCAGGTTTCCTCTCGATAACCAGCAAACGAAAAGAGTTGCGCGCGTGTATGTGTTTTTTTTTTTTTTTTTTTTATCTGTATTATAGTGACTTTCAACTCATTTGGCTGGTTCGTCACTTTTTACTTCCATTTTTTGGAAGAATGTCGGGAGTGAGAGTTGAACTCGTGACCTTTAGCGTGAGAGGCATGGATGTTACCACTACGCCAGATCGCCTCCACACGTGTATGTGTGTGTGTGGCGGCTGCTTCTATGTCTTTCCGAGGAACCGTATTTCGATGCTGATACTCTCTTGGTCACGAGAGTATCAGCATCGGCTTTTCTGGGCTCCCTCACAGTTAAAACAAACTGATTGCATTTCAGGTCAGGTCAGGCCAGATAATGAATCCCTCGATCCCTCGCCGTTCAGCTCGTTCAGTAACGATGTTGTCTTGTCGATGTCGATGTCATAAATTCAACATGAAAAAAATGTTATGGCTGTGGTATGATATTGAATGTAATGCAAAGTGTCCGGATTCAAAAGCATTACTGTAAAAAAGAGTTAACTCGACTGAAATTTTTTCGGTTCGGCCTGCAAAAACGAAATTAAGAGCCCCCGCCTACTGCAGACTGACTTGTCGACCGATAGTTCGGTCGGCTTCTTAATCAGTACGGAGAAAAAAAAGTCTGTAGTGTACAGCATAATGCATAGACGTAAGTATGAGCTTCCCCATCTCACATTCCAATAAGATTAATGGGTTTCCAAGTGGGCGCGCTACATACGTATACGAATGATTTCAATAACCTGTTTTCGAAGCTATCATTAAGCTATTGAAACAATTTTTCGACTCAATAAATAGCAATCATATAACTCTTGGACATTTTATCTTTTGTATGAAATGATTATCATACTGTTCCGTTGATCCGAAGCAGAGTGAATCACGCTTAAAGAAGGAATGGATTTTTTCTTGGAATTTAGTCAGCAGAAATAATGCCCTTTCCCAACAATTAAAAACGACAAACGGTAAACAGTTTCATCAAAGTGAGTTCTTCGATATGGGGATATATTCACTACATCATGTTATATATTTCATATTTTTCATTATAAAATCCATATCAATGGCACCTATCGGTAACCAATTATTATCGAAACCACGATTTTCGCTAAATGCTCCTTTCAGTTCGGCCTGTAAAAAACTTTTCTGAACTCTAATCCATCAAATTTGGAGCCCTGAAAAGGGCCGTTGATTATATGCTAAGCTAATATAGCACCCTCTCCTTGGATTCGATGGGCCAGCTGAATGTCCTTGGGCATGATGTGACGGGTTTTGCATGGATAGCACACAAATTGGTATCTTCTAATAAGCCTCCTGCAGCGTCATAACCGCGGAACTTTGGAAGCGCAAGTCGGTTTTGAAGTCCTGATCAATTCCACGAACCAAATGCTGCAAAGGTAGCTTGCGGATCAGGAATTCGGTCGACTTCTGATAGCGACGAATTTCATGCGAAGTTCCCGGTCGATAGCGATGTGGCTTCTTCACGCTTCCTGCGGCTGATGCGCTTATCCGAGCTGCTTTCGTGGTGCCTTACCACCGAAAGACTAACGAGCTGTCTGCTTAGTCCCGATGGAACGAGTCCTCACGGTGCGAGAGTAGAGTAAGAAATGAACGAAAGCAAGGGAAGTGTCATTTTATAAAACATAAAAGAATCGAATGTAAACCCCACCCTCTTTATTGTATAAGCTTACTGTATACTCACGAATATAATAAGGGTGGGATTTAGATTCTATCGTGCTGCTTCAATAGTGGTAGTAAGCGCTTCTGTAGGCACTCCTTAAGGTAAACCTGCCCGTTTACCGTGCCGGTCATCACGAAGGGGGCGCTCCGCTTTCCGCAAGAGCAGATCGCTTGCCACACCATGTACTTTTTGGCAAACTTGGATAGTTTCTGCTTGCGAATCTCCTCCGGAATGCTGAATTTGTCCTCTGCGGAGAAGAACAACAGGCCCGGCAGCTGACGAAAGTCCGCTTTGACGTAGGTTTCGTCGTCCATTACCAGGCAATGCGGCTTCGTCAGCATTTCGGTGTACAGCTTCCGGGCTCGCGTCTTCCCCACCATGTTTTGCCTTTCGTCGCGGTTAGGAGCCTTCTGAACCTTGTATGTACGCAGGCCCTCCCGCTGCTTGGTCCGCTGGACGAATGAACTTGACAAATTCAGCTTATTGGCGACATCCCGGGCCGAACTTCTCGGATCACGTCTAAACTGCTTAACTACGCGCTTGTGATCTTTTTGACTGACGGAGCATCCATTTTTGCCGTTCTTCACCTTCCGGTCGATGGTTAGGTTCTCGAAGTATCGTTTTAGTACTCTGCTGACCGTGGATTGGACGATTCCCAGCATCTTACCGATGTTCCGATGTGACAACTCCGGATTCTCGAAATGAGTGTACAGGATTAATTTACGACGCTCTTTTTCGTTCGACGACATTTTTCCAAATTTACAAAAAATTGACAGTGAAGCATGGACAACGTGATCTATACACTCTTATCTGATTTTAAAGCGAAAGCTGAAGATATAATTCCTAAAAATTAAATTTCTACAGCGTTTTTTCCGTGATGCAATTTGATGTGACACACCCTTTAGTTATTTTGATGTTCATTTTGCGTCAAGGCAAGATTGCCACATTTCATAGCACGATTTAATTGAGGTCGATCGGATTTCAGAATGCAAAAGTCGATTTCATACACATTGACATTCCAAATCCTTAGGTAGTATCATATTCGCCTCAGCGAGCAGACATTCAATGCTCATATTAATGTCAAGCTCTGCAGTTCGGTGAAGAGCAATAAATACATTTGCAAGTCCGTAAAACAGGAAGCAATATGGATGTGTTTCGAATTCAAAATACCGATGTGAATACTCCTCGACTGAATCACAACGACGAAATAATGAGCTACCAAATTAGTAGGTACATCAGTTCCTATGAAGTTGTCTGGTGTATATTTGGTTTTTCAATTCGTGAATAGGACCTAGCACTAATAAATTTATCCGTCCATATTAAGAACGGCAGCGCGTATTGTTTACCAACTGGACAGTAATTTAACGAAGTTAATATTGATTTTCTTTATTTTATTTTTCCAGAAATATATTACTAATTTCACTTTACATTTGACAATAGTGTCAGTTACGATAATAAAACACATATAATTAAAAAAAAATTGTGTTTTTTGTTTAATTTTTGTCGGCGGTCCGTTTGATCTTCACCACAGAATGGACCGTCATCACACTCGGGTTCGGGAAGACCATTTTCCCACGGTCCAATGCAATACACGCTAAAACCTTCACGTATCTGATCGACATCTACGTAGAATCTATCCTCCATCGATCTCAATCGATTAACTTTATATATCGTTAAAACATTTAAACACACTTACAATACATCAGTTATTTTTTTTAACAACTAAAATATTGACTAGAAATAATTTAAATGGCAGAACAACTTTTGCTGGGTCAGCTAGTTGAATAATACAAATCTCGACTGCCTGGAGGACAAATGTTCTTCGGCCAAAATGACACTTTTTCTCTCAGCTAGGCTCGGATCCGTTTTGAAGTATGACATGTGTCCCATCTTGTTTTTTTTCGGTTCGACAATTTGCTCCAATTTTCGGAAGAATGTCGGGAGTGAGAATTGAGCTCGTGGCCTTCAGCGTGAGAGGTACGGATGTTACCACTACGCCAGATGGCCTTCCACCCCATCTTGTTGGAAGGCAATATTATCGAAGTTTTATTGAATCCATGGAAGCACTTGATTCTTCAAAATGTAGATGTAGACTTCTGTGTTTAGTTTAAAACCTGTTTTTATGAAAACAGGAGGCATCTCCAATCTATTCTGACAGATATTCAAACTCAACGAACGCAGAAATCAAAATGTCAACACCAATTAAACGAAAAAGTTGCCGACACAAATTACGCGCGACTCGACATGCTAGGTTGAATAAAAAAAGTTGGCAACTCAAACGTGATGAAATCGTTAAGTTTTCATCTGTCATCATAAACTGCATTATCGCTGGCAGCGATGCCGTTTCTTTAACTGCCAAAGAAAATCTTATGAAGAGCGAATTATGAGAAATGTTTTTGAAAAAAAAAATCTACTTCAAGCAAGATTTCTCTTAGCTCCAGCGAAAAGAAAAAAATATAATTTTGCAAATTTCATCAAATTGAAAGTATGCGCGACTTTGAAAACTCTACAATGGAATCAAAATGGGTAGTTTTGGAATACAATTTGCACTGTTGCAGAAAAATCTGCACATCTGGCATTCCTTGTTGATTTTTTTTGAAAGTGCTGTAGCTCCTATCCCCGATGAAAAATGTACAGTGCCGACGTCTAATGGCAACAATCGTGCGTGGGAGGCAAATTAGTCTCTATCAGATGAGAATGCACGAAAGCAGTTTTAAATTGTCAAAATTTCAATAAGAATTTTTACTCAATACCATTTGAGTATTCCAAACCTAGGTAGTGCGGACTGAATCAAAACGGCTGTCAAAAAAGATCCAATTGAAATGTCAAAAGAGATCCAACGATCAGGAGTGTTATTTTTCTTATGATAATCAACACTATAAAAGAGGTATTGTTGTCAAGGGCAAAAATAATTAAAATTATAAAATGAACGAACTACATTTTTCCGTCAATTGTTCAATTAACCATTGCATCTCTGAAAGAGCATCTAAGCCTTTCACTGAGAAACGCATTTTTAATGTCCCCTCTCTTTGACATAACGTTTTTCCGAACGAAATAAAAACAAACGAAGTCAGAGTCACGTAAATGTTTACTCCTGCGATTTGAAAATATTCGATAAAAAGTGGAAGGAAGAGATGCCAGATGATTTTTAAAAAAAGTCTGTAAAAACATGTGAATGTCTGTTAAAAATGGGGAAAAGTCTGTAAAAGTTTGCAGATCTATAGAAATGTCTTTTAAGGTGAATTTTCACATATTCATTTTTTTTCACAGACTTATCTCACTTCTTAACTAGGCGAACCTAGCCAGAATTTTCACCTGCCCCCGGGCTTCTGAATGCCAAAGGGGGACTAGGCTCTGCGGAATGCACGTATCTGCATGCTCGTGCTGTTTCAGTCCTGACCGAGAAATTGTCGGACAATCGCGCAGGTGCTAAGGATGACCGACTTTTGGATGCCGGCCAATTCCTTCTCCATATTCAACACCTTTAGCGCTTCCAGAAGTGTCTTCGGGACAATTCCAGTTCCAGAGAGAACGACTGGAACAATTCTTGGCACCTCCCTTAGCCCCCACAGTTCCTTGAGCTCCACGGCCAATGGTCGGTACTTGCAGATTTTGCGACCGTGGGTCTCCTCCAGATTCTGGTTCAGTGGAATAGCGACATCGATGATGGTGACTTTGCGGTCGCTCTTGTCATAAACCATTATATCTGGCCGGTTGTGGTGGATCGAGAGGTCGGTCAGAACAGTGCGATCCCAGTACAGCTTGAAACGGTCATTTTCCAGGACAGGTGCAGGCAGGTACCGGTAGTTTGGTACGTTGTCTTCCAGTAGAGCACATTGGAGCGCCAGTTGTCGATGAACAATACGGGCCACGTTGTTGTGGCGCTCGGTGTAGGCTGCGTTGGCCAAAACGGGACAGCCTCCCATAATGTGCTCTATGTTTTCACCTGGTTGATGGCACATCCGGCAAATGTCATCAACGTCTTGATGCCAGACGTACCGCCTGCAGTTTCTCGTCGGCATTATCCTGTCCTGGATGGCTATCATGTCGGCTTCTACTACTGAAGAGAGTTCACCACGCGTTAGCCACAGATTAGATGCGGCCTTGTCGACGTGTGGCCGATCCAGTTGATGGGGGTGGGCACCATGCACTGCCTTCTGCTTCCAAGCTGCAATCTTCTCCTCCACTGTCTGCAGATTGCAGTTGAGTTGGTACTCCGCTTGCGCCAAGTGCAGAGCGCTGTATCCTCTGTCGGCGGCGCAGACAGCCCGGTATAGCGCGTTTTGGTTGGCGCGTTCTTCGAAGTACTCGCGCAGTTGTCGTACCTGGGCAACACACAGTGCAGATATGTCGACTATTCCAAGTCCCCCTTCTTTGCGTGGCAGTGAAACTCTCTCCAGTGCCGATTGAGGATGGTGCATTCCGGCCTCTTTAAATGCTTTCCTCATCCTCCTCTCAAGGTCCTCTAGGTCAGTTTTGCTCCATTTGACTACACCAAAACTGAAGGTCAGCAGGGGAACCGCGAATGTGTTGATCGCGCGTACCTTGTTCCCCGCGTTGAGGAAAGTCCTCAGGACACAGTTCACTCGACTCAAGAACTTGTCTCGCAGCTCCGTCTTGATGTCGGAGTGGCGAATCCCGGTGAGCTGTCGGAATCCAAGATATTTATAGGATTCGCCACGAACCATGTCTCTTATGAACTCGCCGTCATAGACCTCGTAACCTCCGGATTCGGTAAGCTGCCCTTTCAGCAGATGGACACAGCGGCACTTGTCAAGGCCGAACTCCATGCAGATGTCCCTGCTTATGTCTTCGACAACCCGGATAGCTACACCTAGACGCTGACGTGAATCAGCGTAGACCTTGAGATCATCCATGTAGAAGGTATGGGTCACTTCTTCGTGGGCGCCGTCGCCATACCTTATTTTATAGCCATGACCGTTTCTATTGAGCGTCCTACTGAGGGGGTTCAGTGCCAGACAAAACCAAAGCGGGCTGAAAGAGTCGCCTTGGAATATCCCCCTCTTTATCTGCAGCGTTCTAGACTGCAACACATTTTCCCCATCACTGAGGTGCAGAGACGTACTCCACTGCCTCATCGCATGCTGCAGGAACCTAACGACGACGGGATCAATTTTGTAGAGCTCCAATACCCGGACGAGAAACGAGTGAGGTATGGAGTCATAAGCCTTCCTGTAATCGATGTAGGCCATACTTAGGTTCCGCTGGTTATATACCGCCTGGCCGACTATGGCTGCGTCGATGATGGCCTGGTCTTTGCAGCCATGCGTATTTTTCCTGCATCCTTTCTGCTCTTCTGCGATGATGTGATGCTGTTCGCAGTGAGCAGAAACTTTGGCGGTAATTATGCTGCTCAGTATTTTGTACAGACTCGATAGGCACGTTATCGGTCTGTACTTTGATGGGTTCAATGTGTTGCTGTCTTTCGGGAGGAGGAATTCAGGAAGGTTGTGTGGGTCACGTAGCACCTTGTTGAAGCACTCAGCTATCTTTGGATGTGCGACGGTCAGCTTCTTGTGCCAAAAGTTCTGGACACCATCGGGGCCCGGTGCTGCCCAGTTCCTCAGGTACCGCGAGGCTTCGCGGACATCGTTCTCTCCGACGATGATAGCTGGCATCTCTCCAATTTCACCACAACTCTCCTCCTCCCGTCTTAACCACATTTGCCCGTCGCGATGTTCTACTGGGGTCTCCCAAATACCAGCCCAGAAGTTCGTCACATCGCTAATATCTGGCAAACCTTCGCGGTAGTCGGGCTTCTCGTCGCTAATGTGGTCGTAGAACGCTTTTTCGTTATCTCTGAACATCCGATTTTGTTCCTGGCGCTTTGCAGAGTCAGAGTAACGTTTCAGCCGTTTAGTTAGGACGCTCAATTGCTGTACCAGTGTGTCGAGTTTTTCCGTCAGCTGGTGAGCTCCCAGCTGGCGAAGTTCAGTAGGCCGCACGATCACAGCAACTTGGCGACATAATTTCACCGATCTGCTGCCTCTTTTGTACGCCATCAGTCTTCCAATTGCGGCGCGCTTGTTTAGGATCCGTTGCTCCAATCTCCTTCGCCATGGAGGCTCACGCCTTTCACGGAGATGTTGGAGCAGTCCGCCTCTTGGCCTAATACGGTATCCTAAACTTTTGGCGGTCGCCACAGCAGCACAGTAAACTTTCAGTTGCAGCTCCTCCATGTTCTCAGCATCAACCAAGTGCAGCGGAAGAACGTGCTCGTTCATGAGCTTTACTGCACTTGTCAGCCTGCGGGAATGCTGCAACTTCGGGATCCTGGGGCGCGACAAAGGGTCCGTGTCGCGGAACTGTGAGATCGCCTCGTCGTAATGGAAGACCAGATCGCGTAGTAGTTGTTGATCTGGCTGTGGGTCTTCCGGCTCAGGGGGTTGTTGTACTGTGGCCTCCACTGGTGCTGATTCGCGTGCCCCACTCGCGAATGAATTGCTCAGCCGTACTGAACTTCGTCTCGACACATCGCTTGCTCTGCTTGTTCTGGAGCTTAGTTCTCTCTGCACCTGCTGCTTGATCTCGTCGACTTGCGTTTGGGAGAGCATATTGTTGCGTACAATCGCTCTACGCCTCGCGTTCATCGCGTTTTGGTCAAGCCTCCCGACGAACTCTGGATACGCTTCCTCGAACATTGCGAGTATTAGAGGGCGACCGCTCATGTCCGTCTCCAAAGCAGTGCAGATGTAATAGGCGCGGATCACGAATTCATTCATTTCGTGTGTCCACATGATCCGTCGCCTAGTAGTACCCACAAGTGTGGACGACTGTCGTCTGACAGTCGCAACACGCCTCGTAGGCGCAGCGTTTCGTTGGTGATGTCGATGGCTGCTGTTTCCGTGTGGCGGTAGCTCTTCGGGTTGAACCCGGCTGGTGGCCCGCTCTTGCACATCGCCCTCCAGCCGCTGGCCGCTTGCTCTTACGCCCGTTCCAGGACCAGCTCCAGTTCGGGGACCCTCCTCGGGCGATCGCATTCTGAGTATTCTTCGTGAACGTAGCTCCATTTTCTGGGTGTATCTCCTTTGCCCGGGAGACAGCGGGTTGGCAAGGCCTCCATGACCCGGGAGGCCTTCCCCGGGAGAGATATAGCGCTCTGACTCGCTCGCACCCCCTCACTTAGCCACTTTCGACACCCGTTCTCGGAGCCAAGACCAGGTGTGTGTTTCCAGTTCACGCCCGATCTAAAAATGTCGTCATATGATCTTCGTGGAGGCGTGAGATAGGAACATTTGAGACCAACAGGTAGGCTCCTACCCTAGTGTTGATCCCCATTTGAGAACCAACCACAACCACATAATGAACCACATATTCATTATGGCTTATATTATATATATATATTCATTTTTTAGCAGACTTATCTCACTTCTTAACTAGGCGAACCTAGCCAGAATTTTCACCTGCCCCCGGGCTTCTGAATGCCAAAGGGGGACTAGGCTCTGCGGAATGCACGTATCTGCATGCTCGTGCTGTTTCAGTCCTGACCGAGAAATTGTCGGACAATCGCGCAGGTGCTAAGGATGACCGACTTTGGATGCCGGCCAATTCCTTCTCCATATTACATTGCAAGTATTCGAGGGCGACCGCTCATGTCCGTCTCCAAAGCAGTGCAGATGTAATAGGCGCGGATCACGAATTCGTTCATTTCGTGTGTCCACATGATCCGTCGCCTAGTAGTACCCACAAGTGTGGACGACTGTCGTCTGACAGTCGCAACACGCCTCGTAGGCGCAGCGTTTCGTTGGTGATGTCGATGGCTGCTGTTTCCGTCTGGCGGTAGCTCTTCGGGTTGAACCCGGCTGGTGGCCCGCTCTTGCACATCGCCCTCCAGCCGCTGGCCGCTCGCTCTTACGCCCGTTCCAGGACCAGCTCCAGTTCGGGGACCCTCCTCGGGCGATCGCATTCTGAGTATTCTTCGTGAACGTAGCTCCATTTTCTGGGTGTATCTCCTTTGCCCGGGAGACAGCGGGTTGGCAAGGCCTCCATGACCCGGGAGGCCTTCCCCGGGAGAGATATAGCGCTCTGACTCGCTCGCACCCCCTCACTTAGCCACTTTCGACACCCGTTCTCGGAGCCAAGACCAGGTGTGTGTTTCCAGTTCACGCCCGATCTAAAAATGTCGTCATATGATCTTCGTGGAGGCGTGAGATAGGAACATTTGAGACCAACAGGCAGGCTCCTACCCTATGTTGATCCCCATTTGAGAACTTTTTTTTTTTTTTTTTTTTTTTTTTTTTTATCTGTATTATAGTGACTTTCAACTTATTTGGCTGGTTCGTCACTTCTACTTCCATTTTTGGAAGAATGTCGGGAGTGAGAATTGAACTCGTGACCTTTAGCGTGAGAGGCATGGATGTTGGATGGAGGCATGGACTACGCCAGATCGCCTCCACTTCATTAATACTTTGAACATCGCGCCAAACCAATATAGTGGTTCTCAGATCTTCGTCAAAGGTTGTAATTTTGTTCTTTATCGCAAAACATTAGACTCGTATTTTTTTTATTTTTCATTAGGGTGCCCATTTCCATTTTAGGCTGATCCAAACAATCATTTTTTCCACTTTTTCCCAAAATGACTTTTTCAAAAATTTATAACTTTCGAACCACTTAACCGATTTAGATGATCGACACATCAAATTGAAGCCAATGAGTTTTAATTGAGAAATATTGAACTTGCAGATAATATGGATCCTATTTTCGTAATTGTTGATTGTAGTCGTTTTTTAATGTTTTCATGGTTTTGGACTAGGGGGCACCATATTTTTTTATATTTTTTCTTGAAAGCTTTTTTTCATAAAATATCTTGATATCAGATATGCTATTTTTCCGTTTTTGAAATATGATTTTTCAAAACTAATCGATGGTTCGAAAAACAATTTTCCCCATTTTTCCCACTACAAAAAGTCATAACTTTTGAACTATTGGACCGATTCATATCATCGGTATATTAAATTGAAGCTTACGAGTAATTTTTCTTTGAAAAAATATTCCTTTGCGAAAAAATTGAATTTTTGCTTTTGTAATTATTGATTGAGTTAGTTTTTCATAGTTTTCTCGGTTAAAGATAGGAGCGCTATATTTTTTTATATTTTTTATGGAAAGCTGAGGATTATTTACTTAACATATCTCGATATCAAAGATGCTATAATTATCGTTTTTAAGTTATAATTTTGTAAATTTAACATTTAACATATTCATATGTGACTAAACTAGACCTATGCTACTAGAATCCAATCTTCCCGCAAGTGTGATATTATTGGCTTCAATTTAATATATCGATCATCTAAATCGGTGTATTCAAATTAATCAAATGTTATGATTTTTTGCAGAAAGTTATTTTTGGACAAAGGGGGAAAAATGATTTTTTGAACCACCGGTTAACTTTGAAAAATCATATCTAAAAAACGAAAAAATAGCATCTCTGATATCGAGATATGTTATGTAAAAAATCCTCAGCTTTCAAGAAAAAAATATTGAAAAATATAGCGCCAAAGTCATAAAAAATAAAAAAACGACTAAAATCAATAAATACTAAAATATAATTATTCTTTTCGCAAGTTAAATATTTTTTAATAAAAGGCTAGGTCATTAGTTTCAATTTTATATGTCGATCATCTAAATCGGTTCAGTGATTCAAAAGTTATTAATTTTCGTTTGTCATTTTTGGGAAAAAGTGGAAAAAATTGATTTTTCGGACCACTTAATAACTTATGTGTTGTAAGTGTATTTAAATGTTTCAACGATCTACATATACATACATACACATACATACGCGTTGTTAATTTTTATAAAATTCATTATTTCTTCGTTGATATATTGGACATCCACCAAGGCTTGCGGTCTTGTCGTTGATGAAATTTATAAGAAAATGCAGTGTATACCATCCGCCATGCAAGGCTATACAAGTTTTAGATCACCACACGGCCATGAACCATGTCTGTGGTAACAATATCGAACAGTAACCCATATTTCGTCATAAGCAGACCCGAAAGCGAATGTAAATTGTTGAAAATAGAATGAAAATTTTTATTCGATGTTGTTCAAATACTTAGAAGACATAGTCCTGACCCTAACTTAACTATTTTCAATAAATCTCCTTGCATTTCAGCAAAACAATCTTATCTAGAACAGAAAATAATTATCATAGACAATTTTCGTTCAAGATTTTTCCTTAACTGCATAGAATGCAATTTTTCATTAATTGTGTATAACCGTATGCTCTCTTTCGTCTGCAATGATGTCAGGGCAAAAGTACTTATGTGTATGAGTTCCAAACTTTATACACACCAGATGGGCCAACCAGAAAGACTGCCGGACCGCTGGTTGAGTATCGCTGGTCTAACGTCATGTGTATTGATATAAACTAAATATAATAACTTTTCTGTATTAAAACTGTGAAAAAATGTCATATGGTGAGTCAAATATCTTTGATGTGATGGATAGAGCCTCTTATTTTTCAAAAACCTGTGAAATATTGTTATATCCAAAAAGTCTAAAACAAAAATAGAAAAATAGAAATGTTTTACAGAAATGTCTGTAAATTTACAAACATATTTGTAAATCTGGCATCTCTGGTGGTCTGAGAATTTATTGCAAGAAATCGCTTGAAAACATGCATGAATTTGCTTGAAAATGAAGTAGATTGAGTCCGCACCACTTAGTTCCAAACACGTATTACTGCCCCTTACTTAACCATTTGCTTATACATTTCCAGATGTTTTCACTAAAATTGATCATTATAATATTTAATTACTGTTAGACACAATTTTCGTTTCATATTTTGTGCAATTTGCTATCAACATATTATTCTATTACATTCCACAATGGTCCAGGAGATGCATTTAGGGGGAAATTAGCATTTAGAGCTCGACAGTTATTTTCTAGAAAAAAAACTGTCTTCGAGCGCTCATTTTTGTGTTATCAAGAATAGGGTGACAAAAATATAAAAGTTAGAGCAAAAAACCCGCTTTTTCATGGTCACCCTAATTCAGCTTAGGAAAAAAAACGCTAAATCGATTATATTAAAAGATAGAGAAAATCTCTGTTCTACAAAGTTGAATAAAATAATTGGGGCTATAATATTGTCGAACTATGTTTATCTATATTAATAGAGATAAGAAAGTTAGATTTTCTATGTCATCGAAAATTTTGGTCACCCTATTTTTCGCAACATGAAAATGAGCGCTCTATCATATTGAACAACTTTGTCGAAGACAGTTTTTGTCTCAAGAATAAATATTTCCCACACAGTTGTTTTTTAACTAAGTTGTATTAGGATAACCATGAAAAAACCGGGTATTTTACTCTAACTTTTATACGTGAATTCTACATCAAAATTGTCTTTGTACGACTTTTAGAGCTTATCAATACCCACATTTTGCGTTGCAGAATTTGTCAACATGGTGCAATTCCAAATGAAATCGTCCAAAAAATGCAGATTTATAAAACGTGTATTTTTGATTCGAATGAAAGTTTGTATTCCGTTTGGGTTGGAGGAAATATGAGTTTTCCACAGCAACTGGGAATTTTTTGACTCAAGCGTAACTTTTGAAAAGGTATCGATTTTAGTAGGAGAAATCTTTGATAATTTATATCTAAAAAACTATGAGTCGTACCGAAATAGTGTCTTATGGCGGGTTTACACTAAGAAGATCTATAGCTATAGATGGATTTATTCACGTGAAAATAGGTGTAAACGGGTGAGAATAAATATGATACACTTATTCGAGGTATATATAACTTGAATAAATTCTGCATATGTAAACGCTTGTGAATTTCTCACTGGTGAGAAATCACTAAAGTTGGATGCAGTTCTACTTCAGGTGAATAAATTCACCGAAAATATGAATATATTCATTATAGAAGTTCACGCTAGTGTAAACAGTTGATGCGATTTCTATAAATCTCATCATATTTCTTCACATGAATATATCACTAGTCTAAACCCACCCTTAGAAAGAGTTATAGAGTATTGATGTCTAAACATGAATAAAATATACACTGAGAAAAAAAATAGTACTCTTTTTTTATTTACAAAAAAAATCCAAAATACATTTTTTTTTTTTCATATAAAATAGAAGTCATGTAGAAAATTTAAAAAATGGGTCCTAGATGGTAAAACCTTTTTTGACGAACTTTGTGGAACATCGAATTTTTATGAATTTCCTTCGAATTTTTGTATGTTAACAATCATTTTTAGCCAAAAATTATGATTTCAAATGTGATTTAAAACAGAAAGCTCATTATAAATCTCCTTCTAAATGTAGCCATTCTCGAGATATTTTAAAACATATTTTTAATTTATTGTCTTTAAGTAAATATTCCCTTTTAATATGTTTGTCGTGTTATACCGTCATGTTCATGAAATTTTATGAATTTGCTTATAATTTCCAACAACTTTTTCAAATACATCATTATGGTAAAAATATATGTTTAGGAGTTACGTTGAAAACATTTGAAGACATGTGGGTTAACACAAACCGTAGCGACATGAAATTTTGTTTTTATCTTAATACTAACTTTTAACATATTATTCGTATTACACAATCAAAACACGAACAGTAGAATTGAAATCCCAACAACAAATACACCTTGTTGATTCAACCGGACGTTATGGGTACAAATATAATTAACTTGTTTACTAGGTTATACCTGAAGTCAGGTATCTCTAAGCTACCTCTGTATATGTATAAAAAAGCAGGTATCTTTAAGCTACCTCTGTACAGGTATATAGAGTCGGGTACCTTGAGGGTACCTCTATAATGTATATAAAGTGTCATATAATATAAAATAATATAAAGTCATATTTAAACATCGTTCATCAGTCGTACAATCTTCCTTATAGAGTGAATAACAGTAAAGGGTGTGTCACATCAAATTGCATCACGGAAAAAACGCTGTAGAAATTCGCCCAGTAGACCGATCCTTTTGAAAATTTTAGACAGTAAAATAAAAACTGTTGAACAACTTTTGGCATTTTCTTTTTATTCATACTACGAGCCCAAGCCCGTATGCTCGCACCTTCCTCTTTACCCCGTCCATAAGGTTCTGTACAACGTCAGGTTGTAGTTTTTTTTTAACAGAAATCCATTTTCTCTTGAAGTCCGCCTCCGATTTGACAACTTTTGGGTTCTTCCGGAGGGCCTGCTTCATAATCGCCCAATATTTCTCTATTGGGCGAAGCTCCGGCGCGTTGGGCGGGTTCATTTCCTTTGGCACGAAGGTGACCCCGTTGACTTCGTACCACTCCAACACGTCCTTTGAATAGTGGCACGAAGCGAGATCCGGCCAGAAGATGGTCGGGCCCTCGTGCTCTTCAATAGTGGTAGTAAGCGCTTCTGTAGGCACTCCTTAAGGTAAACCTGCCCGTTTACCGTGCCGGTCATCACGAAGGGGGCGCTCCGCTTTCCGCAAGAGCAGATCGCTTGCCACACCATGTACTTTTTGGCAAACTTGGATAGTTTCTGCTTGCGAATCTTCTCCGGAACACTGAATTTGTCCTCTGCGGAGAAGAACAACAGGCCCGGCAGCTGACGAAAATCCGCTTTGACGTAGGTTTCGTCGTCCATTACCAGGCAATGCGGCTTCGTCAGCATTTCGGTGTACAGCTTCCGGGCTCGCGTCTTCCCCACCATGTTTTGCCTTTCGTCGCGGTTAGGAGCCTTCTGAACCTTGTATGTACGCAGGCCCTCCCGCTTCTTGGTCCGCTGGACGAATGAACTTGACAAATTCAGCTTATTGGCGACATCCCGGACCGAACTTCTCGGATCACGTCTAAACTGCTTAACTACGCGCTTGTGATCTTTTTCACTGACGGAGCATCCATTTTTGCCGTTCTTCACCTTCCGGTCGATGGTTAGGTTCTCGAAGTATCGTTTGAGTACTCTGCTGACCGTGGATTGGACGATTCCCAGCATCTTACCGATGTCCCGATGTGACAACTCCGGATTCTTGAAATGAGTGCGCAGGATTAATTCACGACGCTCTTTTTCGTTCGACGACATTTTTCCAAATTTACAAAAAATTGACAGTGAAGCATGGCCAACGTGATCTATACGCTCTTATCTGATTATAAACGAAAGCTGAAGATATAATTCCTAAAAATTAAATTTCTACAGCGTTTTTTCCGTGATGCAATTTGATGTGACACACCCTTTATAGCACAATGGACTACACAATTTTGTTTCGTGTTGTAGACCGTTTCCGAAAAACGGTAAGAAATGTTCATCTGAAAAACGTTTCTTAACCGTGTCAATGATTGAGAAACTTAAGTCAATGGGATGAAATATCCTTTTAGATACATCTTAAAAAATTTGCGGATCATGCCGTTTATCTGTATACTCTCCCAAACCAAAGCAGTGTAATACTGAGGAGCAGATCAGTACAGCAGTAGGAAATACTTTAGAATAAGTACCATCAATAGTTTCAGTCGTTTCAGCATCAGCAAGTTTCCCAAAACAGCAATGTACCAGAGTATTCCCGAGCGTACAACATTGAGCTATTCAACAAGGGAATCGCCGGTATTAACGTTTCACCAATAATGACGAAAAGACTTGGACAGGCTAGTTACCCCGAACAAAAATGCAAAGAAATTTCTAAAGGTATCAAAAGAAATCTATTTTCCTTTTCACATGAAGAAGACGAAGAGTCGAACTTTAAACAAAAGGCAAAAGAGTTTGTTGAGATTATCAATCAGCTCAAAAAGAAATTTGACCACACAGAGATAACAAGATCAGTAAAAGTTAGAATTTTAACAGTTTTGCCTAAGTCTTGGTCCGTGCAAAAAATGGAAGAAGCATTTGGCGTTAATAAATATATGGCAATTCAAGCCAAAAACTGGCAAAATAAAAAGGTGTATTGTCGACACCACATAGCAAATTTGGACCAAGTTTAAGTGAAGATGTTAAAAATCATGTTTCGGAATTTTATAACGACGACGATATCAGTCGATCATTACCTGGAGAAAGAGACTATGTTTCTGTAGCCAAAGATGGGAAGCGTCAACACATCCAAAAAAGGTTATTAATAACATCATTACGGGAAACTTTTAACAGATTTAAGGAACTTTATCCAAATTGCAAAATTGGATTTAGCTCTTTTGCATCAATGCGTCCGAAGCATTGCAAATTGCTGAGTAGTTCAGGAAATCATAACGTTTGTGTTTGAACATTCCATGAAAATGTAAATCTTATGCTTCATAGTCTCAAAAAATATTCCTTTAACATTGAATGCAAAGAATATATGGGAAAATACTATGTAACACATCAAATAGATCAAAATACTGTTACCTTCGTGAATGTAAAAAATGCCCAACAATGAAAGAGTTTGGAAACTGGTTTCTAGATGAGCTTCAGGAACGCAATTTAATTGAAATCACTTATGCACAACGGATTTTTACTGATCGATGCGACATAGAAACTCTTGTAAAACCGGTGGAAGAATTTGTATCGTGTTTTTGCGAAAAAATAGAAAAATTACTTACTCATGATTACATTAAAACACAACAGTCCACATTTCTTAACAATATAAAAGCTAATTTGCAAGAAAATGAGGTTGTTGTGATTTGCGATTTTTCCGAAAATTATTCATTTGTTCAATTTTTCAATTTGCTTCAAGAAAAAAAAGTCATCACTGGAACAATGATCAAGCAACAATCCATCCATTCTTTGTTTATTATAAAGATAAAAAAGGTTCTCTGGCTTTGTAGTTATATCTGAAGTTTTAAGTGTTGACACAATAGCTATGCAAGTATTTATTTCTAAATTGGTAACATTTTTGAAACAATAAATGCAGGTAAAAAGAATAAAATTCATGTCGGATGGTGCTGTATCCCAGTATAAAAAT
Source organism: Toxorhynchites rutilus septentrionalis (assembly GCF_029784135.1). Classification (NCBI taxonomy): domain Eukaryota; kingdom Metazoa; phylum Arthropoda; class Insecta; order Diptera; family Culicidae; genus Toxorhynchites; species Toxorhynchites rutilus. The sequence goes on along the minus strand of NC_073745.1, from coordinate 213,721,792 downwards.
AGGAAAAAAATTTGCGAGTTTATGTCAGTTTAAATTGAAATACGACGTTGACGCTGAATGGCATGCAACATCACACGGCAAAGGACCTTGTGATGCAATTGATGGTACATTAAAACGGATGGCAACAAGAGCTAGTTTGGCTAGGCAGCATGAACATCCGATTACGAGTGCAAAAACGTTATTTGACTGGGCTAGCAAGCGAAAAGAAGACTATCTTACACAATTGTCATTTTCATATAGTCATAAGAAGAATATGATCAGGGTGTGGAAGAAGATTCTTCGCCGATTGCCCGAAGTAACCAGACGAAGGAAAGTCGCGTCCAAGTTCCGTTATCGGTTACCGCGTGATTGTTGTTTTTTTTGCCGCTGAAGAGTTCATTTCGCTATCTGGATAGTGAGTGAAGTGCCCTGCCTGCAAGTGGATAGAGGCTTTCATCCTCGGAAAGCCAAGCATTGGTTTTTGTTTTGTCGCTGCTTCGCCGACATTGGAGATTTCGCCGAGTCATCGTGCCAACAGTGACAGTGCGGGTAAGCTTTCACCGACGACTGTGTGTAGTGGTGTCGTAGGCACATTCCCACCACCAACGAGCTTTCAGCACGCTCCCGTTCATCTGCACTGGAGTGCGTTCATAGGTGAATAAGATTGAATATAGTGAGAGAAAATATTTATTAATTATAAGTTTTTTTTTTTGTTTGTTTTTGTGAATTATTATTATTGTGAAATATTATTTTAGAAAAAATACTTAGAATATAAGTGCCAATTTTAAAATGGCAGAGGGTGGGGGACCTTCGGATATGGAGGTCTCTGACTCTAGTTCCCTCCTAAGTGATAAAAAAAGTCACTCAAACGCGTACCAAATACGGAAGATACTTCTTCTGGGGACGAGTCAGCTAACCCTACCAAGCCTCCCTCCAAAAAACTAGCAAATCTCCCATCTGCCCTTAACGATCCCACTCTACCTTCAACCTCGTCTTCTCCCTCTATTCTTCCCGCTCCTTCTCAACCTTCGTCTTCCCACTCTCAATCCCCGTCCTCGCCTTCCCCCCCTGTTATTCCCACTCCCCGTGTAAAGGTCTATCCAGAAGATGCGCCCGGAACTGGTCCCTGGGTTGTTTTCTTCAGGCCTAAGCCAAATGGAAAGGCGTTGAGAGTCATGCAGATCGCGAAAGATCTGGCAAGGTATACCTCCGTTTCGGAAATTTCGAAGGTTAGACCAAACAAATTGCGAGTTGTCGTGAATGATCGAAAAGACGCAAACAAGATTGTTGTCGATCAGCATTTTACAATTGAGTATCGGGTCTACATTCCCTCTCACATAGTCGAAATTGAGGGTGTGATAACCGAAACGGGCTTGACGTGCGAATACATTACGAGTGAAGGTACCGGCCGTTTTAAAAAACTGCCCTCGACGACTGTTAAGATCTTGGGTTGCCGCCAGCTCGGAACAGTCTCCCATGAAGGAGAAGAAAAGAAATTTACGCCGTCCAACTCGTTTCGAGTCACCTTCGCTGGTTCAGCTCTCCCTGACTACGTGATGGTAGATAAATTGAGGTTAGCCGTGCGACTTTTTATTCCAAAGCCAATGACTTGTCTAAAGTGCAAGTCAGTTGGTCACACGGCTGCTTATTGTGCCAATAAAGAACGATGTGCCACTTGCGGAGAACAACATGAGGGGAAATCCTGCAGTGCGACTGAGCATAAGTGTCCATATTGCGGGGGATCCCCACACGTGCTCTCAGCTTGTGAAACATACAAGGCTCGCTGGGAGAAACAGAAGCGATCTTTGAGGGAACGCTCTAAACGCACTTTCGCAGAAATTTTGAAGGGCGCTTCTCCACTGGCTCAAGAACAACAACCAATCAATACACACAATGTCTTCGCTACGTTGCCAGTTGACGAAATGGAAGCGGATACAGCTAACGGGGGCACGCCGTTTATTTCTCAAGGGAATCCCCGGCGCAAAAATGTGACCACTTCCAAAGTTCAAGGACAAGTCCCTCCGGTGATACCCCCTGTTAGCTTGCCCAAAAAATCGAGTGCAGCGGATAAGCAAAATCAGGTCCCTCCTGGCCTCCGTGGTAATAGTTCACCTTCGAACGACCCAGCACTCGAGGGGACATCAAAAACCCCAACTGTCCCTGTTTTTCCGTCAAGTTCAACTTCCCAATCGGGATTTATAAAATTGTCTGACCTTGTGGATCAAATCTTCACGTGTTTTAATGTTTCCGACTCCATCAGAACCATTGTCACCGCAATGCTTCCAGTACTAAAGACAATTTTGCAGCAATTGATGCAAACATGGCCCCTCCTTGCAATGATTATCTCTCTTGATGTCTAATTTTAATAGAGAGGTCGGAGATATCACTGTTTTACAGTGGAATTGTCGTAGTCTTATCCCTAAATTGGATACATTCAAATTTCTAATTCATAAACTCAATTGTGATCTTTTTGCTCTATCCGAAACCTGGCTCTCTTCTCAAAATGATCTCTCTTTCCACGATTTTAATATAATACGCTTGGACCGCGATGACAGATACGGAGGGGTACTATTGGGGATCAATAAGTGTCACTCATTTTTTAGAATTGACTTTCCACCTATTGGAGGGATCGAAGCTGTTGCTTGTCATGCAAACATCAGAGGCAAAGACCTCTGTATAGTCAGCTTGTATTGGCCTCCGAGAGCTGCGGTTAGCCGCAAGAAACTTGTTGACATGTGCTCACTCCTTCCTGAGCCACGATTGATCTTGGGAGACCCACGATTGATCTTGGGAGACTTCAACTCTCACGGAACTGCCTGGGGGGAACCGTACGACGATAATCGTTCATCGTTGATATATGACCTTTGTAACAGCTTCAATATGACCGTTTTGAACACTGGGGAAACAACACGTGTACCTAAACCTCCTGCTAAACCAAGTGCTCTTGACCTCTCGCTTTGCTCGAATTCACTATCGTTAGATTGCAAGTGGAATGTAATCCAGGATCCCAACGGTAGTGATCACTTGCCAATCAAAATTTCTATCACCAATGGGTTGAATTCTTCTGAATCAATAAACATGGCATACGACCTCACAAGACACATTGACTGGAAAAAATATGCGGACGCGATTGCTCTAGCCATCAATTCCAGAGATGGTTTGCCTCCATTGGAGGAGTATAACTTCATTTCTCGTTTGATCTATGACAGCGCGGTTCGCGCTCAAACGAAACCCATCCCAGGTTCCACTATTCGTCGAAGGCCTCCCAATCCATGGTGGGATGGCCAGTGTTCCAAGCTTTATGGAGATAAATCGAATGCATTTAAAGCTTTTCGGAAACGTGGAACCATTGAGAATTTTCAAACGTATTTGGACCTTGAAAATCAATTTAAAAACTTGATCAAAGGGAAAAAACGTGCTTATTGGCGAAATTTCGTGGGAGGTTTGTCACGAGAAACGTCAATGAAAAAATTATGGAAAGTGGCTCGAAACATGAGAAATCGCTCTTCATCCAATGAAAGCGAGGAATATTCACATCGATGAATTTTTAATTTTGCACGAAAGGTTTGTCCCGATTCCGCTCCAGTGCAAAGAATTATTCGAGATATACCACAAGATAGGTGCGATCTTGATTCCGAGTTTTCGATGGTAGAATTCTCTCTTGCTCTCCTTTCATGTAACAATTCTGCTCCGGGATCGGATAGAATTAAGTTCAACTTGCTGAAAAATCTCCCTGATGTGGCGAAACATCGCTTGTTGAACTTATTCAATCGGTTTCTGGAGCATAATATTGTTCCAGATGATTGGAGACAAGTACGAGTTATAGCTATTCAAAAACCCGGAAAACCCGCGTCCGACTTCAATTCGTACCGCCCAATAGCAATGCTGTCTTGTATACGGAAATTGTTGGAGAAAATTATCTTGTTTCGCCTTGATCGATGGGTTGAAACGAATGGCCTACTCTCAGATACACAATATGGGTTCCGCAGGGGCAAGGGGACGAATGATTGTCTTGCGTTGCTTTCTTCAGAAATTCAAATGGCTTACGCCGAAAAAAAACAAATGGCTTTAGTATTCTTGGACATAAAGGGGGCCTTTGATTCTGTTTCAATAGAGGTCCTGTCAGACAAATTACACTCTCGGGGTCTACCGCCTCTATTGAATAATATGTTATATAACTTGCTTTGTGAGAAACATTTGAACTTTTCTCACGGAGATTCGGCAGTAAGTCGGGTCTCTTACATGGAACTCCCCCAGGGCTCATGTTTAAGCCCCCTTTTGTACAACTTCTACGTAAGCGACATTGACAATTGCCTTACACAAAATTGCAGCCTAAGACAACTTGCAGATGATGGAGTGGTGTCTGTCGTAGGATCAAACGAATCCGACCTGCAAGAACCCTTACAAGATACTTTGAACAATTTTTCAACCTGGGCCATTGGGCTAGGGATCGAATTCTCCACGGAGAAAACAGAGATGGTGGTTTTTTCTAGGAAGCATAAACCAGCAAAACCAAAGCTTCAACTTTTGGGTGAACCGATCACTCATGCTATGTCATTCAAGTATCTTGGGGTCTGGTTCGACTCTAAATGTACTTGGGGGGCCCATATTAGGTATCTGAGTAAAAAATGTCAACAAAGAATAAACTTTCTCCGTACAATTACCGGCACCTGGTGGGGAGCCCATCCCGAAGATCTTATAATGTTGTATCGAACAACTATTCTCTCAGTGATGGAGTATGACAGTTTCTGTTTTCAATCAGCTGCCAAAACACACCTCATTAAACTCGAGCGAATTCAGTATCTTTGTCTCCGTATCGCGTTGGGATGTATGCCCTCAACGCATACCATGAGTCTCGAGGTTTTGGCAGGCCTACTCCCACTAAAAGATCGCTTCAATTTATTATCTCTTCGGTTCCTCATCCGGTGTAAGGTTATGAACCCATTGGTGATCGGAAATTTTGAGCAGCTGATCGAGCTAAATTTTCATTCTGGATTCATGAGCTCATATCATGAATTCGTCTCCATGCAGGTTAATCCTTCTTCGTATATTCCCAACCGTGTTTGTTTTCCTGACTACATTTTGATCTGTCCATGAAGCAGGATATCCATGGAACATCAGACTATCTTCGATCGAGGATCGTTCCAACGATCTTCGATGCAAAGTATGGGGATATCAATTGTGATAATATGTACTTTACTGATTACAGGATTTGGAGTGTTCAACGAATTTTTTAGCACCTCACACAGTCTTCAGAATCCTTGCTCAGTGTATATTGCTGAATTGGCATCGATACACTGGGCGCTGGACAGCGTCGCCTCACGACCTGTTGAACACTATTACATTGTAACGGATAGTCTTAGCTCTGTCGAAGCTATCCGTTCAGTGAGGCCGGAAAAGCACTCGCCGTACTTCCTTGAGAGAATACGAGAAATTTTGAGTGCTTTATCCAGACGCTGTTATGTCATTACCTTTGTCTGGGTCCCTCCACATTGCTCAATTCCGGGTAATGAGAGGGCTGACTCATTAGCAAAGGTAGGTGCAATTGAAGGCGATATTTATCAGCGTCAAATCGCCTTCAATGAATTTTATTCTTTAGTCCGCAAAAATACCATAGTTAACTGGCAACGCAAATGGAACGAAGATGAATTGGGCCGGTGGCTCCACTCGATTATCCCTAAGGTTAGCCTCAAACCATGGTTCAAAAGTCTGGACTTGAGTCGGGACTTTATTCGCACCTTCTCCCGACTCATGTCCAATCACTGTTCGTTAGATGCGCTACTCTTTCGTATTAATCTTGCCGACAACAATCTTTGTGTTTGTGGCCAAGGTTACCACGACATCGAGCACGTTGTTCGGTCGTGCGAGCTGTATCTTGTCGCCAGATCGAATTTAGTAGTCACCCTTCGGGCCCGAGGAAGGCAGCCCATGATGCCGGTGAGAGACGTGTTGGCTCGGTTAGACCTTGATTACATGTCCCAAATATATGTATTCCTTAAAGCTATCGATCTTCGTGTGTGATTGTCCTTGCACCCTTAGTTTTTCCTTTTCCTTTTCCTTTGTGAGAGATCGGATCCCTTCTTAAGAATAAGATTAAATGTAAATACATATTAGATATAAGATAGGTTTAAGAATTGAGTGTGATGAGTGTGATTGAGAGTGTGAGTGTGATCATTGTCAATATATCCTCATATCCCCTCCTTTTCCTGAAGAAAATATGTCACCCTTCTAAACTCGAGTCGACCGCGAGTAATCGGTTTTCTATATTATTAACATGAATTAAGGAAAAATGTTTATATACTAGTAACAATACAGTAAGGAGTTCGGCTCCTTTAAACCTATCAGTTTAAACCTAGGCTCAGTTACGCCTGTAAGAATAAACGATTTAAATAATAAAAAAAGGGTGTGGAAGAGTTGAGTAGCATGTATGATAACATCAAACAAATTCCAGGTACCCAAAAGTATCATTCTTTTGTACCTGTATCCGAGAATGAAGTAGCAGCAAAGTTGTACTCTAACGACAATGTTATCATAATGTGTATAGAAATATAAGAAAATAATGAAAAAAATTAATTATATACAACAAAATTGTTAGTTGATAAAAATAAATGTTGATAAAAAATAAATGCTAAAAATTCTAGTATTATTATTAGTATCTCTTAAACTTCGATAAATATAGGAATTTATTTGGAAATTATTTGACCAAATTGTAGAGAATTATATTTTTTCCTTTTATAAATGTTGTGTATTTTTTTTTTTGCATGTTTAGACATCAATACTCTATAACTCTTTCTAGGACACTATTTCGGTACGACTCATAGTTATTGAGATATAAATTATCAAAGATTTCTCCTACTAAAATCGATACGCCCTTTTCAGAAGTTACGCTTGAGTCAAAAAAAATCCTAATTGCTGTGGAAAACTCATATTTCCCTCAACCCAAACGGAATACAAACTTTCATTCGAATCAAAAATACTCATGTTTTGTCATTTGTCGATTTCATTTGGAATTGCTCTATTGGACATAAAATATCTTGCGACGAATCTTCAGAGAATAACTCATCGTCGTCTTTAAGACCTGTAAATGAAAGGAAAGAAACTAAACTGAATCAAACCTTATACACGAAACTCACGACACACCTTTTAGGACTGTTTCAATGAAGCGGCAAATGAAAATAAGAGTCGTGTTCAGGAAAAAAAAATCCCGTTGCTAACGAAATCGATGAAGTGTAATTCACGTTTGCGATCGATTCTAAATAAGGTGGTCATTAAAATCTAAGCAGTCAATCGAGGGCAAGGATTGCTAGAGTTTATCTTTCATCTCCTTGCAATAGTATTACAACGAAGATTGTTCTCTGAAGTTAACCTGGTTTACGAAGCAAAGCGTAATCGGTTGTCATCATCAACTTCCGAAAATTAATTATTTATTCATTATAATAATAGCCACTGGGTAATTTTCAGTACTGTTCATAAATTAATAAATTTAATTTAAAAAAAAAGCAGGCATTTCAGTAATCACACCTTATTATTAATCATGGATAAATGGTATTGCTATCCTATGCTAGCTAGCTAATGAGTTATTTTGTTATTATTTGTTGTTTTTTTAATCTTCGCTATCCAGTATCCGGTATCCAGTCGGATAGCAAATATTGGCCGGATAGGCAGGATATCCCTTTCATCTCTAGTATCAATGTTTATTTTATAGTTTCTATGTTTGACTTACTTTATATCCAAATGGAAATTCCTCTGAATTTTGCTCTTGAAACATGTTCAAAGATATGCTAAAAGTTCAAAAATACCAGGTAATACAAAACAATCCGTATATTGCTTTTCCACAAGCTTCTTTTTATTAAAAAAATGAAATTGATATCCAAAATGAAAACTTCCAATGCTACCCCATTTTACGGTATTCATTTGTTTGAAAACTTACTGGAAACATTTTCTCGAAATAATTTATACTCCAAAAACTATTATTGTGGGGATTATTGTTCATTTTCACATCTTAAAAAGTTACGTCATATCGAGGTGAAAGTTTCGTTATATCGAGGTGGCTTTATATCGAGGTTGCCTTATATCGAGGTATGACTGTATACGCTACGGAAAAGTAAATTTTCTTTCAGAATCTTTATTTTTGAAATTGTGCTTATCTCACCCGAAAATTCATTATGATGTTTGCCTCCCAATGACAGCACACGAAATTCAATGCCTTCAAGACGAGCAAAACATCATTGCCAATAATTTCCTTTTCATCTTTGCGGACCTGTACCATAGTACCGTTTCATTCTCGTTGTGGTACCACCAACAAAAATTTGGTTTTACCATTAATGAACGTTAAAATCCATCGAGAGCAGAAATCAAAACGTCAACAACAATTGAACGAAAAAGTTGCCAACACACATCGCGCGCAACTCGAAATGCTGAGCTGAAAGAAAAAGTTGGTCCGACCTAAGTTACAAGTTACCTAGTGTGTATACTCCCAATTGATTACACGTGCTCTCGACTTTTTTGCGATATTCGTTAAGTTGACTTCCAGCTTAGGTTGCCTAGTGTGTAGATGGCCAGAGTCTCAGAATCCTAAAGAATGGCATCATCGTATGCATGATTTGTAATCTAATTTAAATCGAACGGCAATCGAAATGAATTGTCTGGGCAATCTAGTGTTAATAAGAAGACATTCCAAAAAAAACCCAGAAGACCTTTCCAAGGTTTGATAATAAGACTGTCCTATAAAACTAAAAATACCACTCGATTTCTAAGAAGACGCCCAAAATCGTTCTGTAAAGGCCATCACCGAACCGACACTGTGCTTCAACCACTAATCCAATCATTCAACAAACTCAGTCGAAGCACATTTTTCGGTCCTTTCGGCCGTTCCTATTCAAGAGGAGAATTTGCTTTGTTTGATGTTCATGTGCCTTTGAGTAAACATATTCCGCACAGTGGGTCGGTTCGATTGCACGGGCAACTTCAATCAGCAGCCGATGAAACGAAATTCAGGGTGCTCGTCAGATGAACAAGATAAACAAATAGGTACGTATTATCTTATTTGATTTGGGAATAAATTCTACAATATTAGCTTTTAATGGCCGTAGGCGTTACGCTCCCTTTTCCTTTCTTCCTATATGCAGTACCGTTGATGCAGCCCTTGTTGGAAATGGATTACGGAGCAGCAGGACGGCTATAAGGTACATAATTACCCATGCTGATTACCACGTGTGTTCCCGAGTAAACTCACACTCCGGACGGATATTATGGACAAATGCGTTCCTGAGCAGGATGCCCCGAGGATACGCAAGTTACAGCTTCTGAAACAACCAATATCCTTGTGACAAATAACTGATTTCCTTATTTCACTTCCTTTCTCGCGATTTGTGACGGTGGTGTTGAATTTTGGTTCTCTTGACTAACTTGAGGCAGATTTGGCGTGAAATTGTTTTTACTTTCTTTCGGTGCATAATGGAAAAAGAATTCTTCAGGAAATAAATCGACCAATAATGCGTGTATCCTCGCTCTAAGACGGATTCCAACAAGCAACATTTACATTCAAAAAACCTTACTTCCTGAATAGAAAGCGTACTGGATGCAAAAGTTTTCAAACTATGCCACGTATTTCCTTTTTGCAGTGTTGTTTGATGTTTACCATTGGTAACGTTTCAATTGAATATCACTTCAAAGCTGTTCCTTCATCAGCCTAATTTGCTTCCACTTCCGTCCAAAACCTAATCCAATTTACTCTGCTTGGTTACGCAATCAAAACGTACAAGAGCAAATATGCGCACATGTATAAATATTCATCGACCCTAATTGCGAGGAGGAAAAAAGGACTTCTAACCGAAAAACACATCACCAGCCGTAACTAAACACAAATTTCACGCTCCTTTGCAGCTCAATTTATTGCGCCTGTCGCCTCAAACCTCAATGCGCCCGTTTCGAACGAAACCTCGGAGAAGCGGAGAAAATTAAAATATGCCAAAAGTGTTTCCGTGTGCCACGTGTGGCCTACTGTTGCCCTTAGCTATATCTAAAGCGCCACGTGGCGCTCGGTAGCCAATAAAATAATTAACCAGTGTGATAATAGCGGTTAAAAAGTGAAAACAATAACAACAAGCAATAGATATATCACGTCGCCTGTTGGCACGTGCCCTAAAGACAACTTGTTGAGCTGGTAAGAGGCGAGCTCATCGGAGACGCGTGGCCGCCATTAAAAAGTGAAAAGAATAACAAATGCTCGTAGGAGGTGTTTGCGTTGTGCGAAAGGAGCGTGCGCACTTGAGTTGGTTGACACAATGGCCGCTAAAGATGATCTTCCGGTAGGCAAGCATCTTTGCTGGGTGGTGGCTTGTAATCGTTCCGGTGCGGGGTTTGAAGTCGTGTGCCGTGATGGGAACTCGCATCTGGTATGCGAGTATCAGATAACATTGGAATGATCGGTGACACGCGGCGGTATCAATGGTTTTTTAATAACTATCCTTGTGGGAATTTTCTGTAGTGATCTCAATCATAGTGGATAATATTATAAATACACTTCTAATTGCACGTGAACTACAAATTCTGCAAATCCCATGGGAAAATGGTTGCATTTGGGAATATCTTTTGAAACTGTTGTTAGAAGATACAATCACGAATTTTCCTTACTTCATCGCTAGGATTAGTTGTACTATTTTCATCGTATCTACATACTTTACCTTACAAAAAATACGAAAAAGATATAAGTAAATCATTGGAGCCATCCACAGAAAAGATGGACGATTGAATCCCTAAAACAAAATTGGAAAACGAATAAATAAAGGATTATACATAGAAATCAAAAATATTTAGTTTCTAGCCAATTTACAAAGTGCGTACCGAAATGCAAAAAGTTATGCATGGCTTGAAGATGTTACGCTGGATCACCTCGTTTCATCAACAACCGTTTTCGCTTTAATTTTCAAAAGAGGACATGTAAATTAATCATACGATTGATCTCAAAATTGTTATTTTCAAGAGAAACCCATCATAGAAAAATGTTAATAGGCGTAACTGTAACGGAAACCTTTGAAAGTTCGTACTGAAGGTTGTACATCGTGAGTAAGAAGAGAATACGGGAAGGTATTGGGTGGGGAAAAATGTAAAAATAAAAAACTTTTCATAACTCGTAACTAGGTAAACTAAATAGTTCAGGAATGAAGACGAGACACGCAAGATTGTTTGTTCCACTTTCTTATTTCAGGAAGTTTTTTTAATGCTATTTTAAATATTTGGCCATTACCGATTTTAACCCTTTAGTCTACAACGTCGAATCACACTTGTGGTGATTAGATTGTGCCAAAACTTACAACATCAAACCTGAATGATTCGGTGTACTCGTCTTTGGTCCGTGCTGTCCGAAATGAATCGTAGGGCAAGTGGCTAATATAATACTGTTATGTTTCTTCTAGACTAGACTTTCATCTTTCAATTACTCCAGTGCAGTAACGTAAAAAAAATTCATAGTGTTAAGAAATTTTTCCTCCTTTATTTCACGCAGGACTACTTTTTTCAGTAAAGGTACAGTTGCTTATGCAACGAAGAGATAGTTGGTTCCAAAATTTTAACGAATTTATTGATGATACCGTTAAAGTTTCCTACAATGAATGTTACATTTTAGAGTCTTCATCTTCATATTCTTGAGTTCAACTTACGTTTTCTAACCTCTTCTTGCTTAGCCCGAAGTAAAATCTAATCCGAACAAAATCCCTGGTGAAATCCTAAATTTTAACATTTTTTTATGTTAGCAAAATTTTAACTATTTTGTCTTAATTTTAAGCTACAATTTACCGTGTCGTACGAAGAAACGATAAAAGAGCGTAATCAGGAGCGTTGGTCCAAAGCACCTAACCTACAAGTTACAAAGCACCTAACCTGTTGCGAGGATTTATTCATTTAGACATAATTCTAATTTATAATTCCTATTTTACTCACTTCAACCAATCGGTAAACTAAATTTGGGCACTATAGTTTACTAATACAGTGTATTTTACTTTTATATATATATAATTAAATTTTAAATAACGATTTTCAAGAGCACATGAGTTCGCTTCCTTCGAAGTTTTAGAACAATGTGAATTCTCTTATTATAAGATCAGTTCAATTATCCGCGTGTATTTTACTTTTATATATATATAATTAAATTTTAAATAACGATTTTCAAGAGCACATGAGTTCGCTTCCTTCGAAGTTTTAGAACAATGTGAATTCTCTTATTATAAGATCAGTTCAATTATCCGCGATCAATCACCTATCATCTGTCAGTTGTTATCCCAAGGTTGTTTTAGCGGTGTGTCGATTGATGAGGGGCGTTCGCAACAGGTACCAAATCAGTATATTTATGAAATAGTTTTTCTACTGTGAACCAATCGAATTGGAAATTCTTTAAGAATTGTTTGGTATGATATATATTACGATTCCCTATTCCGTAAACGGTTTAAACTAACAAAAATTGGAAGCACATTCATTTTCCCAAACATTTGTTCTGCCAGTGTACTCGTACTCGTACTTTCTATTCCGAGGCCGTAAGGTATAATTTTAATATATCACTGCGAATGAGCCGTGCGTAAATCGCTCGCTAGGAATGTAAATAGGCAATTCGGGATTTCTAATACTCAGTCTTGCTCCAACTAGCGAGCAGTCAGCAAGCTAACCTATTTTTTTTTTGGTCAACACAAACTTCAATAGCGGTTCAAACGGTTTGAAATCTGTATACTGTATCCTTTGGAGAATGTGAATATGACGGATTTCGCACCAACTCGTCCAGATGTTAGCATGACCCTCTTAAAATTGAATGAAACTTTCTGGGCATGAAGACCTTACCTAATTGAGCATCTTGGCAAATTGGCAAACTTAGTTTTCCGAAAATTTATCAAGACTAACATGCCCTTTCCATGCCAAATATTTTTGACCATTTTTTAAATATTTTTTTACTCGAAAATGGTAAGCCCTACAAAAAAGTGATCTATACAAGAGTTTTAGAAAAATAATTAAAGAAAAATAAAATTTTCAGAAAAAAATGCTGAAAATTTTTTTTTTCAAATCCTACGTTGAAAAAAATCGATTTCAAAAACTAAAAGTCGATTTTCTCAAAATGGTCATCTCAGATATTGATGAAATGGTAGACTGACATGATCACGTCCATTTAATTCTTGAGTTAATATGATTTTGTAAAGATAGAACTCAAAGCGTAGCAACAACATATTTGCGCACAGACCGTCTCAATGATTGCTCATCTGAAACTTTTACTCGTTCCACATTTTCAGGTGTTCTTCAACTCCTATGCGTTTGAATTGTGCCGTCAGTATTGTGCTTCCTGTTGCAATCACACAATTAAAGCCCATTCGAATTGCTTTAAGAATCGTGACCGGTTCTGAGCGAGGAATGACACAGCGTCGACTGAAGTCTCTTTGTTTCGCAATCACTTTTTGTTTTCATAAAAACCGTCTATGACGAAGCCCTGATGGAAGCCTTCGACTTAGCCTGAGTGGCAATGAATGTATGGGAAAAAATTCATCATCGAACTTAGAGAATCGGCTATGTACATAGTCAGCATAAGATGGTCAGGGTACTATGAAGAAACTCCCCTTCGAATTCAATTGGAAATGACTTTTGGTTTCTTCCAGCAGTTCCTCCGTCAACATGACTCAGCAGTCAGTCGGGCGTTTAGTCGCTATCTCCCTCTACGACTCGACTATCTCATTTCATACTTCCCCTTCAAATGGATTTCATTATATTCTGAAGTGACTCCTTCCAGACTGAATTAGTTCTTCTCTCTCATGTATCCCGTATGCATGTATCGAAGTTTGAGTTCAACGTGGTTTGACATATACTAAAGGTTTGATTTGTATCGTACACGAAAATTACTCACACATATAAAATAGCGTGCTGTGTTGTGTTCAGAAACATTGACTAATTTGTGAATTTTGTTGATATAAACTCGTTTTTCTGTATGTTTTTTTTCACAAAATTGAACTCGGAGAAAAAGTGAACTAAAATTTTGTTTAGAATTTCTCCCAAACTGCACGCTGTTTTGCACGCCATTTATCAATCCTAACACGAGGGCCTTGCTAGCATACTTAATAACTGTCTGTTCCTTGTTCCTTGGTTTGAGTTCGCGGTGGGTAGACAATAAACGGTCCATTAATAGTGTAACTACTCTTTTGCATTAGAAATCAAGTTTTCGTTTCAATTTATATGGACGTAAAAATAAGATTGTGTACGCGAATAAAGAGATTCGTGTCAGGGGAAAGTAGCAATGAGGATTAAAGTCAGTTAAATGAAGAGCCAGATTTGTATTCATTAGTCACATCAATTAGAATAATTATTGACTAGAATAATTCATCAGTCATCTTCGCTCTCAACGCTCGACAACTCATTTTCTAGTCAATTAAAACTATGTTGACGACGAATGCCGAAGTAGACCCAGTCGAAGTGAAGCTACTGAGAGGAGAGTCGATTTTCATTTCTCATCTTCGAAGATTTCAGGCCCTGCCTCAAATACCAGCTTCTGCGTGGCAGTCCAACAACACACATCCGTTCCACAATCCCAGAAAACTTCCGTGCCGCAAATGACTAATCCGCCCCACAGATGCCGTCCAGAAACAGTCTCCCTCTACTTCAAGCAATTTCATCGTTCATGACTCTTCTTACCAACCGCTATGATCGTGTGTCGCTAGGAGATGACTCGTCTATTCTTCAAAGTACCAGATTCGGTTGGGTCGTAGTGATCGGCAAAAATGTCAGTTCAGCAACCCCTGCATTGTCAGCGAGTTGGTCAATATGCACGATGTGAACGCTACCGAAGAGCTCCAGCCGCCGTATTTCCTTCCTCACCATGCAGGGATGAATCCAGAGAGTAGCACGACCAATATTCGGGTAGGTTTGAATGTGTCGTGTCGTTCCATGTCTAACATGTCGCTCGACGATTTTCTTCTTTCCGGTCGCACCATCTGGTTACTCTGGTTACAAGCATACTACGCTTCAGATTCAGCCATCACGTCGTTTCAGCTCTCATTGAGAACATGTAACAGTTCGGCTGAAAAGTTCATAAGGTTGACGTCTAGATGGCGCCTCTTGCAAAAATCTACTTGACTATCACAAAGCACCATCTTTCAATGGATACGTGTCAAAATTTGACAACAATCGGTCGATTGGTTCGTGAGTTTCAAAATTGAGAGTGAAGCAACTTTTGTTATTGTGAAAAAATGGAAAAATCACGAATCAACGATGGCAAAATTGCATGAATTGGGCTTTGAATTGCTTCCGCATCCACCGTATCCTCCAGATCTGGCCCCCAGCGACTATTTTCTGTTCGCAGACCTGAAAAGAATGCTCGCTGGCAAGAAATTTAAGACCGATGATGAAGTGGTTAACGAAACTGGGGCCTATTTTGAGGAAAACTGAAAGAGTTCTATAAAAATGGTATCAAGTTGCAAGATCGCTATAATCGCTGTATCGCTCTCGGAGACAATTATGTTAAATAATAAAATTGAATTTTGCAAAAAAATTGTTTTACTGTGTTACCTTATAAAATTTTCAGCCGAACTGTTACCGTCAAGGCCTGATTCACAAATCAGACCAGCCTCTCCATGTGTCATCATGTGTCGTGACGATTCTGTCTCATCGCTCAAGGTGTATCAGCGTTGCACTATCACCTTCGGCACCAGTAGTACCCCGTTTCTTGCAGACAGAGTATTGGAAAAGCTCACCAACTATGTAGAGAAGACATTCCAGCGTACGTCATGGGTTCTACGTTGATAATCAATTCGTGGATTCAGACAATACCGATTCATTTGCCGAATTCTACAGGGAAATCATCGCGATGCTTGTATCTACAGGTTTTCCGACAGTGATCATCTGATTACCATGCTGTGTGGCGCCACGTTCCGTTCGAAAACAATCCCGCAGATTTCATCTTCCGTGGAAGGGACCTCGGCAAACTTTTGACGTAGGACTACGTCTAACCGGAAGATATAGGGGGTGAAATGGAAATCTAGGCACTGAACAAGTAGGAAAAAATGCAAGATTTGGAACGCTTATAACTCGAGCATTTCTCAATAGATCGCAAAGGTTTTTGCATCAATTGATAGGAAATATATCTACGCATCTATCATAACGAATAACATTTCATTTTTCTTGAGATAAATAATTGAATAATTGTGAAATATCAAGCATTGTCCAAATACACTATGTGCCCATTTTTGATTGGTCCATTTTGTGCTCCTCAAATCGTACCGACCAAAACGGGCAACCAGAGCAGCAGCGAAATAGAATGAAGCACGATTGGAAAGGAAAAAGAAAAAAAAGAGGGAAACATTGGTCGCAGTCTCACACATGCGTAATTCTCGAGCCAGCCAGTCAGCTTAAAAATCCCCTCTCCGCTGCCGTAACGATCATTCTCATCCGAACCGTACACCACATCGTTTCGCATCACCTCACATCAACAAACCAACACAAGCAGCCATGGTTGGATATGGCAAAGGAGGAAAAGTGAAGGGAAAGGCAAAATCCCGCTCGAACCTTGATCTGGAGTTCCCGCTCGTGTTGATCTGGAGTTCCCCGCAAGGGTAGCTAGGCCGAGCGCGTTAGTACCAGTGCACCAGTCCACCTAGCCGGCGTTATATAGCTTCGGCCGCCGAAGTGATCGAGTTAGCTGGCAAAGCTGCTCGCGACGATAAGAAAACCTGCATTCGGAACAGAACACATTCGGTTCGGTGGACATCAAGACAACAGGCAGTTGCAGCGAGTGGCGAGTGGCAAACGCAATCGCAAAACGGCATCAGGTAGCAGAAGAAAAAAGTTTGTTCTTTATAAAAAACTACTTTGGTGGCAAATCCAGAACAAGGCGGCTTCGAGGGAGTTCGAAATGGTTTTTTTTCAAAACCACGAGTACTAAGTTTTCTAAATTGGAACCATTCCATAAAACAAGGCGCTTTTCAGGGCCATTAAACCTTCCAAGAAGAGTTTAGGAAATAAAGTTCAATGCTTTCTAAAACATTATCCAAAATAATAATAAAACACAAATTGATGTTTTCATAATTTGTTTGCCAGGATCTGATGAGTATGTGAATTTGGCAGTTGTTCTGAGCTTATTGATAGTTGGGGACTTTCCTGATTATTCAATTTTCACCAATTCTTAAATTGTTTCCAGATTTAAAGTACAGTAATCTACAATTAGTTCGACATTTAGCTAATTGGACGGACATGTAATGCGACTTATTTAGTTGGACATTTTTGTAAACATAGAGATCCAAATTATGACCCCACATTGAAAGTCGACACTGTACCACTGTCATCGCAAATGTTCAATTACAGGTTAAAAATTACCTCCAATCCGGCACTGAGTGGTGATAATGCGACGTGCCATTGAATGTAATTTACTGTAAAATATGTCACAAGCTGGATGGGAAGAAATTTTCCAACTGTGAAAGCTGTGGCGAGTGACAACAAATCGCTAAACAGGAAGGTTTAACCGAACAAGATGGGGATATCGAGTGATAACAAAACAATAAACTCTTTAGACTTTTTGTGATCCTGAAAAGGACCCTTTTTAGTCTGTATGTGAATCCAACGAGCGAACAAATCGTAATGAATGTATTTTTTTGCCATCGCTCCCTTTTAACGCTCATTCGTTCGTCTCGTTGGACCCACCCCTTTGGCTGAGTCTGCCGATTTGTCTCTATCCTGTGAGTGTGTACCGCTAGAGTATAAAAGCTGTCCCCTTTGTATAGTCCTACGTCACTCCGGTTATGTCCCCGACATTACCCACCCGTCTTTTTTTATGCTTCGGCGAACCGACGTGGTTACAGTCCTTGACTTTGTCTAATCCAAAGACATACCAATTTCCACAGCTACCACGGAGGTTCATGGAGTACGCAAGACCGTAGCTCTTCTAGTTGCTGAGCAAGAACCAGAAATCATCAAACGCTGTCACAGCGTGCGTCAAATTCTCCGAGTCACCGCACTACCCCGATGGTTCTGCGTGAACTATCACCGACACAAACGCGAAGGACCTTGGAGACTATTCCGAGAGTCGCATCGGGATACGTGAGATTCATCGCGTCGTTGTCATGGGATTACTCTCGTCGTATTCTGAGGTTCGTCCGACGGTGATGTGACGAGTGCATTCGATGGTGACGAACAGATGAATCACAACTAAAAATCGGTTCATTATAAGGAACGTCAAATCATGCACCTCTTTAAAAAGGACCAATGCCAGGAGTAGTAGTTCACTTCGAAATATTTCGAAAAAGCAAATTTTGTATTTCCTAATTTTTATAATGTATTTGACTATGACTATGACTATGACTAATAATACGAAAAATACATTACAACTTTGACATCATATTATAATTAGATTACATTACTTTACTCTATCCAGTACATACATTTTGAATAATAAACATTTCAAATGATAAGCATTTTTGCATAGGCCCTTTAGCTTGATGCTGATCGTTTGTTTATGTTTGTAATATAGAGAGTCACCATAGCTGTTTTAGACGTTAAACATAATTCCTGATCGATTGCTGCTGGATTCTATACGGTGGAGCGAATTTATACGTTATAACGTTGAAAATTAACATGAACGAAGGTATGCATTTTGGTGATCGATTCATACACGAATTCTAAATAGATTTCAATCGAGCGGATACACTGCGAACGCTACCGACACTTCCAGGCAAATAGGAGCAAACTGCAGACGGTTTAGATGTAGCATTTCGGTTTCGGTAAGCTCGAGGAACAGAAGCCATCATTGTGACCGGATAACTTGCGAAAGTGCAATATGAGTTAATCATTGACTCGACGGAAGAAGACCAAAAAACGAATCGGGCTAGAATTGCGGATCAAGCAGTTGGAACTGGACCAGTACTTGATTGATGGCAGACTTCAATAACGGACTACAGAGCAAATGGATCGGATTACAACTGATACCGATGGAATTAGGATTCTCGTTCTATGGACGTCTTTAGTGCACTGCTGTAAAGTTAAATTGAATGTTTTCTATTATTGTCTTTATTGTTGAATCTAAATATAAACCCTGCTTCGAAAAGAAGTATCGAATTGTGGTTCTCGGATAGTGAAAAGATTGTCTGGGATACACTTCGATCCATCCCCGGCATGTAAGAAATTGCTCCAAAAAATATCACAATCAGAAAGGCTTCCATAGCAAATCGTTAGTTTGAACAAAATTTATTGTTCGTTTTTTTTTGCTTTGAATGAATATAATCATAATCAAAACCAGAATGAGAACAAACATAAAGGCATTACTATTTCAACTTATTTGTTTTATGTCATACTCGCGGAAATCGTGCAAACAGAACATTGTAACCAAAAACTCCGAGAATATAACGAAAAATGAACAAAGTTCATCGCGTGAAACATTTGAAACTCGCCTCTCGGAATACTAAAGCATTCCTAAACGTATTGTCGCGTTGTAAAATGACTCTCAGAATAACCCCCCTTGTGCAGTGGATTGAATACACGAATATTATAGTTGCTAACAGAGTAAAATTCAATAATTTAAGTCTTAAAGTATAGATTGAAATAATTTATTGTTTTCAAAAAATGTATACCCTTTAGGTATATCCTCATGGCCGAATGGTTAACGGCACGCATATCCAGTCGGGGGTTCGGGTTCAATTCCTGTTCTGGTAGGAAGAGAACTTTGATCAAAGAAATGTCATCCGACTTGCACTATAATCATGCGCATTCTAAGACTTGTTATGGCGAAATCCCTCTAGGAATGTTACTGCCATTGCAGAAGATACCCATGAATTATCACTGAATTACGCTATAGGTAACTGATATGAAATAATATTCTACCAATGCAGGGCAATTGATATCTAGAAAAAAGGTAAGGAAGAAATGGTGACCACAACACTATACGCGGGGCGCGACAGGACACAACACTTATTGTTCTTAAAAAAACGTAAACGTTAACGTAGTTCTTACGTTAGCACAATCCAAAAAATGAGTGAAGAAATGGTGTACAAAAATTTTTAAATTGCTAAGAAGCAATTAATTTTGTTTTTTGTTTAATTAGTTTTGTTTTGATTATTCTATTAATTTAAACCAGAAATTAACAAAATCGGAAAACCTTCATATGGATTGCATTGGCAACATTATTCTTGATGTCGTACTACCAATAATAAACATCCGAATCCAAACTTCAATTGCATGTCGGAAAACAAAATAAATTTGATAAACCTTCCAGCATCGGCGAATAACTTTCGATTGTGTGCTGCTCATAAATCACAACAGCGAAACAAAAGAAAATTGGGTTTTTAAAAATCCTTTTCCTCCTAACAAGCATTTAAATACTGCTTGATGTATGACTTCTGAACGAACTTGAATTTCACCCCTATACACTCGTATGCTGAAAAACCAGAGCAAGGACAATCCCGTTTGCCACCCCAGGAACGTGATGCTGCTGCGATAGAGAGAACAAAAAAATCTTTTGTTTAGCCATCACCTGCCTTTCGAGCCTGGAACTCAAAATCCATCTACAAACAACGAAAACGGGACGAGCTAAGCACGTGGTGCTCTACGATCGGAGAGCTGTCAGCCAATGCAGAAGTCGGTCGAGTTACAATCAATTCGCCCCCGTATAATTTTATCGTAAATCAGCAGAAATCTGCCTCAGTTGCTATGCACTGACACACTGACTTCGGGTACCTTCTGCATACATTAACGACAAAGGGAAGCAATGCTCGGCGCAAACACTAAAATTAATTTTATTGCCTTCAAACCCAGTAAGCTGCCGATCGGCCATAAAACTTTTCCGAAATCAATAGATCTCATACCGAAGCGCATAACCGGGAATGGAGGGTGGCTAAATGTACCGCACATTAACAGAAGAGAAAGACCATCGTGGAACCGGACTGTGTGGGTCATTGAAGTAAAATCTTCGATCGGAATCTATGTATTCTGCGTTCTGAGGGAGAGACGAATGCAGCGAGATAACAATAATCATAAAAATTGATTGTCCATTATTTGATCTGATTATTCTTTTGTTTTGAGGTTGTTAAACTGTTCTCGACCAAAAATGTGATGATTTATGCTGGACATGCCGAGCTAGTGAATATGTAGGCCAAGGGCCAACGGGTGCATGACAAGACTGAATGTTTCAATTGAATCACCGAATAGAATCATCAGACATAGTTCCATGTGAGCATGATAATTCGCAATGTGTGTTATCTACACTATGAACAAGGACATGTGAGAAAATATAACAATACAAATGATGCCTTCCACTACATCAGTTGGCAGAACTGCATTTTGAAGAACCCGAAAGGGTTCTAACCACATGAAACATTGCACTTGAAATGAATGCATCTGTGAAAATAAAACACATTATGCAAGGCCGATTCAATGTGATTCAAAGTAAACACTTCAAGTTTTTCTATTGAACGTATTGCGTTGCGTGGTAAGCAGATTTAGCAGGTGATACAACATTTTTATTTCTGAAATTGAAGTTTTCTGTTATGATAAGCAATACACAATGCATGCGAGCATATTGTTATCTGATACCATATCAAATGAATACATAAAAAATATGTCAATAACATTAGATATCGTGCTGATTTCACTAACCTGCGTGTTTTGCATAAACAGAGTAATGAAACTCATATATGCGAGTAACGAAACGAAAACGAAACTCATATATGCATAAACAGAAAAAAAATTAATTACAATTTGAAATCAGAATGCGCTATAGCAATTCATTGTGAATAAATTTCAAAAGAATCTGTTCGGTGGTTTCAAAGAAATTACAGTCGCCGATCGAAAAATAAAAATAGCAATGTACAGCCCCCTTAATAATATAGTTAGTCCAATCCTCTTATTGTTTACAACAAAAATAGATATTAGGGGTTATCCTATAAGAGCAGAAGGATTTGAAGCTGAAATAAAAAAAGCGGAATATCTTTATTTGATGAACAAAGTTATGCCATTTATCATTCGAACAAAATATTATTCAAATAACTAACTCGATTTTCTTGCATCGGTGTTCACGTGTACTCCAATTTTGGATGACTTGTTGCACCATTTCCGCTGGAATGGCAGCAATAATCATATAGGGGAACCGCGGGTAAGACGGACAGTGGGGGTATGATGGACAGATGGTTGATTCGCATAGTTGCATTACGAATTTCAAATTTCTGTTGAAGTTACATCCACACGCGGAATCATGTTCGATTTTCGGTTTTCGTTTCTCTATTCCTCTTTTGATCAGTATTCATTGTCATAGGACGGTTTAAATATTATAGAATAGTCTGTAGAAGGGTTTCTTCTACATGCTATTCTATAATATTTAAACCGTCCTATGACAATGAATACTGATCAAAAGTGGAATAGAGAAACAAAAACCGAAAATCGAACATGATTCCGCGTGTGGATGTAACTTTTGCGGCTTCGATATTAAGCATTTTGAGTGGTTTAATTGCAAAACTGAGTTCGTTGATGGTTATATTTCGGTTTGTGAGTTGACCTCTAAACCTCTATGCTTCGTATATTATGAACATGTCCATGTGGGTTTTTTAGATTAAACGCTCACGCAAAAAAATCGTATAGCTCCCCATAAAAATTTTTATTCGCTCCGTCGATGGTAACACTGCATTCTCGTCTCTTCGGGACGATAATATTCGGCTACTCGTTCAGTCTGATCGGATGGTTTTTAGTGTCAGGATGAACAATTTACAAGAACGTGTATTTACAAGAACCGAAGCCTAGATGATACTTTGTCCTCTTATGGTAAGTATTTCAACATTTCTTGTCGTCGATTACTTCCTCTAGGGGTACATGAAGGACCGTTGCTATGTTAATAAGCCACAAAATTTGGAGGAACTTAAAGAAGAAATAACTCGGATTTTCAATAGCATCGAAGTCGTAATGTTAGAGTTGTGCATGAAGAATTTTGCTCACCGCTTAAAACGCGTTATCAAAAAAAAGGGTGGCCAGATTGAAAATGTCCTAAAATATGCTTTATTTTCTTTGTTTTTCATAAAAATCGGTTCACTT
Source organism: Toxorhynchites rutilus septentrionalis (assembly GCF_029784135.1). Lineage (NCBI taxonomy): Eukaryota > Metazoa > Arthropoda > Insecta > Diptera > Culicidae > Toxorhynchites > Toxorhynchites rutilus. Next base: position 213,698,788 of record NC_073745.1, on the reverse strand, counting down.
TTGTAGATGTTATTAAAATTTGTTGCTTGAGCATTTAATCTGAAAGACCCTGTAATTTTGAAGTTCATAACTTCTGAACAACTAAACCAATGAGCTAGCCTCTTATTAAAAAATATTGAACCTGAAAAAAACGGATTTTATTTTCGTAATTATTGATTGTAGTCGTTTTTTATTGTTTTCAGGGCTTTGGACTAGAGGGTGATATGGTGATTTGAGCTTATTGGCTTCAATTTAATATGTCGATCATCTAATTCGGTTCAGTAGTTCAATTGTTATGATTTTTTTGCGGAAAAAACATTTTTAGGAAAAAAAGGTTTTCGAACCATCGGTTGAATTTAAAAAATCATATCTCAAAAACGAAAAATAAAGCATCTCTGGTATCGAGATATGGTATGTAAAAGATCATCAAGGAAAAATATAAAAAAGTATGGCGCTCTCTAGTCCAAAGCCATTAAAACAATAAATAACGACTACAATCAATAATTACGAAAATAACATCCATTTTTTTTTCAAGTTCAATATTTTGTAATGAAAGGGTAGCTTCAATTTGATATGTCGATCATCTAAATCGGTTCAGTTATCAATTTTTGAAAAAAGGCATTTTTGGGAAAAATTGGGTCAAACTGCGTTCTAAACTGTGAGTCGTCAATAACCAAGACATCAGCGCTCACCACGGTAGAACCTAAGACGACTGCGGGAACCGAACGTTGCTGCCACATACGCGCAGCGTCTTGAAGCAGCGTTACCGGTGGTAGACAAACTGAACAGTGCTCCCATCGAGAAATGCTGGAACACCCTGGAAGCAGTAATTAGCAACACAGCAGAGGCGTCATCGGGTATGAACGACTATTTTAAAGAATCTGGACAACAGAACGAATGGTTTGGCGACGAGTACCGACCGCTTCTGAGCGAGAACCGGTACAGTGAATAACGACAACGTACCTCCTCTGATGCTGTGAAGTTACGGATCAAAACTACAGAGCAGCTGGTAAAGATGGTCTTTAAGAAGAGTTCTTCGAAGCAGATCCGGGAAATCTTATAGAGTGCATGCACCGGGTAATAGTCAGGATCTGGGACATGGAACAGCTACAGGAGGAGTGGAAAGAAGGAGTAATCTGTCCCATCTATAAAAAGGTGGCAAGCTGGATTGTGAGATCCACCGTACAATCACGATCCCAAATGCAGTCCATAAAATTCTATCCCAGATCCTCTTTCGCCGTCTATCACAGCTATCGACAGCTATGGAGAATTATGGTCGAACATAGCTTTCCCCGAAAGCTGACAAGCTGATCCAGGCAACGATGAACGGTGTGAAGTGCAGTGTTTGGATTTCAGGCGGTCTGTCGGAGTCGTTTCAGACTCACAAGGGACTTCGACAAGGCGATGGACTCTCCTGTCTGCACTTTAACGTGGCGCTGGAAGGTTTTATACGAAAAGCGAGTTTGAACAAATCCAATCAGTTTATCTGCTTCTCTGATGACGTGGACATAATTATAAAAACACATGCGAAGGTTGTGGACTTGTATATCCGATTGAAACACGAAGCAAGGCTTGGGTCAATGCGTCTAAGACTAAAACTCTGTTGGCAGGAGGGACTGATCGTGACAGATTCCCTCTTGGTGGTGGTGTTGTACTCGACTGCAACGAACTCGAGGTGGTGGACGAGTTTATCCACCTTGATCCAGGCAACTTTATATTCAGTAGGTCGCAGAACTCGTTGCTATACAAAGGAATACATTTTTTCAATTCGATGCCCAGGGAAATAAAACGAGCGGCAACAATGGCAGAGTTTAAGCGAATGTGTATTTCCCACGTTAAATCTGTTTTATAAACAGGGTCTCGAAAATTTTTTGTAAATTAATTTTTTTATGTTTATTAATTATTGAAATTTAAAAAAAAAATTACGAGTATCTCAAACTGCCATGTTCGTACTGATGATGATGATGTTTTTTTTATTGTTTTGTAGATTATTAAAAAAAAAGAAAAACGAGTGTTGTCTACGAAAGTTTGAGCCTCGCGCGCGTTTGGTGGGCCTGGACTAATGTTAATAATGAACACTGGCAGTAAACTGACACACAATGAAATTTTATGTAGGGTCTGAAGTGGAAACTGGAATTGGGATAGCTCATTCAGAATTGTCGTAAACTATCTTTCACCAGATGGTGGTATCGATTATTTCTGATTGTAGCAGATCTCTTTTATGTTCTAAGTTGAAACTTTTGGATATTGGGTTCAATTCCCAATCAGTCAAGGATCTTCCCGGGTTGGAAATTTTGTTGACATGCCTTGGAAAAAACTTTGGGCCTGAAGTTGAGACTATGACTATGTCAATGTCAATATGGATAGGAACATTGTTTGTTTTTTCGCAGTTTATGCCTATTTTTAATGTTCTATTGATATATATTTATGCCTGCAACAGAGTCAGTTCGCTTTGTTTTTATTTTTATAATACTGGCTTCTTGATACGTTTGAAAATAAATATTATCTATAAGATAAATCGTCCTGCTCAAACCTTTGTAGGGGTATGAGGCGGGCCATCATCATTCGTTGATAACAACTAACAACAGCCGTGAAATTCGAAGACGCAGAATCAACGGAAGTCGTGCCTACTATGAGCTCTACAAATCCCTAAGGTCCAACAAACCCCGGTACAAAGTGTACCATGTACTAGTCTCTTATATGACCGGTAGTCCTTTACAGGCACGTAGCATAACACGAAGTATACACGTATACACGAAGTTTGAAGAAAAAGAATGAACCACAAACTGACACAACTCTACGGCGAACCCAGCATTCAAAAAGTCGCCAAGGCTGAACGAATATGATGATCGGAACATGTTGTTAGAATACCGAACAGCAGACCCACAAAGATCAGGACTGCAAATGTTCCAGTTTAAACTGCATTCTTCCAATTTTTTTCTCTCGATCCATTCAAACAGTAGAATCCCAAAAACATTCAGTTTTGTGACGTAGGACTACGTCTTTCATTAAGGGTGCCAAATCAGAAAACATATCACGTTTTTCTGAAATAAAGTTAACGTTAATAACTTTTTTTGCTGCGAACGGATTTTGACGATTTTCATACCAATCGAAATTTGTTTGATATGTTATACATTACAATCCTACAGTCTGGAAATGTTTGAAGTCGATGTTTTAATTGGAAGCATTTTCATTTCCCATACATTTTAGAAACAGCATAAAATCCACCCTCGCACAGTAAGTACGATGAATATTGAAAAAAATCAGAGTTTTGTTTGGTGATCTCGAAAGCAGACACGGTTTGCTGACGAGCGTCGAACGAGAATGAAGTGTCTTTCTTAAGGCAGGTAGAGAAGGAGTTTGAAGTAGTTTTCTTCCCAAAGGCTCTTCTCAAGGCTTGAGACGAATGAAGTCTTAAGCTTAAAATCTATATAATTCAAAAGAAGAAGAAGAAAGCAAATTTTCACTTCCCGTTTGGTGGTCATCGACGCAACATCGTTGCCGGCGAGCGTCGAGTGAAAATGATTTGTTCTTCTTTCACAATGCACGGAAGATGGCTATAGGTGCGATACCACTAAACGACACTAAATAACATGAAGCAACACTTGATACTTGCAAATATCGCTATTTTTGTTGTTTTATGGGGATTTATTGAAGTAGTTAAGAAATGTGGAATAACAATGGGTGCTGATGGAACAAATATTTAATCGCATATGGCCGAGTGTGTGTGTTTGTGTCAAATGCGAAAAAGCTCAGAGCGCAATGAATACTCAGTGCAATGCGTGCATTGACACGAAGAAACAAATTGCGACATATGATCACTTCGTGTATCGTTCTCGCAAAGGCAATAGAGAATCGCTGCTTCTAGAACTCTTTCAACAAAGCCAAGGGTTAATAATTTACTCTTTTCAGGCTCACCGGAACTGATCTAACAAAGAAATTTCTTTGCATTTATGAATAATATCCGAAATGATAAAATTAAGTAAAGCAAATGCGTAGACGTACGTCCTAAGCGGCCATATCTTGGATTGAACCCCCTACAATTTCTAAAGCATTAAACAGTAATAAAAAAAAGGCAAAATTAGGATTAGTTAGAATTACACAAAATGTAAAACAAATGTATAATGTTAAAATGTAAAATGTTTAAATTATCACAAACAAGAAAATATAAAAATTCACTCACTGTCACTGTACATCGTCTTTTTGCTTGCAAATATGAACAAAATAAATAAAAATCGATTCTTCCAGCTTTTCCGGTCTTTTTTCAATTGTTTCCATCCTTTTCAAAATCTGATTTTCTCATCACTTATTTTACCTATTTTATGTAAAATAAATTCACAATATATAAATGTTATCCCTCGCTTTACCTCGCAAGGGATGCAAGGGATGGATTACACATGGTGAGCGTGCAGTGCATGTGGTGAAAATACAGTGTTTTGGTCGAACAGTTTAGCGACGATCTATAATCAGCGATTTTATGGACATGAAGCAATAAATATGAGATTTTTCACGTTTTACCCAAATAAACCGTGCTTTCTAGAGACTCTAGAAGACAAGATCCTCAAATATTGTTTCACTGTAATGTTCGAGTTGTGGGAAAGGGAATGGTTGATTTCACCGTTTTATGAACTATTGGGTTGGGGAATAAGTTTTTAGCGTTGCTTTTATTTAAACAGAAAACAATAATTATATCAATAAGTTAATCAATTATTCATTTTTGCCGCCAATTCACGATTGGTTTGGCGACCGTTCTCCTTCAAATGTGATTTGAGACGCTCTTCAACGAATACAGAAGGAGCGTGTTAGTGACGTCTAAGTCGCCATTTTCGAACTTTTCAAACCATTTCCGTGCTGTAGACTTTCTCCATACACATCGCAAATGTTGTGAGCCACTTCGGCAGCCTTCTAACTTCGATGAAAAACAAAGAAGAGCAGATGTCAAAAAGTGATTTTTGTCCCTTGCGTCTTCCATTTCTAAGCCACAAAACTAATAAAAAATTAAATAACTCGAGAACAAAATTGATAGAGTTTTGTAGAACGAGGAAAATTTTCTATCGTATGAACACTTACTTTCTGCAAAACAGTAAACAAATCGTTGTAAAATAAAAGAAATATAAAAACGCAATGAACTTATTCCCCAACCCAATACATATAAATATCACACGAAGCCTCGAAGGTGATTCTATTTCTCAAGCTTTGGAGTGGGTGAAGGCATATTTTAGATAAATCTAAACCGATATTCTTAAAATAGAACGATTTCACACGATCCAGTTTTTTAAGGCACTCTTCCAGTTTATTGAGAAATATCATTGTCAACCCTGGCAAAAATGATGTTCGCATCGCATCCGGTGGGGACGAGAAGAAGAAGAGCCCCGGTTTGACTAGGTAATGCAAGACTTGAGAAAAGTTGGTGTCTCCCGGAGATGGATGAAACGTTGTGAAGAAGTCGTCACCAAAAAGGTATAATTTTTTTTTATCAAATTCTTCTTTCGTGATATTTGCTTCAATGTCAGTCTTCAGTGGAGTTGCACTTTCTCGGCGCATTGTATTTAAATTTATCACTTCTTTGTTTACCTTTTATACTTTGTCGAGAGAAAATGTCGGATGACTAGAAAACGAACTCATTTTTGCATACGCGATGGAAGTATTTGTCGCGCCTCCGTAAACCAACAAATTGTTACCCTTGCGACGCTACGCATAGCTAAGGCTCGAATAACCAGTTTTCTATTATAAAAATAAACTGTTGGAATATTAATTACTGACGCATGACCCCAATGCAACAATAACCATAATTTGTTGCGTCCCTACGAGGGAAGGATGGGCCGAAATGCCAACCGCTCCGTTCAAAGCGGAGCACCCGCGTTCGTTCCAATTCTCATTTTAGGGGATGGAAGGAAAGTGGTACCTATTTGAATTAATAATGGTTTTGTCGGAGGAATAAACTCACCCTAAGATGTGCAAATCCTCCTGTGCGAGGCAAATGAAAGTAATTCAATATTCCGAGGAGTGCAACTCGCTTCCAGCTCTCGGTTAAAAAGCTCTATGCTTGCAATGATTGGGTAGTGGCTTGAAGGATGGTTGCAATCGGCGTTGGTAGCGGTAATGTTTTTTGGTGGCACGATTGATACCACCCCAACCAGGTTTTACGCTTCTTGCACTGATTATCGCATAAGCAGTGAGCAATGATTACAAGGAGTACCATGAGTAGCTTTAGGAATTTCTTGTCTTTAGAAAGCAAATAACGAGATTCAAATGGTACCAACAACGATTCTATTCCATAATTTTCGCGATCCGAGCAAATTCGGTTCATTTCATTAGAAGACTAATTTCTTCAATGTCTACTGGCCAAACCAAATGTATGCCAATTACCCAAAAAAGAAAATTTTCAAAAAAAAAGCATTATTAATCCACCAATAATCCTGATTGATATTGATTGCTACTGTGGATACGATGGCCAATTTTGCTCTAATGGAAGCTGCTAATGGAGGAGAGTGTCAATGTTTCTCTGGTAGATCTACCGTGACCAATAAGCTGCATAACAAACATCCAAGCCGTGTCCAAATCTCCCAAATTTGCAGATTATAACGGCTGCTGACAAACGTGAAATCCGATAAATCGTTTTTGTCAATCAACCAAAATTTTTGGAATAAAAGCCATTGTGTTTTTCCCCTACGTTTTTGGTTTCGTAATTTTTTTCTCTGTATGTAGCTACTTGCGGAAGTGATGATTCGAATTTTGAAAATGTGGTTTGCGCAATCTAGGGAGAATTGGTTGTGTAAACCTGCCAACAAATGTATGCCGAAAAATTGTCATCTTGGCATCATTAGCATTTTTAGCATGCTTGCTTAACGTTCTAATAATACAGTACACCAAATGCATGTATGCAAAAACGAATGAATTATGAGTGGTTTAAATCTCGACTTGCCACTGTGACATAGGATTCTGTAATGCAACGCTCGATGCAATTGCAGTAACCCTCCAGATTTATTGCGATCATAATTCGCCCAAACATATTTTTTATCGTTAAAAATAATAAAATCCTCATTAGGTGTTCGGGCAACGTTTATCCGAAAATCGATGCATTTCCACCCATCGCCAGGGACACTTTTTTCGAAAAAGCATAAAAAAATCACTATCATGCAACCAAAATCGCTTCAGTTAACTTCCTCACATCTGTCGGTGTTAACGATTTTTGCGCCCTTATGCTTTTTAGCACAGCACACAGCCACGTGTCACTCACTGCACGGATGTGAACACATTCGGGAGGGAGCATAAGTCTGATTGAGAGCGGTAATTAATTTTCCCGAACTTGTAACAGGTAACCGGAAACAGTCAACAGTCGGGACAGGACAACGTTATGAATGGCTAATGTGGGAAATCAACGTTTCTTCTGTAAATTCATTGGTTTGACTTGTATGTCGTGTGTATGCTAATGCAGCTGCCGCGTTCCAATTATGCTCCGCTACACTTATGTACAATCTATTGCATTGTTTTTGGTCGTTTGGGAATGTTGCTAGAAAGAGGGTGGTAGAGTGTGTTGACGGAAGTGACGTTTAACTTATCGCACTATAAAATCAAACAGAATTATTTGTTTACGAATGTTGATGTAAAAGTAAATGTAAAGTATCCGAAGGTGTAAAAACGTTTTTTTTTTGTTGTGGTCACACACCCAGAAAGTTGAAACTCTACTCTTTTGACCCCCATGGCGGAAAGGATCTCTCAGTGGGCGTTCTATACGGCAGAGGATTAGGTTCGGTTATTATTTGTTAAGTTCGGACAACATAAAAAGAGGTGTTGCGATTGTCATAAAAATAATCTCGAAATCACGCTGCGATAAATTCGAAAAAAAATGTGTGTATTGTAATCCCACTGATTACGGCTAGTCAGGTGATGTAAGGCAAAATTTAATAAACGACTTTTTTTGTGATTCTTGAGAGCTATCGTAACTAAATTCTATCTTGAAACCGTAGCGTTTGAGCGTTTCTAAATCACAACTGGCAGAAGAATATAAAATACTGCATAACCCTCTCCACTTTGAATGAAGCTTTCAACATGTGCAGATGCTAGGATTTTGTTGGAAAGGCCATCACGATTCAAAACGATTTTTATTTGAAAAAGGCATATTTGCTTAACATTTCTGAAAAATTATAAATAAGACATAAGTATTATTTCTCAAAAAATCATAAATCGAGAACTGTTTTTTATCCCATTTGTTTATTTCAGTAATGAGCCTGAAATAAATGAATGGGATAAAAAAACAGTTTTCGATTTATGATTTTTTTAGCTGTAACAGAGCCGAATTTTAATCGTGTACATGTCATATGTTTATCATATCTATAATTAGCACATTACACAGTTGCCATTTTTCGGCGTTATAGTATTCCTTCTATACCATTGCATATGGTACATTACATTTCACAGTAGCCATTTAGGTGTAAGAGTATTCGTTCTGTTCTTCCATTGTCCAGTTAGACCGGACAGCGGAGACAGTTGATATGGTCATTGTTGAGTTATTAACAGAACAGCAGCCCGATGTTTCTTGCAGAGCAGAGCAGTTGTATGGATGAATTGATCTTATTTCGACCGTGAATCGATCATCATCGCTGATGATTGTTGCGTGAACGTAGTTATTCTGTAACAACTCAAAGATGGTCAATGAGGGCCCTGAGTTTTGAACTCACCATCGATTCGAAAACTGTTGATTATAAATAAAAAGTGTCTAAGAAAAAAATCATAGGTACACACAACTTTAAAAGAAAAATATACATGTTTATATTTTTTATAGAATACTTTAGATAATGCGGAAAATAATGGAATTTTTTTCATGATCGAGTATAATTCGTACCAAATGCTCGTGGAAATTTTTTTTTAATTCGATATTTCTCACTTCAGTACACGTGGGGTAGACCCATGGACGACAGACCTTCAGTACCTCTTATCCGAACGATATTGCCATCTTATTAGGCCATATTTCAGGATCACCTAACCTTTTCACGCTCCAGTACTTCTTACGCGAGAGTTATACCCCGGCTTGATGAAATATCTACTGGAATTGGTACAAACAATGGGACCTCGTGTTATCGACCTCGTATATCATACAAGCTCAACTAGTAATAGTGCAAAACATCGCATCGCCAATGTCTACTCGCATAGCTTCCTTAATCCATTATATACCTGTACTTGTGCCTTGGGGATGCCAACATTTTTTCCTCGATATATTTCTCAAATCAAGGTGTGAAGGAACGGTAATTGCGGAACTTTTTTGAAATAGATTCCGATGGCATGCCTCTTCTTATCCAGTGAAGAAATCTTCTGTATGAGACATAGGTCGAAATTGTTGACTCATCACTGGTTGCCAGACTGGAAAACCAACACAACTTGAGGCAGCACAATTCGTCTCTGTTATATCCTCGGGTCTGCCTTAAATGGGTGAAAACTCATCCTTCGAAATTCGTAACTTCGTAATTCGAAGAGTTCTGATCATAGTGCAAGTTGAACACCGATATCTTCTGGCCAGAATTATCCCCAACGTCTTCAAGAGCCTACTCAACATTTTCGGTAAGATGTGGGCGGCATGACCGCGGCATGCTCATGTAAGAAGTGTATCGAAAAGTGATTACAAACTTTCAAAAATAAAAAAAAGCGAAAAGATTGTTGAAATTTTTGATTAGCCACGTTTTATAATTATTTGTAGCGTTGGCAAACAGTAGAGTGAATATTTCACGCAGATCGCTGATTTCTGTAGAATGTTCGTACCTTGGATTTAACACCCCCATGGTTCCTGAATATGAATATGAATATGAATATGCCCTTGGCAATCGCCCAGTAGCGTTCAAATGATCGCAGTTGGGGACAATTTGGTGGGATGATGTCTTTTCCCACGTACATGGTATTGTTTTCCGCAAATCACTGGACAGTAGGTTTGGAGTAATGAGCCGTTGCCAAATCTGGCCAGAAGAGGAAGAGGCAGGTCATGCTTTCTACACAATGGAAACAATCGCTTCAAGCATTCGTCCAAACTCTCTCCAACTGATTCAGTATAAAACTGATGCCCCGGTAGTGTTCTGCCGTCCTCTATGGCATACTACATGGCAGTGTTTGGATCGTCATTCGCGCATCAAAGGAAGACGCAGCACGGCACCACTACACGTCGTATGCGCGCTCAACGTAGACGGATCACTACATACGCCTACGGACTTACCATTCATCGCCTGGCATGGAACGGCGATAAGGTAGATTCTCCACGTAAAACCTAGGTAGTATGAGTAGAAACCTATTTTTAGCCCTGAGTTTAACATGCGCATGTAGGGTTCGAAAGAATAAAACCACACCCAACTAACAACGCCACACAACAATGCCACACGCAATCAAAGAGTAGAACAATATCGACAGCTCGCACATACTGATCGCTACCAGTTCAGGGTAACACAAGTTGCGGAATTAGGTTCGATAGGAAGATCGCTGGGCGTGAATCGAAGGTTCCGATGTTCGAAACCCGTGATGAATAAAATAAATTTAACATAAATTATTTTTCGTTGGATAGAGTTTGTTGTAATCATGCCGTATATAAGATAGATGTTATAACATAGATTTGTGGGAATAGATGATGTTGTTAAATTAAGTGAATAAATGTTTCCGTGATTAGTTTTTAGTGTTAATGTAAAGTAGACGAGACTTTGTGCAATTTTACTGACTAGCGGTGTAGCCTGAAAGCCCGATTAAGTTTCCTGATAGGTCACGAGCCTAGAGTTGGGGCTCTTCTTCTGTTGTGGACAACTTTTCAACCCCCGCACCTCGTCCTCTGAAACTTCAAGGTGGGTAGGTTTGGCATCATTGCGTAGGTTCAATGATGAGAAGTTTGGCATAAACGGTGTTCATTGGAAACAACCGTAGTGCCTCTGCTACTTGAATTGTGGAACGCGGACAAACGGTGTCGCGGGTCCTTCTTAGCGCAGGTGCAAGTCGCGGAGCAAACCGGGTTTGGAACGAAGGAAAACCCCGCCCTCAGGTGTTGGGTGTCTCATTGCCGGGCAAAGCAAGAACACGGCGGTTGGTCTCCCTCGCGGGAGTGGCGCTTAAGCCAACCGCTTACCTGCGGAAAACCCTCCGGTCGCGACAAACTCGCGCGCGCTTTCCCGGCGTCGCGGGTTAAAACTGTACCAAACATCGCACACCATTTTCGAAGCCTGCATACAAGTTTGAGCCGCATATATCCCGTCCCGTTCTGCTATAGCGAAAACCACTGCACAGACAACTGCAGAGAGTGGGAAAAGGGCTAAAACGACAGAGTTTTTGTTTCTCACTGGAGCTGTGTTGCTAGTAAAACTATGCGGTTTGTATGAATATATATATTTCAAGGGATAGCATCGTTAAAAATGAAAAATATAATCTGGCTACTCTTCCCTTAGTCTCTTTCTAGCTATATAATCATATAGTTTGCACTCTCTGCGACGTATCGATCAGGATTTGCTACATTAGTTGAATATGAATCATTCGCTTTGCGTAGTCCGTATGATCCTGCTGATTCTTAATGCATGGAGAGGTTCGATATGTATATGTTAGAGGCAAAGAAGAAAATGAACTTTCTGCACCGAAAGCGTACAAGACGGTTTTGCTTGCGTGCTGGTGTATCATGAAGTTCGAACCGAAGCAGGGTTGTCTCGTTCTCTATGGTGTCGTGATATGTAGCACGTAACAACAAAAGAATGCGGCTGGGTGAAATGATATCTGTAAGATCATATATGAACGAACGAAAGCGATTTATTCAGTGAATGGATCAATTGGCAATTGGACTGAAAAATCCCGATATTTATCAACGGATGGCGCCACTAAAAATGAACAAGATTCATTTCGAGAGGTTCATCTGTCGCTAGCTTATGTGTGTAGTTTCATGACATTTCGTTTATTTGTTCACAAACCACACTTGTTTAAGTTTAAGTTTAAGTATAGAAAATGAAAAAAGAGAAATATCGTGTTTTGATCAAACATTGTTTTTTTTATGGAAAAAAAAACTCCTGAACAATCAATGCAGTAGTTGACGAAATGTTATTCCCCTTCTGCCCCTTCGAGAACAACAGTTTATTGGTGGTTTAGTGAATTTAGAATGGACCGTACAAGCACCACAGATGCACTTCGCTATGGAAGCCCGAAAAAGGCTACGAATCCAGAAATCGTAAAACAAGTGCATCGACTCGCTTTGAACGATCGTAAAGTGAAGTTACGATAGTTATCTCAGGCCGAAGGTATTTCAAAAGAACGAATGAAATACATTTTGCACGACACACATTTTGGACATGAAAAAGCTATCCACGCTATGGGTGCCGCGTTTGCTGAACGTCGACCAAAAACAGCAGCACGTTAATGATTCAACAACCGGTTTGGCGTTGTTGAAGCGTTATCGAGTGGACTTCTTTCGACATTTTGTGATAATGGATGAATCGTGATTCTAGTACCCCAATCCTGGGTCCAATAGGCAATCTGCAGAGTGGCACTGAGGCATATTTCGAAGACTTAGACATTTCGTAATACAGGAAGGGAATCGAAATGTTTATAATGTGTATTGCCCTCGGAGGAAACAATGTTGAGGAATAAATACAGGTTCACCCAAAAAACGATTGTTTTCATGAAAAAACCCGGCTTCTGTAGGCACTCCTTAAGGTAAACCTGCCCGTTTACCGTGCCGGTCATCACGAAGGGGGCGCTCCGCTTTCCGCAAGAGCAGATCGCTTGCCACACCATGTACTTTTTGGCAAACTTGGATAGTTTCTGCTTGCGAATCTCCTCCGGAACGCTGAATTTGTCCTCTGCGGAGAAGAACAACAGGCCCGGCAGCTGACGAAAGTCCGCTTTGACGTAGGTTTCGTCGTCCATTACCAGGCAATGCGGCTTCGTCAGCATTTCGGTGTACAGCTTCCGGGCTCGCGTCTTCCCCACCATGTTTTGCCTTTCGTCGCGGTTAGGAGCCTTCTGAACCTTGTATGTACGCAGGCCCTCCCGCTGCTTGGTCCGCTGGACGAATGAACTTGACAAATTCAGCTTATTGGCGACATCCCGGACCGAACTTCTCGGATCGCGTCTAAACTGCTTAACTACACGCTTGTGATCTTTTTCACTGATCCATTTTTGCCGTTCTTCACCTTCCGGTCGATGGTTAGGTTCTCGAAGTATCGTTTTAGTACTCTGCTGACCGTGGATTTGACGATTCCCAGCATCTTACCGATGTCCCGATGTGACAACTCCGGATTCTCGAAATGAGTGCGCAGGATTAATTCACGACGCTCTTTTTCGTTCGACGACATTTTTCCAAATTTACGAAAAATTTACAGTGAAACATGGCCAACGTGATCTATACACTCTTATCTGATTATAAGCGAAAGCTGAAGATATAATTCCTAAAAATTAAATTTCTACAGCGTTTTTTCCGTGATGCAATTTGATGTGACACACCCTTTCTTGAATAGCATTAACGTTCCCTGTGAAACTTTTGCCGTCTCAACGAATGCATTAATTAGCGTCATTTATTAATACTTAGTTGAGATTTCTTAAGCCAAATCACACGCCTTGAATGTATTCCGAGGGGCAAGCTCTAGAATACGCGTGACCACAGTGCAAGTCGAAGGAAATTTCGCTTACGAAAAATCCCCCGGCCAGAACAGGAATCGAACCCGAACACCCGGCATGATAATGTGAGACGCTAACCACTCGGCCACGGGTGCACACACCCTTTAGCAGGGGTAATCAGTTGTCGGCGCTGATTGTCCTAATATGCCCTCATATACCTATACTTATACGTTGATTGTAAGACTAATATGCCCTCATATACCTCTTTTAATTCCACTTTTTATGAAAGACGGTCCAGAAAAGAAGTTTGAAGAAATGAAATCGAATGAAAGTTTCAATTTTGCAAATTTGCAAATACCAGTCATCGTCCTTTCACATGTGAAACTTAAAACGACATAAAGCCCATTCAAATCCAAGAGTGCTATACTCTACAACAATGGATCAATGAATTCGAAGAGTGGTGCACAAATAATTTATTGACGATCAGTATCCATAAATGCAACGCAATATCGTTTCATCGAAAATTGAACCCAATCATCCACAATTACAATATTTCTAACGAGCCTCTAGTGCGTGTTGATCAAATACGCGACTTAGGAATCATCCTTGACACAGGGTTGACTTTTTGCCCCCATTATAACAGCATAATTGCAAAGGCTAACCGACAACTAGGCTTTATATTTAAAGTATCCAACGAATTCCGTGATCCACAATGTCTTCGGTCACTTTACTGTGTACTGGTGCGCTCCATTCTGGAATCAAATGCAATCGTGTGGTGCTAGTATCAGTTAAACTGGATAAGTAGATTCGAATCAATACAAAAAAAAATCATTAGATACGCGCTCCGTAGTCTTCCATGGCGAGACCCGTTGAATTTACCACCGTATGAAGAGCGATATAGGCTCCTCGGGCTTGACACGTTGGAACGCAGGAGATATGTTGCCCAAGTTATGTTTGTCGCAAAAATACTTTTGGGCGATATTGACTCAGCGGAAATATTGACACAACTAAATATATATGCACCTATTAGAGCCCTTCGACAGCGGGACTTCCTGTTACTAGACGGTCGTCGTTCAGCATATGGTCAATACGACCCCATTCGATTTATGGCGACAAGATTCAACGAAGTCTATCAGATGTTCGATTTTAACTCTTCTGCTGCAACATTCAATCGAAACCTATTAAATGGATAACACCCAACATTGGAATACTGAAGAACCACCACGATCAGCAGCTTCACTGTATACATTTTATTATTCATGACTCTAATTTTATTATTATGATTTATGAGAATGTTTGTTTTTATGTTTTTTCTCTGTACTATGTGCTTAGTTATTGTTAATATTTTGTAGTAGGAATTATGAAAAGATATGAGGTTTTTATGCCCTTTTGTGAAAAACATCCAACAACTCAAAAGGGCTTTTCCTCATCTTATCGGTACATGTGATATCATTAAGGCAACTAGCCAGATGAGAAATAAATATATAAATAAATAAAAATGATAATGAATAGGTCAATCGTCACGTTAAAACGTCTGCTTTCAAATTCAAACGTAATCCACCAGGCAAACATATGTCGTCGATCTTACTAAAGGATCATCTCTTATGTTTCCAACTAACTGAGCAATCAGTGGAACACAGGTTTGCTTGCGAAACGCTTCCGACGGCGGGTCGGCGGCCAATTCGGATCGCGCTACCTCGGCGGCTTGGGGCCTCGGTTCCTTATTCTCGTTAGATGGGGACTTGACCTCAGAATAAATTTTATGACGAAAAAAATAAATTCATTTTTTTCCGTGTGGCATTTATATCCATTACTTTTGTGACATTGTGCTTTTTTCCCCGAGGTAATTTCAGTTGGGCTCATTTCATTTGTGTTTTTTCTCGGTCATGTTTAGAGTGCTTAGTTTCAGTCATGTTTAATAGTGCTTAATAGTGCACCACGTTCTCTACAAGTTTCAATAGTGTTTAATAGTGCACTATGTTTTCTACAAGGAATCTTGAACAGATTTTTTATGATATTTTCATAACAAGGTTTTTTGGATGTTTTGAAATAATTTTAATACTGATCGAATAAGAGTAAATAATACATATTAAAGTGTGCAAAGACCATCAATTAATTATTTTCAACCAAAACAAAAAGAACTGTCTTCAAGGATCGTGATCTGAGGGGGTTACCTTACTTCATTACAAATCAAAGCTATTATAGGTGGTATTACATTCACTAATTTGCCGGCTCAGCAATTGGACTTGTTGAAGCAGTGCATTTGGCTCTTGAGACCATCTGTTAACGCTGGACGAAGAAGTTATTTGAGTTATTTATGAGATGTTCCAAATTACCTTATTGCAACCTTTCTAGACACGAAAATAATTTGACATGTCAGTCCAGTTAGCGAGATGAATCTGGTAACTGAGTTGCCTTTCTCTCCCAGTTAGCGAACAACTGTTGTTGATGGTAATGGTCAATATATACTTCATTAGAATCGGTTTTCAGTAAAGAAAAAAAATCATCTAAAAATTGAACAAAAGCGCAGATACTTCTCAAGTGACCCAAACGAGACCCAAATATCACGCCACAAAAATAACGTAAATTGACTACCAACAATTTGATTATTCATGCAATGTGGAAAGCTGTACCAATTTACGAACAGGTTTTATTAAGATTAATATTTTAGCAATGGTTCACGCTCAGGTAGGAACGAAAATGAAACATGAACATTTGTTTGATCAATCTATGAAAACATGCGTTTTGGCGAACTAACCTTTAAATCTATTCTAGTATCAACATTCCAACTGGAACGCGTTTCGTCAACTTAAAGGTTTAATTAAACATAACATTTCGAGAGGACACTTGAAATTACAGCAATCGTTCCCCTAACGAGGAAAGAATAAGGGATGAACCCCGGAAAAAATGGGCAAAGCGAAAACGAAATGAAACGCCACACTACATCAGAGCGGACCCGTTTTTCTGATCAGATTATTATGTTGGCTTCAGCTTCCCTACCTGATGTGCACGAAATTCGCTCGGAGTAAACTGATAGTTTTTGAAGAATGGCCAAAGTGCAAAGATAGGAAGCTTCCGATAAGCAATGTAACTGGATCAAGGCACGCTTTTCTGCCGTTGTTCTATTTTTAAAAATACTGTGGTTTTGGTAGGTGGTTTTCAATGAAACGAAATGCAACTGTTTCAGCTCGAAGAGCTACAGATATCGATTGCAGCCCTGAAAAATGTGTTCAAATTTTTTTTGAAAATCCTGCTTGAATGAATTCATCAGAACGAGCAACTGAACGCAATATGATATTGCTGAATTGTGTTGTTATGAAGATGTGTAGAATGCAAAAGTTATATATACTATATTAAGTTCCGTGATTAACTAACTTTATTTGACCTTTGCTCAATGGATTGGCAGAACAACCGGAAATTGGTTGTTTCTCCGGCACATTTTGGCAGCGGGACGATTGAGAAAAAAAACGTGTTATTTTAAGAAATGATGATGATGGCCAACCTCATACCCCTACAAAGGTTTGAGCAGGACGATTTATCTTATAGATAATTAATATATAAGTTTAAAAATATCAAGAGACCAGTATTGTAAAAAACAAAGGGAACTGGATCTGTTGCAGGCATAAATATATATTAATAGAACAGTAAAAATAGGCACAAACTGCGAAAAAAACAAACAATGTTCCTATCCATATTGGCATTGACATAATCATAGTCTCAACTTCAGACCCAATGTTTTTTCCAAGGCATGTCAAAAACATTTCCAACCCGGGAAGATCCTTGACTGATTGGGAATTGAACCCAATGTGTAAAAGTTAGAACATAAAAAAGATCTGCTACAATCAGAAATAATCGATATAACCATCTGATGAAAGATAGTTTACGACAATTCCGAATGAGCTATCCCAATTCCAGTTTCCACTCCAGACCCTGCATAAAAATTTCATTCAATTAACATTCGTCCAGGCCCACCAAACGCGCGAGAGGCTCAAACTTTCGTAGACAACGCTCGTTTTTTTTAACAATCTACAATTTTAACAAATTTAACAATAGAAGAACATCATCATCATCATCATCATCAGTACGAACATGGCAGTTTGAGATATTTTATGTTATGTTTTATTTATGTTAATATTAAACATAAATAAATCGAGCTTGTGAATGTTTTTGATTTTATTTTTTTGTAATCAGCGGCTGTTCACATACCACGTGGACAGAAAAGCACGCTTTTAGACTCCCCCTTCCCTTTCCGAAGACAAGCGTGGACAATTACTATACCCCTCCCACTGTTAACCACGTGGGCATGCCTTTCTTTTTTGATTAAAAATCAAGGAAATGATTGCAATTCGCCAACATTTGTTTAATTTTAAATTTTAAATTAGTTTTATTTTATTTTAATTTTCATAATAAAAACGAAAAAGTAGTTTTAGCGAATAAATTATAAGTTCAGAAGATAAAGACTCAGTGGAGCCATACTTCTTTCGAGGTAACACCATATTGCTTGCGCAGATTATTATTATTTTTTTGGCAGTGATTTTCCTTTCCTTTGGCAGTACCTTTTAGAAAATAAATAAATGTAAATTAGTGGCACGAAGAGTACCAATAATGAAGGTTGCCAAATAAGAGTAAACCTATAGTGACGGTAACCATCAACCGTTTTGTCTCATATTCCAAACAGTCTCAAATTCCAAACACTTAATTTTTTAATGAAAATTTACTGAACTTTAATATTATAAATAATTGAATAATCAAAACCTTGACATTCTTTGAGTTATAGGCTTCATTTGAACATGATTTACAGGTATTGATTTATAATACCAAGCACTCGCAAGAAATGTGACTGTCACAAAAAGGCGCTATATCGGTTATTTCAAAGATATAAAAAAAACTTTGTTCTACAAAGATGTCTCAAATAATTGGTACTACAACATTATCGAACTATGTTTACCTCTATCTATAAAAATAAGAAAGTTATATTTTTTATTTTATCGACAATTTTGGTCACCCTATTTTTGATAACATAAAAATGTGCGCATATGTAACAATTTTGTCTCAGACAGTTTTTGTCTAGAGAATGACTGTCGAGCTCTAAATGCTAATTTCTACTTAAATGCATCTCTTGGACCATTGTGCAGTGATAACATGTTTGCGTTAGTAAATTCAAGCATCGTGAATTTTACAGTTTTTGTAGATGTTCTATCTATTTTGTTTGCTGTTTTCATGTTGAGTGCTAGAAAAGATAAGAATCTACTATAAATTGGTGAAAAAACGATCTTCTATGCAGAAATCTTCATTAAAATTAGCATTCAAGTAGTGTTCGGAATTTGAATCAAGTTTCGACGCATGATTCAAATTTCGAACAGAAGATGTTTGGACACACTTTTTTCAGGTAAATACAACAATAGTTCTCAAATTGGGGTTCAAGGACAATCCAATTCTGGAGCAACACTATAAAAAGACCATTTGTTGACAAAGGTTTATGAGCGCATTTTCTAACTCTTTCTTGCAACGAGAGTTAAATTGATTTTCTTAGTCAGGTTTTGTATTTCACATCAGAAATCCGAAAATCAGAGATGTGTTTTTTCTCGTTTTTGAATTATGAATTATGATTATTACTAACCGTTGATAAAATAATTTTTCCCCTTTTTCCAAAAATGTTTTTTTTTTAAATTCATACCTTTTGAATTACTGAGCCGATTCAGATGATCCCCATATCAAATTAAAGCGAATTATCTAGCCAATTCTTTGAAAAAAAATATTAGACTTGCAGAAAAAATGGATTTTTGATGTTTCTATCTTCTATCCAATAAGCTACAGCAACCAAAACATCTCGATTTTTGGATATTTTATGTAAAAAAAACCTCAGTTTTCAAGAGAAAACATGAAAAATACAGCGCGCTTGGTCCCTAAACCATGTAAAACAAGAACAAATACAATCACTAGCAACGGAAACAAAATCCATTTTTTTTCTGTTCTTGTGAAGTTTTTTGTGCGATATATGAAAAGAAGCATATTTGACGAAGTTGTCGTCCATTTAGTTTGTTTCAATGATTTATATCCAGTGCATATTTGCGTATAAAATATCCACTTCTCAAATCATTCCTAACCTCTAAGTTGCGCATGACATGATTTCTGATAGCAACAACCCAGTTTCAAATATATTCAAGCGGTTATAAGCACCACGTCGGTCGGGCGACGAAAAGTGCTACAAAAGTGTTGGAATCTAGCTCCTCTTTGCCCCCCGCTGGCACCATCCCAGTTTCAAATATATTCAAGCGGTTATAAGCACCACGTCGGTCGGGCGACGAAAAGTGCTACAAAAGTGTTGGAATCTAGCTCCTCTTTGCCCCCCGCTGGCACCATTTCCTATAGTTGCAGCTATAAATGAACTCGATACTTTCACTGACCGAAATGGCATCACTGCAGTGATTGTTTTTTCTCTTTCTCTCTGAACTGTCATTCAAAACAAAACAGAGAATGGATAGAGAATCAGATTTCGTAGGTATGAAAAGTTTTTTCCATTAAGTTACAATGTATTGTTTCATTACAACCTCCATGTATTTTGCTCTTTTTTCAGCTTGTTCAAATGGTTTTAGCAGAGTGGGCTGCCTACATTATGCTGCTACATATTCACATAGCAACGCCAAATAGTTGGTCGTCACATACATACCTCCTCCGATTTGGAGTCGATGGAGCTGATGGATGGACTGGCGAGGGTGGCGTTATTGTCGCGATCGGAGATGATTCGCTCGACTGTGATACAACATGAAGACCAAATCTGATGTCTAGGTGGACTGCGAACAAATCGGTCATTGATTATTTTCAGGGATCATTCGTTGCGCTCAAACTGTTAGCTGTTAATAGCAAATGTAATGTATGATGTATTTGTATATATTTATAATGAAATAAATAATATCCATCAACGGTTTGTTTTTTCTTCACTTTTTATATCTATTTCTTTGAAAAGAGAATAGTGCCATAATGAGGATCGAGCAATTTTTCTGTCGGTCGACGTGGTGCCAGATTGGCACAGTGTTGTCTCATAATTGGTTGTCGAATACGAAGGATGGGTCGACAAAATCATTGCAAGATGGCACGATATCGGCACCGTTGTCGACACCGTTTGTTGGGACCGATTTGGCACAACAGTGTAGAGTGGGATTTCCTATAGTTGCAGCTATAAATGAACTCGATACTTTCACTGACCGAAATGGCATCACTGCAGTGATTGTTTTTTCTCTTTCTCTCTGAACTGTCATTCAAAACAAAACAGAGAATGGATAGAGAATCAGATTTCGTAGGTATGAAAAGTTTTTTCCATTAAGTTACAATGTATTGTTTCATTACAACCTCCATGTATTTTGCTCTTTTTTCAGCTTGTTCAAATGGTTTTAGCAGAGTGGGCTGCCTACATTATGCTGCTACATATTCACATAGCAACGCCAAATAGTTGGTCGTCACATACATACCTCCTCCGATTTGGAGTCGATGGAGCTGATGGATGGACTGGCGAGGGTGGCGTTATTGTCGCGATCGGAGATGATTCGCTCGACTGTGATACAACATGAAGACCAAATCTGATGTGTAGGTGGACTGCGAACAAATCGGTCATTGATTATTTTCAGGGATCATTCGTTGCGCTCAAACTGTTAGCTGTTAATAGCAAATGTAATGTATGATGTATTTGTATATATTTATAATGAAATAAATAATATCCATCAACGGTTTGTTTTTTCTTCACTTTTTATATATATTTCTTTGAAAAGAGAATAGTGCCATAATGAGGATCGAGCAATTTTTCTGTCGGTCGACGTGGTGCCAGATTGGCACAGTGTTGTCTCATAATTGGTTGTCGAATACGAAGGATGGGTCGACAAAATCATTGCAAGATGGCACGATATAGGCACCGTTGTCGACACCGTTTGTTGGGACCGATTTGGCACAACAGTGTAGAGTGGGAAGTTTCGACATGCAACTGGAAGCACAACACAGCCAAGCGCAACCGAGAAGGCCTGTCTCTTCGATAAGTAGGGAAACCACGATAAATACAATACGGTAGCGCAACTTATGAGAAAGGCCTTTCAGCCATCTTGGATTTTTTATGTAAACAATCTGCAATATTTTGCAATATCTTTTTTTTTGCTCTTTGTGTGTGGTATTGTTTTGGTGGGAATAAGAGCATTGAAAAGTTGAAAGGTAAGTCTTTTACGGTTAAAGTTAGGTTTGTAATATACTCTATCTTATATGTTTCAGCTCAAGAGAATAAATCGACTTTCGGTGTCGGTCGATGATGGAGGCATTTTTCCCGCGTTTTGCAGTTAGAGACGTCGGTTAATTATTCGATTGTAAGGTTTCTGGAATTTCAAGTTTTCCTATATCTAATATTCTTTGTTTCTGTGTTCTTGGTTAACAAAAACCTAATGCCTGTTTTTGATGGGGCATAAAAAGATGATATAAAAGGATTTCTAGGAACTTCCTGCGATTTGTTTTATCGTCGATATTGTTCAGCTCATATATTATAGAAAAAAACCCGAAGCTATAACTGTAAAAATAACCATAAGCCTCCGATTAATTTATAATTTACAGTTTACAATTCTTCCGCAAGTGCATATATTTCACAAGTGTGTATATGCGTGACCATTATATTTAGTGAACAACTAAACGAATGTCAAACATTTGTACTTTACTTTTGCACGTATGAATCTAACAACGAGTATATCGACGAATAATATATGAATCCGTTCAATCCGGTGACAAAAGGACTAAAATCAAATAAGAATAGTCCGAAAATGATATTATGCATTAAATTTTATAAATATTCCACGCCACTGACATTAATTTATACATTTCATTGAACAATATTCTAAAATAGGAAAAAAAGTCACTTGTTCCAAAAAGTTACTCCTGTACGCGCGTCGGTGTCTCAGACCGAAGGTGGTGAAAAAGTGACATACGTCCCCTTCGTACCAACTTATACGATACGCTAAACGATGATGAACAACGAATGACGAGGCTAGAGAGAATCGCAATGTCGTAGTGTTGATGTTTTCTGAGAAATGAACGAATTATTGATTTCTTGGTCTCTCAGACCTATGCGCGAGTATAGGAGTGTTAACCGTCATGGTGTTTCATCGAAATTCTTCGGATATGCTAAATCATTTACGATTGAACCATAAAAATGATTCCCTGGTGGTGGAGGAGACTGGGAAGAAGAATTTAGGGTCAGCTCCCGTTCTAAAATAGTAGTATTCAAATTCAGAGTGCCGAGGAAAATATACCATACTAGTGGTCAATGATTCTATAAATGTACCTCTTTTGAACTAGTAGCTATAAGGACCAAGCAGAAATATTCAAACAAATCAGCTATTTCATTCAACATTCAAAGAACAGGTAATTTTGAACAGAAAAAAATTTATGTTGATACAATAATAATATTGTGCATCATTCTCATTGTGTACTTTTTTTTCAATCGTCCTCAAAAAATCATGAAATGGTAAATTTATCAATATACTGAAATACCATTTCATTCAAAAACAATTATTCTGCACCATGTTTATTTCAAAATTATATTTAATGTAACTTTTAAAATTATGACATCATACTTTTTTATTACAAATATGTCTGTTCTTTTTGATTACAAGAAATAAATATTCGCTCGGTTAATCGAATACTGAAAAACAATTATTCGAATGAATCGAATATTTAAAAATGACCCCACGATTAATCGACAATTGAATAAACGAGTCAAATCCCAGTCAAATCCCTTTCCACAGTCCTCTGTATATTTATACCGTCGCGCACTTATTGACGACACGGTCACACCTTTATTCCACACATCTTGTAGGGAAACAAAAGGAAACCGAACGGTGAACTGCATGGATTTGAGTTATTTTCTTAGGGGAAACTTTTTTTATGCGGTCCCTATCCCAATAAAAATGATTTTTCAAATTGTGTACCGAACAGGATTTTTTAAAGCGACTGGTGAAGTTTTGTACGATTTTTTATGCGATTTGTTTTGTGCGGTCCCTGTCCCCCGCACAAAAAAAAAGGTTTGCCTGTATACAGTTTTTGCTGAAAAAAACCTTACTTTGATTGCCTTGAAATTGAGAACGCTTGCAACTTCAATGGACGAAAACTTTGTTTTGTTTACAATTTTGACATTTCGTGCGCTCAGGTGTTGCAAGGTATTTCAAAACGACAAAAATATGCTTCAAAGCCTCGTGCGTAGCATATTTGCCAAAATACTGAAAATTTCTTATAAAACTAGAAGTGTTCAGTCTTACCCCGCCGGCCGATCTTATCCCGTCTTCCCCTACTATCATTTTTGAATTTAAATTTAAATGAATGTTAAGGTGGCCGTACATTCCCAGCAAACATTAAATTGTATAATTTTGCACGTGCCAAGTCTTACAAGAAATCCGAATAAATCATAATCGCATATAATATCAATTAAAGTATGTGTCGTGTATATTTGAAATTGCATAAAATGCAAAAACTCGATTTTATATACCATTATCAAATTAAGTCGCATTTCGGTATAATAAACATCAATTTTATTATGTACATTGTCGTAAAATATATTTAATTCGCATCATATGCGTATATTACGCTGATGCAGTTTGTTTGTCGTGTATAAGCGTATAATTTAAATCGATTCAGTACTGTAGTAAATCGTGTTGCATGCTGAAGAAAATCATGAAACAGTAAATCATATTAGATCCTAATAAAGAACATATTATATCATATTGAAATGTCAATGAAATTCTGATGCACTCGAAAGTTTCAACCGCTGTTGAATTAAATTTCAGATAGCCGCGCGAGATAGCTGGTGGATGATAATCCAGACGACCGGAGTTCGAACCCACATCGGAGCAGTTTTCACTAAACATTAATCTGTGCCATTTCAAACATTCATATTCCACGCCCAACACAAGTCAATCAAACAATTATTATTTCTACAAACATAAATACTCATATATAAAAATGGCGATTCGTGAGGCTATAATAAACATTTCACGAAAATATTTTGCGTATATGAGTATGGCAAAAGTCGTATTTGGTGCTTTGACAATTCATGAATATATTCATATTAGATCGCAATTCAATTCAACATAATCGCTATTATAGCCGGTCAAAGTTGCATATTCATCCAAACAAATTCGGTAAGCATTTGCCATGTATGTATATGACCTCCACTTTTGCATGCATATGCCAGTTAGGCGCATTATATGCCAATCAAATTTTAGGGCATATGATGTTATATATACGCTTGTTATGCGATTTAATGTTTGCTGGGTTGTTTGACCGGAGGTCAAATATTTAACATTTTTTGACAGAAAAAAATTGGTCAAAATTTAGTACAAATTTCATGTTTGACGAAAATATTTTACAACCATAATTACACCTATTTGTTTTTGTCAAAAATTTGACATAAAACTATTTGGCGAAATACAGCTATTTGGAATGAATGACAAACACGGTTATCACATAGTACACTGTTTGTCGAGTCGGATACTATCTTGTATGCGTGCGCTGTCATTTTTCAAAGTAAACAATATTGTAGATGAAAATGGCTACTGTCGCTGAAGACGTCATATGGTACTATAGAATTGG
Organism: Toxorhynchites rutilus septentrionalis; assembly: GCF_029784135.1. Classification (NCBI taxonomy): domain Eukaryota; kingdom Metazoa; phylum Arthropoda; class Insecta; order Diptera; family Culicidae; genus Toxorhynchites; species Toxorhynchites rutilus. The sequence goes on along the minus strand of NC_073745.1, from coordinate 213,673,636 downwards.
TCCTGATAGATCTGAAGAACAAAAACGGTTCTTTTACCTGACCGTGATCGTGCGATTCATCATTTGGCAATGCAAGCAGGAGAAAAGTGGCTGTTTGTATGAAACAGCGCTATTTAAGCCTTCCAACATGGCAAGTCATCCGTGGTGGAACAAAATCGATATATTGACACACCTGTCACGACAGGGCCTATTACTTATGTTTCACGTGGACGGTGATGCTCATGCAAGTCCTGCTAATCGAAAAACAGTAACGCGGCAACTGTCTCGGTCGGTAGCTGAATCCGATACTGAGACCGAATCGGAAGATGGCGATAAATCTGGTACAATTCTTAGTCACACTTCCAGCAGCAGCATTAACGGAGGAGAATCCGAGTACAGCAGCTTTTGATCATTTCGTCCTAAGAGTGTTAAGCGCAAACCTAAGATTTCATATGGCAGGCATTGTACCAGAGAAATGTCGATACGTAGCAACCAGCACAACCAAAGAGAATTTGAAGAGCAAACCATTGAACAAGTTATGGCAATGGTTGCGAAGAAAACAGGGGGAGCTCTCAATAAACAGTATACTACTTATCAACAGGGCGGCACATACATAACTGTGATGACTGTTTATCGATTTGCGCGTCTATTAAAAACACATTAAGGGTGCGTTTTTGATTTTCTGTTTTCAGTTGAATTCGCGAGTTATATCTAACATCGTTCATCAGCTATGCTTAAGATTTTTTATAAACACACGTAACTTTTTTTTATTGAAATAAACACAAATTTTACTACAAATCGGAGCAAATAATATAATTCTAAGCTCGACCCGATTCCGACTGATGAAAATTTCAGGCAGATGAAACATATTTGCCCCTAAATATTAATCTATTAGTGTTATAACCTTCTTCATGAACTTCTTGATCGCATCCACTAACATAGTGTTGTACCAACACATCATTGATTGCCTGGGATGCGTTGATCCAGATCTATAGCGATTTATCTGAAGCATTCTCGATAGCCTGGAGGATCTTTTCCTCGTACTTCTTTAAGCCGCCATCCTCTCCGACCCTTTTTGGCCATAAAAATATCCACACAATCAAGGAACGCTGCAATTTCGAATTCTTCGTCCGAGTCGTCCATTAAGCGGGTTTCCACAAACCTATAAGTTAATCATAACAGAAAAAATATTCTTATATAGAAAAAATAAATTACCTTCCTGCCATAATGCAAAATGTAGAAACGTTAACCAGGTATGAATGCCAGGTGTACAGATTAATATGTACTCTATTTGAGCATCCAGAAATGTCTAACCGTAAAGATCTGAAATATAAATGAATCTCAAATTACATAATAATCTAATATAGAAAATATCAAACCTACCTTTCTGCCATATTGCGAAATGTTCACTAATGTTTACTTAGAACGCCAGGTGCACGGATTGATCCGCTTTGCTGTTTTTTTCTAATGTGCCGCAGACCTAAAATTCATTGAATCATTTCGTTGGATTTAATAAAATAAAAAGAGTGACAAACTCACCTCAAAAATTTGAAAAATACATATCACACCGATTTCCACAGATTTGAAAATGAATGAATAAAAATTAGAATAAAAAAGATCTGGCATCCCTTTTTGCAGTTTTATTTGCCACTTGCCACTTTGTTTGCAATTCTTCAATTATCAACAGTGGCAAACACTGCCAAACATCAAAAATACAAAAAAAATTGACTGGAATATTTAACGTACGACAGTACATGGTTTGACAAATTGGTCTAAAAAGTTTAAGCAAACAAGTGTCGAATATATTTGACCAGTAGTATGGTCAAATATTTGGAATCGGTCAACCAGTGTATGAGCACCCTTATTGTTTCAATAACAATGAAATTTGACAACACTGCTCACAACGCTGAAGTCGACCTGAGGCAAGTCGACTACATCGAAAGATGAAATATTTCAAACTTCAAACATCTGAACGTTAGAAAATTCAATTTTTTTCAGCTGATTTCGACGTTTAACCACGTGCGGTTGTTTTTTTTCTTCGATCTCCCGGTTTTTTCCCTAGATGGACACGGCTAAAAAACCATTCACACGTCGGCAAGCGACGCTAATTCGAAAATCATGTGCACCATCATCGCCTCCACAAGTACCGAATGATTCGTGGAACCCATCGGAAACCGTTCAGATGAATATGAAACGTGTATGTGAATCTCCGACATCTGTTCACGAAGACCTTACTATTCACACCGATCAGCAATCATCTTCGCCAAAATTTCACTCGTTCATCAGTGGCTTTCTTTCGAACCGAAATGAAACCTCGACCGGATCAATGCAATCAAAGAGTATTCCTGCAGGCAATAAATTTCAGTTTAAGCAAACATCCAACTATGTCGATTTCACCGGAACATCTGAGACCCTGTCAAGGAGGCAACATGATGAACAAAGTGATACGGAAAAAAATGCTCCGATTGTGGATGAAATTGAAACCATCGTTTTATCTCCGGAACGGGAATTGCAATACAGAGATGACAGACGGATCGGGTATGATTTGTCTGAATTCCAGACCGGAATCCAAAACAATAACGACATTCCATCGTTCTCACCGAGATGTCCTAAAATTCCACGATTAGCGCCAGCTGTGGTCAGTCGAATCGATTCGGGTGAGAATTCAGATAATGTAGATGCAGTCAAAGAATTTACGTTTGATGAGACACAGATGGTTAACCAACTATCACAAGCTGCTGGACCAGCTTCCAAATCATTCACCCAGGATATAATGATTGGTTTACTTAACACGCAGTCAGAATTTTTCGACACACAAATGGCGAGATCCGTCAATCGGGAATCATTCCCTGAAGCGCATTCAAACAGAACGTTTAATTCGGTCTCAACCATGACCGACGAAGTGTTGGAATTTCGTAGGCCTCCAACAATCGACGTTTTACGCCAGCGACAATCTATTCGTACAGTTATTGACAATTTGAATAGAGCTAATGCGAGTGTTGAGCAACTCATTGCTCTTATTGGGAAAGAATATGGCCGATCCATTCCGTTCACTTCACGAAGAAGTTATTACTAATATCACTTGTTATTATTATTATCGTAAGTACAAACCGCAGATGAACTAATTATAATTTTAATAGAAAAATATATTCCGAACAGTTATCCACAGATATTTATTCAACAATGGGTTGAACGAGCAGTCACACATTCGGAAGTTGAAGTTGACAAATGAATTCTAACTCTTGTTTAACTTTCTTTTATCTATTTCGAATGAATTGTGAACTAAAGCTTATCTTTTAAAGAATTACATAACCAGAATTCCAATAAATTGATCTGTGTACCATAGCTTTGGGGAAAAAGCAAAAAATATCATGTTGCCAAAATCGAAACGCGACAGCATCAAAAACTTTTTTTTCTACCTCTATCGTTCGTTTCTTTGAATTAAGATACTAGTTGAAACGGCACGGTTCGATATCAACTCTTTATGTATTCAAATCTAGCTGTGATTAGTGGTCAGATAACGTGTAAGCCATGACCAAAGTTTCAGGAAGCTCTATAGAATTACTGTAGAACTCGTTTTCGCGGACAATCCGCACCTCGAATCGAGGTTCTACTGTACTTTGAAACGCTCTCCACCTTCAATGATAGCTTGAATTTTTGTCGTCAAATGAAAAGTTGTTCAAAGAACTATACAAAACAATTCTCTTTCATTAGATATTGTAAAATCATTTAAAAAAAAATGAGAAACTGTGATTTTTTGTAGGAAATCAGCTTGAAAGTTTTCTTGCGGCGGTTACATTGATTACATTATAAATTGAGGTAAAAATATAAGCTTTCAATTGAACACTGTCCGACGCTGCGCGAAACTACGCGAATTGTCGTTTCTTGCCATATTTACAATCATTCACAATGAACGCGATTTTTTTACTTCAATGACGATTTTTATTCATCAACCAATCAGAGTAAATGATGCGAGTAAAAATACTCACGCCTTGCATGTGTCCGCTATGGTTTCCCAAATACTAATGCAAGCAACCCAAAGAAATCACAGCTGGCATGTATTCGCTATGATGGTTTCTCCAGGTGCCTAGATTTTGCGTGTTCGGGAACACATTGCGATCACTAACCATCATCTAGAGCTAGATTGATTTCAATAGCTTTTGAAACGATTTTTTGTACCAATGAGTGACAATTATATAACTGGTTGAAATTTTATCTTTCGGATGAAGTGATTATTATACCACTCCATTCGGCCGGTAAAGAGGTATTAACGTTCAAAACCTTGCAGTCCCGGGTCACTCTCTCGTTTTCGAAACTTTGGACTGCACCCCGGTTGATAGAGCCAGACTTCGCGATTTTGAGTCAGAGTACAAAACTGTTCTTCTTGCAAGTCACGACAACTATTTGAACAAAATTCAGGCCACAGTCAAAAAGGATCCTTCTCGGTTCTGGAATTTCGTCAAGCAGAGGAAAGATACATACAGTATCCCTGCCACGCTGAAGTTTGGTGAAATCACTTCACACTCGAATGTGGAGGCAGCGAATATTTTTGCAACATTCTTCGAAAGCGTATTCAGCAAAGCATCGCCTGTTCAACGACAGAATTGCTATGACCACATCAAGACATTCAACATTAATCTGCCATGTATACCGTTTAATCTGGATGATATTAGGAAAGCTCTCGAAGACCTCGACTCTACTAAAGGACCTGGAACAGATGATCTACCTCCTGTGTTTTGGAAAAACTGTGCCGCTTCGCTTGCGATACCTGTAGCTGCAGTTTTCAATCGCTCCATAGAAGACGGAGTATTCCCACTCGCGTGGAAAATGGCATGTATAGTTCCGATCTTCAAATCCGGAAATTCCAATTGTGTTTCCAATTATCGTGGTGTATCCATTCTCTGCTGTCTCGGTAAAGTGTTTGAGAAGCTGGTTCACGCAGTATTGTATAGAGTGACTGCACCAATCATCACTGACAGCCAGCACGGATTCATGAAACGGCGTTCAACAACAACAAACCTTATGTGCTATGTGTCAGCAATATCACGTTCTTTTGAATCAAAGCGACAAATGGATTCAGTTTATGTTGACTTCGCGAAAGCATTCGATACAGTACCGCACAATCTCATCATTCAAAAAATGAATCACATTGGTTTTCCCTCATGGATTACCAAATGGATATACTCGTACTTATCGGATCGTAAAGCTTTCGTTATTGTTAATTCCGTGCGCTCTAGAATATTCACCATTCCATCTGGTGTGCCACAAGGAAGTGTTCTCGGCCCGCTTCTGTTTATTATTTATGTTAACGACCTATGTGAGCTACTTTCCACATCCAAGCTTTTGTTCGCCGATGATCTCAAAATTTACAGTGAGATTGCATCATCCATTGACTGCATCAAACTTCAAGATGATATTAATTGTTTGCTAATCTGGTGCAATGATAACGGTATGCGTGTGAATAGTAAAAAGTGTAAAGCCATATCCTACAGTCGCTGCAATAATGTCATTCGCCACCAATACCACATGGGGCTGGAGCCCATAGAACGGCAAACTCGATCTGTGATCTCAACCGCTAAAGCATACAATGTGCTCGGTTTCATTCGTCGCCATGCTTCTGGATTTTCTGACGTGTATTGCCTCAAAAAGTTATACTGCGCGCTAGTTCGGAGCATCATGGAATATGCTGCACCGGTTTGGTCCCCATTCCTCGTTACACAAATCGTTGCGTTGGAGCGAATCCAGAGAAGTTTCATGCGGTTTGCTTTGCGACAGCTCCCTTGGAATGATCCGATAAATCTTCCGAGTTATGCTGATCGTTCCAAACTGATTGACTTGGAAACACTATCAGCCAGGCGTACCAAACTACAAAGAATATTTATTTATAATTTAATAACCGGCAATGTGGACTGTCCCGAACTGTTACGTCAAGTTCCGTGGAATATTCCTCCCCGTCGTTTTCGTAACTCATCGTTATTTCTTATACCATTCCATAGAACGAATTATGGTTTCAACAATAGTTTCAATTTGTGTTTACGTTCTTTTAACAATGTTAGTGATGTGTTTGATTTTACTCTGTCCAAGAATGTGTTTAGTACTAGAATAAGAAACTTAGAATAATTTAGATCTTAAGGTTTCAGTCTGTACGACGTTGTCGAAGATGGTGAAATAAAATAAATGAAAGACGTAGTCCTACGTCAAAACGGATTGTGATAAAATTTAAATGCTAAAAAATAGAATAGATAACTCTCGTTTGTCAAATTGTTTTATAAATAACTCGAAACAAAACTCAAATGTTCATTCCAGCTTTGAAGTTTTGGCTAATTATTGTGGAACGACATGTGACCGGAAAACCCTCGATTGTGGCCCTGATCACGAACATCACTGTCACAAACGCTTTCACGTCACTTACACTTCACTTAATCTTTTTGTGTCTATCATCATTGTCGCGGACAGTTGCGTGTAAAAATAAACTCCGTGAAATGAAAGAGTTCATTCCCGTTTATAAGAGACATGTCAGTTGCATAATTTCGGGCGTTTGAACGTTATGTAGGTAAAATTAATAAGTGTATGAGATAATATTCCATTTAATTGAACGTATGTTTTAGAATGACAAGTTTTCGATTATACCTCGATGATTAGGTATTTCAATGCCAACTATTCGGGCTCATTCCATAAATCATTTGCTTGGTGCGTCAGTTTGCTGAATCAAACGCTGGTTCAAAGATGAGGAGGAATACTTGGTTGCTCTTGAATAATGTAGTTGTTGAACATATGGGAATGTAATTTTATTCTATAAATTACTCTTTCTATAAATTACTCTAAAGATCAAGCATGACTATCATGAGTTTAATAATCGATATTTCGCATACTCTTGTACTCATCTCTGTCTTACTCGTTTAAATAGCAAGAAGTATTTAGTATAGCTCAACGTTAGAATGCCATACAAACGGATTAACTGCTACTTTATACTGAAAATTGTAATTCAAAGGTTCCGTTTTGATTCCATTGTAGAGTTTTAAAAAGTTGTGCATACATTCAATTTGATGCTATTTGCAAAATTGAATGCTTTTTTTCTGAATTCGCTCTTGTTAAGTAAAATCTCATGTTAAGTTGTATTTTTTTTTCAAAAACGTTTTTCATAAATTGCTCCTCAGTAGTTAATAAAACGACATCACTGCCAGCCATTGTGCAGTTTATGATAACGAATGAAAACTTAACGATTTCATCGCATTTGAGTTGCCTCAATGTGCAGAGCTGAGTTGGAGATGCGATTGACATCGCCAACATAGATCGGGTTGCGGTTGCCTAATGTGTAAAAGGCCTAACGGGTGCACTTTGAGGAAACTGTTTTTGTATCTGATGGAAATATTAACAGGTTTAAAAGAACAGACGCAGTACCAACTGTGTCTGCATTTTTCTGTGTATTAAAAATCACACGATTCTGATGACGATAATGATAATCTTCCAGTATCTAATGGCGGGTTTACATTGGGGAGATCTATAGTTATAGATGGATTTATTCACGTGAAAATAGGTGTAAACGGGTGAGAATAAATATGATACACTTATTCGAGGTACATATAACTTGAATAAATTCAGCATATGTAAACGCTTGTGAATTTCTCACTGGTGAGAAATCACTAAAGTTGGATGCAGTTCTAATTCAGGTGAATAAATTCACCGAAAATATGAATATATTCATTATAGAAGTTCACGCTAGTGTGAACGGTTGGTGCAATTTCTATAAATCTCATCATATTTCTTCACATGAATATATCACTAGTCTAAACCCACCCTAAGTCCGCGATGACACTGCTTGCAGCTTCTCACGAAAATATGGCTGCACGAAACGCATGCAATCGAGAGAAATAAACAACTACATAAAATTGTATTGGTGAGGTTACATAACTTACCCTTTGCTTCTAGTGAACAAAATTGTTTATTTCTCTTCGTCAGTTGTACAATCAAATTTTCGTGCGTATTTCGATCCAATGTCACCTCGGCCTAAGTCTGAGTGCAAATCTCGGACGGATTTTAGAATGCAAAAGTCGATCTCGATCGGATTGGTAAATTTCCAAACTCGTTCAGGGTCTGGAATAAGGGTAATTATATTTTAAAAAGTGTCAAATATTCGTCCTCCGGTCAAACAGTGTACATCCACCTCAAATAATTTTGGGATACCAAAATTATAACGTACCTTAGGTAAATGTCGACTTACGTTGGGTAAATGTCGACTGGCAAATGGTAAACAAAATCCAAATGTCATAAACTTCGACAAATAAATTGAATCTCACCATCTATTTTGCATAGCGTTTATCAGAGATAACGTTATCATATATAACATCATTTTGTAATTACCAACAGTTTCAATAATTTTTACTCACACTGCAATAATGTTCCCGAGAGATGAGATAATATTGCAGCATTGTAGCTCAGCAAGTTCTAGTGATTAGAATCTAAAAATTATCAACAGACAGTCGGGTGGCGCGTTAAGTTTACTTCGGTTCTATCTCTTGATAGTTTGTTATCATTTGGTATTCAGCTGCGATATCTGTTGCTGACTGTCGTTCCATCTGGAGTATTAAACATCCGACGCAAACCAGTGCAATAGCTCAGTATACCATCAAACATCGCCAGACTCAGTTCCTTGAGAGGTGTCAACTAATAGATAATTGACTCCATCTAATTTTCGAGATGTCCAATATCACTAATCGTGTTCTCTCAATTCAAAGCCATGTAGTGCATGGTTACGTTGGGAATAAGAGTGCCGTCTTCCCGCTACAGGTGTGTAAATAACACTAGTTGATTATATAGCCTATTTGAGTGCAAATATGAAAAGTGATGGATAAGTTTTTTTGTGAGTCATTTTCCAATGTCCGGTTGAATTACATTATAATTTTCCAGGTGCTGGGATTCGAAGTTGATAACATCAATTCTGTACAATTCTCCAACCATACCGGTTACAAGAATGGTTTCAAAGGACAGGTTCTGAACGAAAAAGAACTTGCCGATGTATTTTCCGGATTGGTGGCCAACAACTTGCATTGTCTTTACACCCATCTTCTCACTGGCTATGTTGGAAATCCTACATTTTTGCGTGAAATCGCAAATATCCTCAAAACGCTCCGTTCGGTAAATGCATCGCTCGTTTATGGTATGTAACCGTTGGGTAGCAGAAGGCGATAAGTGTTGATACGTTTGCAACATTGTGTATTATCTTCGTTAAATCTAATTTGCGTTCCAGTCTGCGATCCGGTAATGGGCGATGATGGCATCATGTACGTCCCGAAAGAATTGCTGCCTATTTACAGAGATGAAATCATACCTCTGGCTGATATTATTACGCCGAATCAATACGAGGTTGAGCTGTTAACAGAGAAATGTATTAAGACGGAGCGAGATGCATGGAATGCTATCGAATGGTTCCACGATAGGGGCGTCAAAACTGTGGCCATTTCCTCATCTGAACTCGGAGAATCCGATTCTTTACTCGCACTTGTCAGTCATAAAGATGGTAAATACGCAATTATTCACTTAATAATATGAATCGGCTAGAAACACTTCTCTCGTGCAACAGGATCGAAATCACAGCGATGTAAAATGACCATTCCAAAGCAAGGCAATGGTATTCGTTTCACCGGGACCGGTGATTTGTTCGCTTCGTTATTTCTGGCGCATACGTCCTTGACTGGCTTCGATATTTGTGCCACACTGGAGCGCACCATTGCCAGTTTGCAAGCGGTGATCACCAAAACATTGACATACATTCCCGATGATGTAAAGGCCGGCAAAACGTCCGTCACTTCCGCGCAACGTGAGTTGAAGATTGTCCAAAGCAAAAGGGAGATCGAAAACCCCGAAGTCGTACTACGTTGTTCCAAGATTTGAAATGTTGCATATATTTACCAAATAGAACAAAGCATTTCAAAATTAAGACAAATCAGGACAATAATATTTTTTGGTTATCCTATTTAGGCCAAATTGTTGAATATTGATAATATAATAAATTGCTTGTTTTATCCGAATATATTGGCCTTTATTCTCAAGGAGAATAATGCGAAATGGCTCGAATCACAGTATTCCCGAAGACAAGTGGTGTTGCTATAGTTTGTCATTAGACGATGTTTGATACCGTAGGCGTGATATGTTTGAACCAATAAGCAATGTCAAAATTAAAAAAGTACACAAAAATTTCGGTTTCGATTTTTTTTCCTATTTATTCAAAACGGAAATGTTACTGAGAGTTTTGTTGTTCTTGTTGTTGATATTATGTTAATCACCGATCGAGTTTCTATTTGCTGTAATTACGACCACTACGCGCTTCTGGAACGTACGGCAGGTCCTATTACTACTTCTGGGTTCAGTTCTAGGTGTGGCATGGAGCCTCATATTGTTGAAATACAACATTTGACTTCCAGCCGTACTGCTCCTTGATCCGCGAAAGAACATACTTACATGCAGGCATTATGTAAACCACCGTGTTTACTTTGTCGCCTTTTGGAATGAACACCGAGTTTATTTATTGGCCATCGGCTGCCACCAATCCAAACCCCATAACGCTAAAAGGATGCTTGGTCTGACACATGTTTTTATGCTCGTTGGCCACATCTTCTACTGGAAGAGAACTAATATAGCCATCAAATCTGGAATTTAATACGGGATCGATGAAAAACGTGCTCTCATAGGTGAACAAGATTACCAGATTTTTTCGCTTGAGGAAGTTAACGATTTTCTTGCATCGCTCGACTCGTAGCTGAATTTGCTCTAAACGATTGTTATGTCCGAATGACGCCGCTGAATGCCAACATGTAAGTGTTATTTTATGTAAGAGAATTGAATAATCTTTTTCTCAATCATTTGTATTTCAATTGCCCTCGGAAAGACGCTGACATACACCGTGATGCACGAATCAAATGCGACTTTCGTTCTACGGGAGAGAGGAGAGAGGAAATATTGCGATATGAACACCGCCATTTCTCGCTCGAATTTATCGTAGATATTTCAATTGCGAACGAATCCCAATTCTGGTCAATTCATGCATTAGGGTGGGTTTAGACTTGTGATAAATTCATGTGAAGAAATATGATGAGATTTATAGAAATCTCATCAACCGTTTACACTAGCGTGAGCTTCTATAATGAATATATTCATATTTTCACCTATTTTCACGTGAATAAATCCATCTATAGCTATAGATCTCCCTAATGTAAACCTGCCATTACGATGGAATTCGCGTTGACGGCGGAATGGTGTCGATATTAGTTTGTATGAGGCCAACTCTTCTCTATCAGATTAGTCGGCCCTAAGGCAGTTTTAAATTACTAAAATTTGTATGAAATTTTTTTTCTTGGCGTTATTTACTTACCAGAAGTACGTTGTTCTGACCCTAATTTAAACTAATTTCAATGAATTTTCAGATATTTTCACCAAAACTTATCAATATAATATAAAATTATCTTTGGACATAATTTTGGTATATGTTTTCACTACTTGCAAGCAAAAGTGATTTTCGTTTATATAGAGTACTAATTTGGTTTGGGAACTAACTAATTTTCATTCATAATTTTTATTTTAAAAGTTCATTTCTTTTGCAAACCCATATTGTCATGCCTACTCCCCCATTTCGTAATACGAAGCTCAATGCCGTCAACGCGGATACGTTCTTCGTTGCAAGTCTGACGTATGACTTTCATTTCATTCATTTATCATGGACTTCCGAAATACACTCGACAAAAAAATTAGAGAAACAGAGTGCAAAGTCGCAAAAGGACCAAAAACCTAGCTCGTTCGCCATGGACAAAAACAGGTGGTAGACACTTGGTGCAAGGTCCGGACTATACGGCGGATGCAAAAGAACCTCCCAGTCGAGCTCCCGGAGCTTCTGGCGCGTCACCAAAGAAGTGTGTGGCCTGGCGTTGTCCTGATGGAAGACAATGCGGCCACTGTTTATCAAAGATGGCCTCTTCTTCATGAGTGCTACCTTCAAGCGGTCCAGTTGTTGGCAGTACAGGTCCGAATGGAGCGTTTGGCCAGAGGGAAGCAGCTCATAATAGATTATTCCTTGACAATCCCACCAAACACACAGCAGAACCTTCCTGGCCGTTAATGAGGGCTTGGCCACCGTCTGAGCCGCTTCAGCGGGCTTCGACCAAGACCGTTTGCGCTTCACGTTGTCGTAAGTGACCCACTTTTCATCGCCAGTCACCATCCGCTTCAGAAACGGGTCGATTTTGTTGCGATTCAGCAGCGATTCACATGCGTCGATACGGTCAAAGATGTTTTTTTGCGTCAACGTGTGTGGCACCCATACATCGAGCTTCTTTGTGAATCCAAGCTTCTTCAAATGGTTAATAACGGTTTAATGACTTATCCTCAGCTCTTGGCCGATGCTACGGCTGCTACTATGCCGGTCTTTCTCGGCTAATCCAGCGATTTTGTCGCAATTTTCGACGACAGGCCTTCCGGAGCGTGGCGCATCTTCGACGACCTCTACACCAGAACGAAAACGTTGAAACCATCGTTGTGCGGTGGAAATGGAAACTGTATCGGCTCCATAAACTGCACAAATTTTAGCTTGAGATGCATTGTTGCCTTTGTCATAGTAGTACTGTAAAATATGTCGGATTTTCTCTTTATTTTGCTCCATATTTGCGACACAAATCACTCACGAACGACTCAACCAAACAAAACACTGCGCAACCAAACAAAACAAATACCTTTCCAACAAGCTATAGTATGACTCGATACAATGAATACAACTAGAACTACGCGCTTACAACGACACCTCGCGGAAATACCGCAGGACATTTTTGACAGCCTAATATATTCTGAAAGAAACGCACATGAACTGGGATCAATTAATTTATTAAAATCGGTAATAATGAACCATGCATTCCGTCAGAATAAAGACATCCAAAAACACAAAAAATGTTGGAATTTTGTAGTAATGAAAATTACGACTTATGTGCGGGTTTCGGTTCAACTTCATCCTTTAAAGACAAAATTGCTTCGTTTTTATTTTTCAAAAACTCCCAAGATTTTCCGAAAATTTAACCGAACATGAGTGCAAGGGACGTATCTTTAGATATCTGTTTTTTGCAATGATGTTTGGTAATTTTTGTAGTACACTTCGACACTTATACGGTTATCTGGAAAGTCCGCGCTGCTACTGATGATAATGAAACCAAACACTTATCAAGATTAATCCTCGGTACACGACACATGAATTAGTAGATTCGCTATAGATGTCTATAACCACTGTTCATGGACACCTGGTGAAGCTTAGGTACAAAAACGACTGAAGTCATCATCTGGGACTGGTGAGACTGGAGGAAAATCTGTATACAACTAGTCCCGATGGATTCAAACAAGTACTATTCGCACCTGAACGTCTCAAAACCAACGATCCAGAACGCTTTTTGGACGCATCTAAGACTCCACCGGCCATACATACCAGATATTGCATATTAAGATTATCAATTGCTAGGGTTCCTGTGAGAACTTCAGCTCCTTGTATAACATAAAAAGTGCCTTGCCCAGTTTTTTGACGAGGAAACAAAGAATGTTCACATCTAGTCGCGAGCACGGGTTTAGAGAAAAAAATCTCTCTATTAGATTAGCAGGCTCTAAACCAATTTTAAGTTTAACAAAAATGAATTAAAATTTTGACTTGGTGTTATAAAAAGTAAGCTTTAGTTAATAATTTTTATTTCCAAAGTGTATTCAATCCACTAGTCTATTGTCATTATCCCTTCCCAAAGACGGAGCACAAAGTTTAAGCGGACAACGCGAGTTAAATGAACAGCATTACAAATTGGACTGTCTAACGTATATGTGTTTGAGCGACAATTCGGGTATGTGGAACGATCAAAAACTAGCAACACATTACAATATTTTCACAATTTGAACAGCGCGATGATTTCAACATCGTTTTTTTATTGTTTATTGTATTGCTTCGAGATTCGCTGTTCTTCGATAAATGCCAACAACTGTTTTCAAACAAAGTGCTTGATTTCATTGTATGATTTTTTTACAATTCAAACAGCCAGCCAGCTTTAATGAAAATAGTCGAGAATATTTTCACAAGTGATGTTTGTATATGAATATGGAGATAACGTAAATGGAATTTGTAAGAAAATGAAGAACTTCCCAGACAATGTTGAATAAAAATTAAAAATAATCGTTTCTTATAATGTTATTTTCTATGCTATGTTTTATTTTTTATCAATAAAACATGGCATAGAAAATAGAAACAAACTTGGAATGAAATTTATGCGAAATAAATAGAACTTTTTTTTCCAAAAACTGGAGAAATGTCCACGTGGACAACACGTGGAAGGGGTATAAGGAATGTCCACGTTTGTCCACGGAAGGTGAGGGGGTGTCCAAAATCATGCTTTTTCTGTCCACGTGGTATGTGGACAGCCCCTTACTTTTCAGCTCCTATTCGATACCTGAGTCGATAACATATGAGGACACGACTTCAAATCTCACCTAAGTGACAAACTATAGTCACGCCATTCGTCTGCGGGAACACCGTGATTTGAGCCATCGCCGCGAAGAATAAAGCGGATTATTTAAAAGTTGAGTTATGTTTTTTACTATTTTTTGTAAGGTCAAGTAAAAACTTTTTTTTCGGTCCATGCTTTCTGCTCATCGAGTAAGATAAACCTGACCAAGAATAACGAACGGGTTAGCATGATTACATCTATCAGTGGAGTATTATGCCAACGATATGATCAAAGCGGTCGAGTCCATTAAAATTTTCTAGCTTTTAAATAATAAAGATTTTCCATCCATTATATCATTATTTGTTTATCTATCTTCTAACAATAAACAAAAAACTTAACGGAAAAAAATATTCATAACTAGAATAATTACTGATGAAGTGAGCGGGGTTCAAAATAAAGTTTTGCCATGGCGTACACGATTCCAGCCTTTCTGCTTATCTGAAATAAAAATCTCGAACTGATTCTGAATCAGTAAAGATGCCGCTATCGCATGAACCTGGGATAAGTCAAAAACATGTTGTTCTTTTTTTTCAAAATGGCGTGCATTTGAACAAAAAAAAGAAGAACAATACACTAGCTGATCATATGTCGCAATTTATATCATGTATTGAAAATTTACCTCGAACGCTATTCCGGTGGCCTTTTTCGCTATTGACATAGATTCGGATACAGTCAATTATATACATGTTGAAGCAGCACCATTATTCCACATCTCATAACTACATCAATATATCTTTGGCACCGCATGGAAACAACAGCAACTTTATTTCATAAAAACGTGACCTGTTTTCTGAATTTCATAATTTCACTATTTTTAAGAAATCAGGAAAAATGCTGTTTAAAACGTATTTCCTGATTTCTTAAAAATAGTGAAATTATAAAATTATGATTTTTATTGGCTCATTGCAATAGAGAAATGCAATCAGATTGTATTCATATGAATTCAACATAAATCGGTTTAATGGAAAGACGTTTCGTAAAAAAAAGCGGTTTAAGTTAATTTTATGGCCGTACTAGATAGGCACCGCATCACCAAAATGGCTATAATTCGTTGAATAATGATAGTTTTGAAAATTCCTTTTTAGGCTATATTCTTGAGTGCCTTAACTTCAGGAATATAAAGAAAAAGAACTGATTTTTCAAAAATTTCTACTGCCTTCAAATAATTGTACACTTCCTAATGAAACATAACATAATAGCTTTGCGCAGTATCGATATCGTAACCAATGAGGTACATCCGAGGTGCGATTATTACTAGTTGAAAACTGAAACATACCATATCCATTTGTGCGCACTGGCTGCGTCCGTCCAAAACGAACGATGCCAATCTTTTTTTTTTTTGCAAAAGCTGGTTGACGCGTCAGAAATAGCAACAGACAAACAGTCAAAAACTGAACAGTCGAACGCTGGCAGCAGTCTCGGAGCAAATTTTGAGAACAAGACAAAAAAGTGTGTGTACGCGTTTTCCTTCCGATCCGTTTGAAGTAAACCTGGAGAAGCGTACGTTCGTTTATCCATAAACTCGGCAAAATGAGCTCGTCGGTTATGTTATTTGCTTGTTCGAAGTGTTTTTCTCGCCATCCGTTCGAGGAATTATCTCCAGGCCAGCAGCTTTGCAAGGTAAGTCCAATGAAAGGATATAATGGCGATAGTAAACAGACGTCAAAATCTGCGTCATTGTGCACGAATCATGGCGCTATTGCGAATATAGCGAAACATTGCCAATGTAAAATCCTAGCGAAAAGACGGTAATAAAACACTGGAAAAGCAAAGACAGTGCAATAGTGTGATGATAAAAACCGAGTGTTCTCTCTAAAATGTGTGAAATTATGCACAACTTTGTTTTGAGATCGAAGATTTGGAATGACGTGTATGTGATAAATACCAAAAAGATTGTTTCTGAAAAAATGAAATACTATGAGAGATCGAAGGCAACACAAGCATCATAAATGTAATTCTGAATTTCGTACATTTCAGTGAACGTAGTTTACTAGATCAATTCATGTGAATTTTTTTGCGGCTTTGTGCATCTTTCGAGTCAGGGTTGCCGAACTGGGCAACATTGAATGCTTTCAATGTCATGCACAGGACCCTACTTAGGATAATAATCATTCTGCGTGACATACAGGCAAACCTTTTTTGTGCGATTTTTGGTGAAAAAATGGAACACATTTGACGAAGTTATCGTCCATTTTGTTTTTTTTTCGCAAATGTCAGTGCGAAAAGAGAATATTCCCACGTTATTTCATAATTTAACGCGTTGGATTCTTGATTAAAAAAATTCTTTCGAATGAGATTAGGGGTACTTTGGGCAATTCATTCGGCATATTGATAACATTCTGTAGAGTGAAAGACACATTTTTTCGTGTTTTGTTTAATTAAATATTAAAAATAACAATTTAATTATTTTATTTTTTAAATTAATGTGTACGTATAATGTATCGTAATATGCGACTTTCAACGATTGTATTGCACAGAGCGGTGTTTATACAGTTCGGATTCGATTATGGCCCTAATCACGAACGTCACTTCACGGTGAAAACGAAATTAAATGCATACAAATTGCATACAATTCATTCCGTTATCACCATGAAGTGACGTTCGTGATCAGTGCCTATATGTGATTCGTTTACATACAATTTTGGACTCGATTATATACAGTTTGAAAAAAAAAATAATACATACAATTGTCATCAAAATCAATTCTCAGTTAACATTTTTTTTTGTTCATCAAAAAATTGTTTTTGGCGATGAAGCACATTTTTGGCTGGTCGGATGATTTAACAAGCAAAACTGCTGTATTTGATCCAATTAGCAGAAACAAACATGACAAAAGCTGCCAATGCCTCGCGAAAAATGTGCTGTTTGTTGTGGTTTGTGGTCCGATGGAATCATTGGCTAATACTTCTTTAACACGTTCAGCCCCGCGTCGGTTCCTGGGGACTGACATTTTTAATTTTTTTCTTTATTATAGTGACTTTCAACACATTTTGGCTGGTTCGTCACTTTTACTTCTATTTTTGAAAGAATGTCGGGAGTGAGAATTGAACTCGTGATCTCTGCGTGAGAAGCATTGATGTTACCACTACGCCAGATTGCTTCCACGGGAACTGACAATGATTTTTCCGTCTTTTTTGCACCGATCTCATCGAATCGACAGTGGATTTTTCATTTGAAGAATGTCAGCACTGGGAACGACAGCAACAAAGCTAGAAAATGATTTTTACGAAAATCCACTATAAATCCGCAGATTGATGTGAGCTAGATGAAAAGTTCAGCGTCGATCCCCTGGCTCGGTCGGCGTTCAAAGTTTTTAAAATCATCTGATACATTCAAAAGCAAATATTCTACCCGGTAGAAGAGCAGCAACTGATTTGGGCCTCTCCGCTTTGTTAGGTCTTCTTGCTTCGAGAGCTACATCCGGGGCACAAATAACTCGTGACAGTGAACCAATTCAACGTGGTATTTTCGAATGTACAATGCGTAAAATTTTTGAATCATTCAATAGTTTAGGATATAATTTTATATATTCTAACAGAATAGAAAATGAAATACGCCATCAATTCAGCGTCGATGTCCGTCAGCTACCCATTCTTTCAACAAATATTTTTAAAAAAAACTAAAACAAAGCAGGTGCAAGCATAAAAAAGTTAATTCAGCACGAAAATTATACAAATTATAGTATTCGGCATCGTTCGCAGCTTGGCAACAAAAAAGTCCGAAGACGATTGTGTTGGTGGTAACTAACAATGAAAACAGCTTTCGCTGCTGGAAAATTTCTTCCTTCCATCCAGCTTGCAATGTGTTCTACTTTTACATTACTTTCAATTAGAAAATCATGCACGAATTCGTGAAAACTGAGTGTTCGATCTGAAAGACCCCAACCACCACTAAGCTCAAAAATACGTCTGAATTAACACAGACCATCCCCAAGTGAAGCTTTGCGCAGTGGCGATATCGTAACCAATGAGGTTTTACCGAGGTGCGATTATTGCTAGTTGAAAAAACATCCCCAAGTGCACCCAGGTTTTTTCACGCGGTTTTTTACGTGGATTTTCCATTCAACGCGGATTTTTTACGGATATCACTTTAGCTGGTTCGATTACACGAAAGCGGTGGGTTGCAGTTGGCAATTTGATGACAACAAAGTGAAATCTCGTTGGTTGTTGCTGTTGATATTCGTGAAACAGTGGCCTTTAAGTTCCTGCCCAATAGTTTGATTGGCTTCTTGATCAGTACGAAGAAGTATGCATTCTTACAATACAATGGGCCTGATCAAATTGCATACAATTCATTTCGTTTTCCCCATGAAGTGACACTCGTGAACAGACCCAATTTCTTGCTTGTATACGAATTATCTTCCGCTGTCATTCTGGTTGCACCTTTCGGAGCCATTTGATGAGCAAAAATTGGGTCAATCAAAACATGGCACATAGTGCATTTGAAATATGCTTGACATTTCATAATTATTCAATTGTTTATCTCAACAATAATAAAATGTTAATCATTCTGATATATGCGTAAAATATTTCCCATCAATTGATGCAAACATCTTTGCGATCTATTAAAAAATGCTCGAGCTATAAACGTTCAAAATCTTTAATTTTTTCCTTCTTGTTCAGTGCCTCGAGTTTCATTTCACTCTCCATATCTCAAACGTAGTCCTACGTCAAATCTTTGTTCTACAAAATTGCTTCAAATAACTGGGGGTACAACATTGTTGAACAATGTTTACCTCTGTCTATAAAGATAAAATAAATAGATTCTTGATTCTACCTAAAATATTGGTCACCCAATTTTTGACAACATAAAAATGAGCGCTGCATCTTATGTGACAAATTTGTCGAAGACAGTTTTTGTCTAGCGAATAACTGTCGAGTTCTAAATGCAAATCTCCTGCTAAATACGTTCCCTGGACTATAGTGCAGTGGCCAGGTAATGTGAAAGCCATGACCAAAACAAAAGAGCCTATACAATTACTATGGAGTTTGCGCTCGCGGATAATCGAGATTCTAATAAACGGTCGTAAAAGTTTTTCTCGTTGTTGTGTTAAAATAATTTAAATTTTCAAGTCATCTAAGGAATTGAATCTATTGATAAATATGCATGAATTTTACGTCGATGCTACGGACAAATTGTAGAAAACAACTTGGTCACATACGAGGGTCGTTTGAAAAGTCCGCGCAAAAATTAAAAGTATTTGATTGTTTGGGTAAACCTTTTTTTGTATTTTTCGAAATAGACTCCTTTTGAGTTCATCTATCCCATCCCTTTTGCTTGAATCCACTCTTTTTCCACACCTGTCATTTCTGTGGGAACAAGTTGTAGTCCGAGGAAGCCAAATCTGGAGAATAGAGGAGATCAGAAAAAAATTTTAGGAGGTTGTGTTCAAGGCACGACCACATTATTGATGTAGAACTACGCTGTAGTTTAATTGAATCGTTTGTTTGAGAAATCCCATAAATCCATTTAACGCATTTGCGAGAAAACGACAAAAAAATGTTTTTCTCAAAATTTTTACCAGGTCCTCCATTTTTTTGGTATGAGGTTTGTTTATTACACCAAAAACATATTATTTGAGACCACTACTTCATCAATATAAATGCTTAAGCTCAAAATATAACTCTTCAAAGTTGGTGGACTTAGGGGGTTTCTCAAACAAACGAGAAATCAATTGTATTTGGCGGTTTTGAAATGATTTAATTCAATTTTATATACTTTTAATGTCCATAATGTTCGTACCAAGTAGGAATGGGGCTGCTTGTAAGTTATGCTCTGCATTAAGAAGGGTGGAGAATGGGGAGGAGGGGAGGGTGTGTGCATGTGAATATTGTATATTCTCAAATGAAATAAATTTTAATGGCAGGCAAACTTTTGAATGGTTTCATTGGATTATTTGTAACTCGAATCTTGTTACCTGAATTGTATTATTGGCCAGGTTCATCCTGGGCTTCTATGTTGTATAATCTTTATCCGGAATATAGACTTTCAATTTCCTGATGTCCTCGATTTTCTCGGCGATTGTGTACTGGGATACTTTTACGAGAGACGATGAAATGTGTTGTATTACAAGGTCAATTACAGTTCTCAGCTTGGGGTTTCCGAGAGATGATTTGCTTCTCAAATCATTTGAGTAATGTCACAGCTGGAAAATCCTTTCCCTTAACTATTTTTGCATACGCTTCCATTAACTTTAGCCCTTTGTACTTTGTTGTCCGCCGAACACCACGCAGTCATGTCTGAGTCACAATCCAAATCAGAAGATATTCCGATCATGTTGAGTTATGCATGCTTCTTCAGGGCAGCGTTGCCCATGGTGATAATTAAACATGGACTTATGGGGTTTCTCAACTTTTCCTCAAATTTTGATAGTCGATGTAGATACCCTCAAGAACTCAAAACCTGCCAAAAAGTCAATTTTGATAAAAGTGGCGTTTATGGGGTTTCTCAAACAAACAATTAATTTCAAGTCGCTTGTTTATAACTGCGGATATTATTTTATAATGCTACGAAAATTTTGAAATAATCGTTCTATCAGTTTGGTCGCCCTGAATATTTTTTATTGTAGAATCATTTGACTATAATTGTTTGATGATTCATTCTTAGGCTCGCAGAACAATACATGCACGAGATAAGCGCAGCTGTCATCCTTAGTGAAGAATGTTTTGCTACTGGCAAGCGAAACCAAAGCACATACAAAATTCCAGAACGACATTTACTTTCTTGGTGACTAAATAAGCGAAATAAACTCTATCTGCACGCGAAACCAAAAAAAAAATGACTTATTATAACTTATTGAATAACTTGGTATTCCCCAAATAATTTTTTGGTGCCCAACCTTAACTCCAACTTCACCATTGCGTCAGTTCAATGCATTGATGCAATGTCAAAGACACCAACGAAGCATTTATGACGACAGAAAACAAACAATATTAACTGCTTAGAAAAAGGCTGAATATTTGCCTCAGTAGAGATTCATTACTAATACCCTATCGTAAATAATTCCCTTGTGCTCCCGTGGTTAGTGTCCCACACTATAATGCCGGGTGTTCGGGTTCGATTCCCGTTCTGGTCGTGAGATTTTTCGTCAAAGAAAATTCTTCCGGCTTGCACTGTGGTCACGCGTATTCTAGATCTTGCCACTCCAGAGTACATTCAAGGCGTGTTATTCGGCATAGAAGTCTCAACCAAGTACTATTTATGAAAATGACGCAAGTAGTGCTATGTTGAGAAGGCAAAAGTTCCACTGGAACATTAGTGCCATCCAAGAAGAAGAAGAAGTAATTCCCTTCCGCTATATCCGTTCCTTGTTTATATTTATCATTACAAATGGGGTTTCAACGTAGTGAAGATGCACTGTTTTTACGTATGGGTTATGAAGTACGCACAGCTCTGTTCGGGAAAGTACACAAATGGACGAGGAAATGGGAATGCCTCCAATTTGCATCAATTTAAATCATATACAGACTATGGGATTGTAATGTATAGCATATCAAACAAATCTTAGGGAAATTTCGATTCCTTTGGTATGTAAATCGCCAGAATCCGTTCACGGCAAAAATAGTTATTAACGTTAACTTTATTTCATAGAAACGTGACCTGTTTTCTGATTTGGCACTCTTAATGAAAGACGTAGTTCTACGTCAAAACCTCTACAATTTCGCAGAATTACATGTCAATAATTGGTAATCTTGCATTTCGGTTAATAACCTGGAAAATTTGTGTGGGCCAAATTCTGCAGAACGGATTTCTCGATATTTTCCCAAGTCTCCGGAATTGCGACCTTGAGTTCATCAACCGTGATGTACTGTTTTCCCTCAGCGTAGAATCTGTATACTAGGATCCCCAAAGATTTTCAATAGGATTCAAATCTGGAGAGCGTGCCGGCCAGTCCAAAAAAATCAAGTTTTTGGTCCTTCATACATTGCTTAGTTTTCTTGCTGGTATGAATAGCGGCATTGTCTTGCTGGAATGCGATTTTTTTGCGACGATATCTTCGCAAAAAGGGTAGGACAGAGCATTAAAGAACATGTTTGTGTAATCCTTGCTATTCATTTTAAAGGATTGGAAGCTATCCTGAGTCATCCGGTTGCACAGAATTCCGCCCAAACCATGCACGAGTTCGTGATTTTAAAAACACAGTTCCTGCTTCTTTAAACCACGCCAGTACCTGTTGGAACCATCAGGACCATCCAAATTGATTTTTTTTTCGTCACTGAAGATAACCTAGCAAAGTTAAAAGTAAAAAAATGCCGTCTTACATTGAAGATCTTTGCATTATAGTATATAGCAAAATGTATTCTTTTGAAAACATTCTTTGTCATAACATACCATGTCCCACTGTCAGTGCATGTTATCTTTGGAAAAACTCAGATGTATTTCGATGTGAGATTGTGTAATATTAGGAGTTGTAACCATTTTAGCTGTATTTGTGTATGGACTTTTTACCAAAACTTGACGTATTGTCTCCCTGGAAACATTGAAATTCAAAGATTTCTTTATTTGAATAAGTGATTTTGAGGTATTCAAACCTGTTCTAACTATTTCCCGTTTATTCTGGTCAGAGATGTTTGATTTACATGGAGCTCTCTTCTTCTTACCGTATCTTTTAGTATTCGTCAAATTGAGCACTACTTGATGGGAACGTCCAATTCGACGAGCAATTTCTCTGATACCAAAATTTTTTTGATGAAATGCATCGATTTGTCTTTTTTCTCTCTCCGTTAGTGCTTTTCCCTTCGACATTTTCCAGATTTATTGATCAAAACAACCAAAACAACGGAAAATGTAGCTGGCCTTATACAAACTTAACACTTGATAAACAAAAAAAACATTTGTTTACGTTCAGCGTATGCACGTACATATATGAAAATCACTCAACACACTAGAATATAAATTGTTGTTTGTTTACAATCACCTTTATTCTGCGCGGCGAATGAGGTGAGATGGCAGAGTTTCTCGCTTTATTCTGGAAGCCACCCTACTTTTTAGCTCCTATTTGATACCATAGTCGATAACATATGAGGACACGACTTCAAATATCACCTAGTGACAAACTATAGTCACCCCATTCGCCTCCGGGAACACCGTGGGCCTGATCACGAACATCACTGTCACGGACGCTTTCATGTCACTTACACTTCACTTAATCTTTTTGTGTCTATCATCATTGTCACGGACAATTGCGTGTAAAAATGAACACCGTGAAGTGAAAGTGTTCATTCCCGTTTATGAGAGACATGTTGGTTGCATAATGTCGGGTGTTTGAACGTTGTGTCGGTTGCATAATTTTGTACGTTTGAACGTTATGTAGGTAAAATTAATATGATATAATATTTCATTTAATTAATCGTATATTTTAGAACGACAAGTTTGCGATTATACCTCGATGATCAGTTTGCTGAATCAAATACTGGCTCGAAGATGAGGAGGAATACTTGGTTGCTCGGAAATAATGTAGTTTTTGTACATATGGGAATGTAACTTTACGCTAGAGATAAAACATGACTATTATGTCTTACTCGTTTGAATAGTGAGAAATATTTAGAATTAATTTTTATGAATCGTTTCTACAATTTTGATGAATAATAATATTTTCTATACATCAGAACAAACCCGACTTTTTCCACCTCACGATCAGAATAATCTGAGCTACTCTCATATGGGATTCTGAAGTTTAATCCTCTTATCCTTTCCATTCTCGTGTAATTTGATATACCGGACATGAGGTTTCATTCAATTATTTAAACAGAAACTGGTCAGCAGCGTCGGTCAGAAGCATAATCCTCATAACATCTGATGGGTTTCAAGGAATTTGACAATAGCGAAAGTGATTCAGATTTTCTTTAGACGAGAAAATTATGTAAAAAAGAACTAGAGAAGAATTTAAAAACAGTATCTTGTAAATGCTTTGCAAAGATAGATTCATTTTTTTTTATTTTATATTCAAAATATCAACAAATCAATATTATACATAATCAATCATAATGATCGTCTTTGGGCCAGTGGCCTCCATTGCCATTTTATGGTGTTGCAACTCTCTCTTAGTCTAATCCTAAAAATAGAAACAAAAATTTCTGTTCATTGAGGACAATCGGAAATAGACCTTCGCCATGTTTCAATGGGCCTACGGGAACTACATTTCTAATCCTTAATCCCTTAGCGCATTTACCGAATCCACATAAACAAATTTTCGGCCTCTGGGTACGTCAGAATTTCGTTCTAAAAATGACACCAGGCGGGTAAATTGCTGTTTGTTTATCTTTTATTTCTTAAACAAGACAAGACAATATTTAAAATGTTTGCAATAAAGCTAAATAAATACGAAATTAAACTTACTCCATTCCGCGTGACTAAAGGGTGTGTCACATCAAATTGCATCACGGAAAAAACGCTGTAGAAATTCGCCCAGTAGACCGATCCTTTTGAAAATTTTAGACAGTAAAATAAAAACTATTAAACAACTTTTGGCATTTTCTTTTTATTCATACTTCGAGCCCAAGCCCGTATGCTCGCACCTTCCTCTTTACCCCGTCCATAAGGTTCTGTACAACGTCAGGTTGTAGTTTTTTTTTAACAGAAATCCATTTTCTCTTGAAGTCCGCATCTGATTTGACAACTTTTGGGTTCTTCCGGAGGGTCTGCTTCATAATCGCCCAATATTTCTCTATTGGGCGAAGCTCCGGCGCGTTAGGCGGGTTCATTTCCTTTGGCACGAAGGTAACCCCGTTGGCTTCGTACCACTCCAACACGTCCTTTGAATAGTGGTACGAAGCGAAATTCGGCCAGAAGATGGTCGGGCCCTCGTGCTGCTTCAATAGTGGTAGTAAGCGCTTCTGTAGGCACTCCTTAAGGTAAACCTGCCCGTTTACCGTGCCGGTCATCACGAAGGGGGCGCTCCGCTTTTCGCAAGAGCAGATCGCTTGCCACACCATGTACTTTTTGGCAAACTTGGATAGTTTCTGCTTGCGAATCTCCTCCGGAACGCTGAATTTTTCCTCTGCGGAGAAGAACAACAGGCCCGGCAGCTGACGAAAGTCCGCTTTGACGTAGGTTTCGTCGTCCATTACCAGGCAATGCGGCTTCGTCAGCACTTCGTATACAGCTTCCGGGCTCGCGTCTTCCCCACCATGTTTTGCCTTTCTTCGCGGTTAGGAGCCTTCTGAACCTTGTATGTACGCAGTCCCTCCCGCTGCTTGGTCCGCTGGACGAATGAACTTGACAAATTCAGCGTATTGGCGACATCCCGGACCGAACTTCTCGGATCACGTCTAAACTGCTTAACTACGCGCTTGTGATCTTTTTCACTGACGAAGCATCCATTTTTGCCGTTCTTCACCTTCCGGTCGATGGTTAGGTTCTCGAAGTATCGTTTTAGTACTCTGCTGACCGTGGATTGGACGATTCCCAGCATCTTACCGATGTCCCGATGTGACAACTCCGGATTCTCGAAATGAGTGCGCAGGATTAATTCACGACGCTCTTTTTCGTTCGACGACATTTTTCCATATTTACGAAAAATTGACAGTGAAGCATGGCCAACGTAATCTATACACTCTTATCTGATTATAAGCGAGAGCTGAAGATATAATTCCTAAAAATTAAATTTCTACAGCGTTTTTTCCGTGATGCAATTTAATGTGACACACCCTTTAGCTTTCACCATCTATAACACAAGTGACAAATATATCTGTTTTTCTCCGTGACATGACAGTATCGTGGTATTCATAATAACACCGAGTTCATCAAAGTTGTCACGACGGATGAACTCTTCTGGATTCTAGACACACGGTGACAGCCGTAATAAGGTTGTATACAATTCACTTCGTTTTCACCGTGAAGTGACGTTCGTGATCAGGCCCCGTGACTTGAGCCATCTCACGTCATTCGCCGCGTAGAAAAGGGGGGAATGACACAAAGCAGCAAGATCATCACTTGGTCTTACATAAGTTGGACAGAGTGTACATGATAAAATTTAAAAAAAAATCACGAAAATTATTCACATCATTTAAAAATTTTAGTGGGTTTTGTTCAGGGTGCGACCGCATTTTTGATGAAGTGCTACGAAATTATTTGATTCGATCCGCTGGTTTAATACCGTCGGATATTTTAGAATGCATCGAAAATTTTGAAATGAATCTTTAGTAGAAATTTCTGTAGTGTGAAAAGAGCCGTGGATTTGTAGTAGCTGATGCGGTCGCACCCCGTGAGATAACACGCTCACCAAACTTGGTTTTCAATAAATCGATTGTTAAATTCGCTGTGTGGCTTGTGGCGCCGTCCTGTTGAAACCAGATATTGTCCAAGTCCATATCATCTAATTCAGGCCAAAAATATTCGGTTATAATTGAGCGGTAGCGATTCCCATTCACAGCAACGTGCCGGTCTTGATCATCACGAAATAAGTACGGCCCAATGATGCCGCCGGACCATAAACCGCACCAAACCGTAATTTTTTCGGGATGCAATGGTGACTCATGGAGTACGTGTGGATTGCTGCCTGACCAATAACACATATTTTGCTTATTGACGAAGCCATTCACCCAGAAATTAGCCTCATCGCTGAAGATGATTTTTCGATGAAAATCCAAATCATTTTGAAGTTGTTGCTCAGCCCAATTCACGAACATACGACGCTTCTGGTGGTCAAGCGGCTTCAGTTCTTGCGTCAATTTGATCTGGATGTTGGCCAATATCTTTTCGCAAAATTCGACACAACGACGTCACAGAGATGCCCAACGCTTGAGAACGACATGTGAGAGACTGTTATGGGTTTTCCTCAATTGATGCGCTAGCGGCAGCAATTTTCTCGACACTACGGGCACTTCTTTATCTCACTAGCACGGGAACATTTTGTACCGTGCATGTGGATTAAATTTTGTTCACTAGACGTTCAATTGTTGATTTGGCAGGACGATTATGACAACCATGAATTGGACGTAGCGCTCTTAAAGTTGAGGCCATCGATCCCGAATTTTGGTGGTAAATTTTAATAATCTCGACTCATTGTTGGATCGTATATCTTTCCATTATGAAATAGCAAACCTTACTGAAGAGAAATGTCAAAGAGCGGAAAAATATGTCGTCATTTGCTGTCCCTATCGGTCTTCTTTTGTAGCGTCACTATTGAAATACCGTTTAGAAAAGTTCACATATTTTTGTATTTCCTTCACCTAAACACAAAAACACCTTCCAGACATACTTGCTATAAATCAAATTTATTGCCCAATTATGTTATACAAAATTGAATGAAATCGATGGTAAGTTGTAGCTATCATTTGATGCCAAAACATGACCATATGGTTACTTTTCAAAGACATGAACAATTATAAATGTTGCTGTTGGATTTTTCTAACGCTTGGCGCAAAATGGGTTAATACTGATGTCACACACAGCGATTTTGGTCGATACGAAGAGCGAAAGTAAAATCACTTCGAAGGTTCGATAGTGCGTTGTGAGTAAAATATGTCACACCACGTTGTAGTTTTCTTCGCAAATCCAAATCCATAGTGGAGGGTTGATAAAATTATTCATCGCATCGGTTTTTGTGCCGTCTGGCAGAGAGTGCTTGAGTTTTTTTTTTTGCAATATACAAACATAGTTGTTGTTTCTATGTGCTGTCAAAGGTAGATTGAAGTGATAAAAAGTATAGAATAATGGTGGTGCTGATGGAACAAATATATTAGGTTGGGGAAAAAGTAATCTATCACTGTTGGGTGAAATTCAAGACTATTTTTAATATGCTTCGGATTGTCCGATATGGGTCAAATATGCACCTTTTTGTTTTAAAGTTCGTTCCCATTCTAAAGGTAACTTCATAATGTCTCTATCATACGAAACTTCCTTGTTATTGGCGAAAAACTCTAACAATAGATATTTACAATCTTCTCTTGATTCCAACTTCTTATCTCACTGGAAATTTTGCAATGCGAGAAAAAGGTGGTAATTGTTTGGTTCATTTGTTGACAGTAGAGATCTGAATGCAGTGTATTGCACTAAAAAAATTTTTTTTGAATCTAAAAAATACAGATTTTTTAAAATAAATTAAATTACACGTATTTAACTGTTGCAGTGTCGGTATCATAAACATAATTCACAATTTCAAGCTCGCCTTTATAGAAGAAAAAGTGTAAAATGTACCGAATTTTCTCTTTGTTGACCTCCATTGTTAACACCCTGTAACTCACAACTGAATGAAACAAACAAAAAACAGCAAAAGAACTTTTTTTTAGTGTGAAATGTCATCTTTACAACGAGCCTAAATTTGAAATTGTTTGATCGATATTACGCGTGATATTGATCACTAAAGTCAGCCACTGCAAAAATAATTGATAACTTTTTCGCCTGTGATTGAGTGTGTGTAAACTGCGGGAAGCAGAACATTCGCGTTTTTCTGTGTAGGTGAATACAGAAATGTTCAGAGCAGAAATAAAAGAATGCTTCCAATTTTTGTCAATTAAAACCATTTACGGAGACTAGGGAGTTTAATATATTACATATATATTACATATTAAACAAATCTTAGAGTATTTGTATTGGTTTCTAAATCATTAAAATGCACGCGCAGTAATTGAAACTGTGATATTTTTCTGATTAAGTACTCTCGATAAAGAAAAGAGTGTCCCCCGTGGCCGAGTGGTTAGCCTCAAACCCAACATGCCGGGGGTTCGGGTTCGATTCCCGTTCTGGTCGGGGGAATTTTTCGTTAAAGAAATTTCCTCCGCTTCGTACTGTGATCACGCGTATTCGAGGGCATGCCACTCAGAATGCATTCAAGGCGTGTTATCTGGCATAGAAATCTCAACTAAGTAGGGTAACACGGGGTGATTTGGTCATACGGGGTGATTTGGACCACCCCTATATCTCAAAAAGTACGGCTCAATTTGGATTTTTTATAATGTCATTTTCTTCTATTGTTGAACCGTATGTAACTAACGTAAAAAAACTTTGGTGAAATTTAACAGGTGGAGGGAAATAGTAGCATGAACACAGCAAGCACAGCAGAAAATGTATTTTTTTTCAATCGTGGTTATAAGGTTTTTCCGCTGAATAAACAAACTTTTCGTGTATTGTGCAGTAAAATTCTGTTCGCATAAGGAAGAGGAACAATTTGGTGCAGCGAAACTTGACAACAATAAATGAAATTAATTACATTTTAATTTTTGCATGTTATGTGGGGTGACATGGACACTAGGGTGCCAATGAATGTATGGGAAAAAATCGACCCTAAAATTTCAAAAAGTTACCCTGTGCAAAATGTTCACCACCTCGAAAAAACACCCTATGCCAAATTTCAGCTCAATCGGACTTAAGGGAGATTGGCGCAAAGCGGTCAAATTTTGAGTTTTTTGAAAATCCAAAAATCACCCAAGGGGGGAGTAAAAACTTAAAGATGTAGAACCCTAGGTTGATCACTTGATATGTAGTACTTTATTATAATGTTAACCAAATTAAGAAATAAAAAGAATTTAAGTGAAAAAAAAAGGGGGGAGTAAAGGAAATCGGAGTTTTGGAAAAAAAAATTTGATGCCAAATGTGTTAAAATTGCATGAAACGTCGAGATCTAGTGCCATCTAGAAAAAAAAAATTGTCAAAAAACGACACTCTGGGACTTAGTTTTTTTCGGCATGCGAAACGAAAAGTATGGTTTAGGGTGCCAATAAAAATAGTTATCTCGGTTTTTCATTCGGAACATGCTACGAAATGTTGATTTGCACAACAATATACCCTATGCAAAATATAAGCTCATTCGGACTTCATTTACTGGTGTCGTAGACGTTAAAATTTGAGTTTTTTGAAAATCGAAAAATCAGCGGAAATCGGGGTTTAAAAAAAAATTGATGCCAAAAGTCTTAAAATTGCATGACACGTTGAAATTTACAGTTATCTCAAAAAAAAATCCAAAATCAATTTTTCAGACGAAAAAACGACCAAGTACCAAAAAAACATTTTTTGACGTAGGACTACGATTAACCTTTCAATATAAGGGCCCTTTTAAATATATCGGTGTGAAAAAGTATTCAGTTTTTGAACACTAATACCTCCTCAATTAATGTATGGATTTTGGTTCCAAATACATACATTGATAGGAAATATCCTCAGCAATTGTTTATATGCTACACATTACGGGTTTCAGCTCATATAAAGTGCAAATTGATGAAAATTGGAAGAAAGAATTCCCTACTTTCCCATACATTTTGTCTGCGCTCCCGTAGCAAACGGCTATTCATTACAAGCAACCACGGATACGAGCGAAACGTATGGACAAGGTAAAGGAGAGAGACAAAAAAGAGATTATAAATAAATATAGGCGGTCGCTACAACGTTAACTATATGGCTATATAAAATGAGCGATGGTGGGGCTTGGCTACATTCTATCATCGGACGCCAAGCAGGATGGACGATATCTTGAAATTGATTGTCAGCAAAAGAGATATCGCTGCATTTGCCGGGGATGTATGCGGTGCGATACCGCAAGAGTGAGAGACAGGAGTTTGGATGGGATGTGGAACAGGAGAGCCTATCGAAGTGTGTCAAAAGCGGTGGAAGCGTCGCGCCGGGTGAATGAGTGGCTAATAGTGCTCGATTTGATAGAATGCTGGAGTTTTTAAATGGTTTTATTTAACTGTGACATATTTGTATGTTTGTATGTAACATGTTTGTCTATGACGCTGTACTACATTAATTGAAAATTGACCCCTTTCCTGTTGACCGGTTGATCTGAAATTTGGAACACACCTTTATCTCTGCAGTCATTATAAAACTACGTATTTCATGATCTTGAAAATCCAAGATGGTGACCGCTACAAAATGGCGGATTACATATTTTTTAAAAGCCCCTTTAATATGGGTAAAAAATGAAGGACTTGACTAGTAGAACCCAGTTATTCATGAGGAGTGCAAAGCCCAATTATTTCACGATACCAGACGGTAAATTCCCATTACGATATGCTTGCCATCAACTGTGTGTTCGTTGCCGGCTGAACAATAACCCCTACATCATTTGCACGACAAATTTTGATTTTTTCGTATTTGAATCTAAACGTTTGAGTGATTGCTGAGTGCTGAGGTTTTATTTTGTCCTTTGATTTTTTTTCTGTAATTTTGTACATGAAAAGTTTGTCATTCTGGGATCTGTGCTCCATGATATTCGAATAATGGACACCCCTTGGTGTAGTCCTACGTCTCTCCAGTTATGTCCCCGACATTACCCACCCGTCTTTTTATTTGATAAAAAAAATTTCGAGATAACTGTAAATCTCGGCGAATAATGCAATTTTAAGACTTGGCACCAACAAAAAAATTTTTAAATCTCGATTTTCGGTGATTTTTCTTTTTTCAAAAAACTCAAATTTTAACGTTTGTGACACCAGTAAATGAAGTCCGAATGAGCTAATATTTTGAATAGGGTATATTATTGTTCGAATCAACATTTCGTAGCATGTTCTGAATGAAAAATCGAGATAACTATTTTTATTATCACCCTGAACCATACTTTTCGTTTCGCATGCCGAAAAAAAAACCAAGTCCTAGAGTGTCGATTTTTGACAAAAAAAAAATTTTCGAGATGGCGCTAGATCTCGACGTTTTTTAAGACATTTGGCATCAACAATTTTTTTTCGAAAACCCCTATTTCCTTTACTCCCCCCTGATTTTTCGATTTTCAAAAAACATAAACTTTGACCGCTTTGCGCCACTCTCCCTTAAGTCCGATTGAGCTGACTTAAGATATTTGAGATATTTGGCATAGGGTGTTTTTTCGAGGTGGTGAACATTTTTACGGGGTAACTTTTTGAAACTCGAGATGACCATTTTCATTGGCCCCTAATGGACACGTTTCTGTGGGGTGAATTGGTCCTACAGGTTTGAGGCTTTTCTTTGGTCTAATTGATTCTAGATGTCACGGAATTACAAAAAAAAAGGATGGACAGACAACGTTGGAAGAAGGAGGAGCTTGAAAGAGCAACACAGGCCATCAAGCGCGGTTTTTTGACCAACTTTGCTCAAACAACAGTGAAAAGATTCATGCAGAATTCGAAATGGTCTCAATGCAATTTTTCTGGTCTGGAATCTGGCCAAGACACCTTGTATCGATTCCAAAACACTGTTACTGATTGTAATATTATCCCAAAATACTTTACATAAACATAAGTATAATTTTCTCGATGAAACACACACTGGACCAAATCACCCCACATACGGTCCAAATCACTCCGCATCAAATTTTAATGCCCAAAAATCATCCCTTTTTTTTATGGTATATTTGGAAATTTGAAGCTTGATATAGTGATTAAACATTATTGATTGAAAGAAAACAAGTGTAAAATGTGACATTTTTTATTTAGACCGTATTGGTTTGGAGATATTAGGCGATTTGCTTATGTGGGCTAAATTACCCCCATTTCCCCTACTAATAAAAATGACGCAAATAATATTACGTTGAGACGGCGAAGTTTCTCTAGGAACGTAAAGGCCATTTAAGAACATGGAAGAAAAGAATATCTTTGGAATAATGTCAAAGTCATGACAGTTAACACTATTTATCTGTGTATGATTTGTATTGAGTGTTCTACGCCTCATCATCACGTAGAATACTTCATCCCAGTTATTGAAGTTAAAAAGTTTTGATTATCAAAAAATGTTCATAAGTTTAGTGCCAATATGATTAGACACCACTAACAACTAGGAGGCTGTCCACATACCACGTGGACAACTTTAGGGGAGGGGAGGGGTTACGGAAATGTCCACACTTGTCCACGGTGAGGGGGGAGGGGGTATAGACAATATCCACGTGGACACGTTGAATGAATATTTTGAAAAAAAAAACCGTTCACATCTGTGTTTAACAATATATGGAAATTTCTGCATTCTGCATTTTCAATAAATTCATTCGTTTTTATCGACAAAAAGGATTGAGCTGTCTGATAGTGTTTAACATCTATATTTTTCATATAGTTGAACTACTTTGCTGAAATGTGAATTCTGAGAATGTATTTTGGAGTGTATCTTTGAGGCAAGTGGAATGAACCATAATCAGCTATCCCCAAAACTGATAGGTAAGCTGTTCCACCAGAATTATGCCAAATCGCATGTTTTTTTGACAGCCCGGAAAAAATTCTTGGAGTTTGACTGGGATGTGGTACTCGGTGGAGTACCCATTTTAGCCGTACTCACCAGATATTGCATCTTCAGAGGCCGTTGGAAGAAAGGGTAAGAATCTCGACTCATGGGATGGCATAAAAAGTATCCTGCACAGTTTTTTGACGAGAAAACAAAAGGTCTGTGGATTTGTGAAGAAAAAAACGGTGCACATACAGTACCTTTCAAGAAGTTAGAACCACTCTAGTTTTTGAATTTTTCAGCGATCAGGAAAAGCTCGGTTGAAACGAAGTGTGAATTGTAGGAAACATTAACTATCTTCGTTAATTTTATAAAGGAGTGGTAATGTTTAAAAAAGTAAAGTAAATAAAAAGTTAAAAAGTGAAGGTAAAGTTAAGAAACACCGATACTTTGTTTTTTTAAGGATTACAAAAACAATAAAGATTGCAAATTTTGTTTTATGAACGAAAATAGTCATTGTACACCATTTTATTATTTGGACCGATATCTTTCGCATCTCTAAAAGCTAGAAGAAATGAGTGGTTCTATAGTTGAAGTGTGGAATCATATAAGTGTGTATCCTAAAAACTATGCTTTTGTTTTTCCCCTAAAAATCGGCAAAAATATTTCGAATAACCCTACATATCCCAAAATTTACGAAGTTGTACAGAAAGATCATTGGTAGATTTTTGTAGTGCAGATTGATGATTAGACGAGGATAGATTTTTTTTTAGAAAAGTTAAGTGAACAGCATCAACAATTAGGCACTGATTATTTTGAGCGTTTATAAGATTGGTCATGGGGGGTCTCCGTAGCCACATTGGTTGCGCGTTCGCTTAGTAAGCGATCGATCGTGAGTTCAAAACTCAGGGCCCTCATTGACCATCTTTGTGTCGTTACAGAATAGCTACGTCAACGCAACAATCATCAGCGATGGAGATCGATCCACGGTCGAAATAAGATCGATTCATCCATACAACTGCTCTGCTCTGCCAGACACACGGGCTACTGTTCTATAAATAACTCAACAATGATCAATCAACTGTCTCCGCTGTCCGGTGGTCCAACTGGATAATGGAAGAACAGAAAGAATACCCTTACGCCTAAATGGCTACTGTGTGAATGTACCATATGTAATGGTATAGAAGGAATACTGGCGAATGGCAACTGCGTAATGTGATAATTATAGATATGATAACCATGTGACATGTACACGATTAAAATTTGGCTCTGTTACAGCTAAAATGCTAATGAGCCTTAAATAAATAAATGGGATAAAAAAAAAAGATTGGTCATTTGAATTTAATTGTTCTATTCTGGCGCGAAACATAAAAAACAAAACCGCCAGTGTTTCATAACTATAGAACCAGATGGAAAAGTCAGGAGTAGAACGAAGTATTTCGAAATCACTTGTTGCTGTTTTTGTGTCAAAACCATCGCGATTATTTGGTAATCGGGCACCAGTTAACGAAATACGGACGGTCTTCAGGGACTAGGGGCTTCCCAGATCAAAACCCATTCGAGAATTTGTGATGAATAATCTTATGAACGGTAGATGTAGCTAACAATTAGTGTAGTTATTTGAACGGACATTGAACTAAAAACGAGTTACGGATTAGAAACTGGTTGTAATTCATGCAAAATCGATTTAAATTTTGGAAAGGTGTGATAGTTTACCATCTGGTTCTTTATTTATGAATCACCGGCATTTTTTGTTTTTTTTTTTGAATTTTTAGCACCTGAACAAAACAATAAAGTTCAAATGGCCTGTCTTACAAATGTTATTATATCCTACACTATATACTCCATTTCAGTCGGAAGCTTAAAGAACATTTCAGATTAAAAACTGGAACAACTCAATCAGCTTACGTTGATTTATGATAGAAAATGTCCGAGATTAGATTCACTAGTGATGTTTCTAACTAAACAACGATACAAATAACTTCACGGGCAATGTTAGGCAATCAACCAAAAATTGATTACATACTGCTATTACTAATAAAGCTAACATTTTTATCAAGTAAAAACAGAAAATAGAAAATAAAAACGAATTTAAAATAGAATTTAGACGCAACATAATTTTTTCCTCGAATTTTGTTTCTTAGAAGAGAAGAAATGTCCACGTGGACAGAGGGAGGGGTATAGAAAATGTACACGCTTGTCCACGGAGGGGGAGGGGGGTGTCTAAACTCACGCTTTTTCTGTCCACGTGGTATGTGGATAGCCCCTAGTCTTCCGTGTTTCACATTAAACACTGGTTACGAGACGAACAATGTTCTCTCTACTCTCGCACTTTTATGTTTGCAGACAAACATTATTTCTTCGTACCCGTTGTTGAAAAATGAAACATGTTTGTTTCACATGATGTCCAGTTTCTCTCACATTTTCATTCCAAGCAACAGTAGTGTGTAGAGTAAAAGAAGCGAATTGAACACCACACCACCACCACTCAACACACGGTGTGTTGGCGTGTTGATATAAAAAGGGAAGGGAAGCATTTATCATGACAATGGTCTAATTGATTCCAGATGTCGCTGAATTACAAAAAGACGATGGGCAAGCAACGTTGGAAGAAGGAGAAGCTTGAAAGAGAAACGCAGGCCATCAAGAACGGATTTTCTTTGACCAAGCATCGAAAGTGTTTGAAAATACTCGAACAACAGTGAAAATATCCATACAAAATTCGAGAAGGTCTCAATCCAATTTTTCTGGTCTTGAATCTGTCCAAGACACCTGGTATCGATCCCAGAACATTGTTACTGATTGTAACATTATCCCAAAATACTTTACATAAACATAAGTATTTTTTTTTTCATAAAACACTCACTTGACCAAATCACCCCGCATCAAATGTAAGGGTGCCAAATCAGAAAACAGGTAACGTTTTTATGAAATAAAGTTAACGTTAATAAATATTTTCACTGTGAACGAATTCTCATGATTTGCATACCAATCGAATCGGAAATTCTTTAAGATTTGTTTGATATGCTATACATTACAATTCGCTAATCTTTAAACGGTTTAAATTCATGAAAACTGGAAGCATTTTTCCCCATACATTTGTTCTTCCGATTTGTGTGCTAACCCTACCCGTATTTCGAATGCTTATAACTCGAACATTTCTTAATAGATCGGAAAGAGGATTACTACTGAAGTAGTAACAATAAAAAAATTCAAAAGTTATTTCAAAAATGTCGATGCATTCTAAAATAATATTCGATGTGGTCAACAAGGGGATTGCATAATATAATTGCGTAGTTCTACGTCAAAAATGCGGTCGTGTCCTAGATACAACCCCTTACATTTTTTTCCTTCAGTGCACGGCTCAAACGCATCAATTGTAAAGGTCCCCCGTAATGATTTCATTCGGTTTTAGCAGCTCATAGTACACCACACCTAGCTGGTCCCACCAATTAGACAGCATAACCTTCTGGCCGTGAATACTCCGCGCGGCCGTCCATGTTGATGCATGGCCGGGGTATCCATACGTTGCCCAACGTTTGGGATTGTCATAATGTACCCACTTTTCATCGCCAGTAGCGATTCGATGCAAAAAAAAACCTTTCTTTTGTGCCATTGGAGTAGTTGTTCGCATATGAAAAAACAGTGTTCGACGTCTCGTGGCTTCAATTCATACGGCACCCAATGTCCTTTCTTTTGGATCATTCCCATTGCTTTTAAACGATCGAATTTGGTTTGCTGAGCTACTCCAAGTGTATCGAAAAGTTCTAATTGCGTTTGTGACGGAGCTTGATCGAGTAAAGCCTCCAATTCTTCATCTTCAAACTTTTTTGACGGTCCGGAACGTTCTTTGTCTTCCAAGTCAAAAATATCACTTTTAACACTCCTATACTCGCGCATTGGTCTGAAAAAAATCATATTTGCGTTACGACCGAGAAATCAATAATTCGTTCATTTCTCAGAAAATATCAACACTACGACTTTGCGATTCTCTCTAGCTTCGTTATTCGTCATAGTTTTGCGTATCGCATTTGTCGATACAAAGGGGACGTGTGCTACTTTTTTAACACTTTCGGTCTGACACACCGACGCGAGTATAGGAATAATTTTTTTCGATAAGTGCCTTTTTTCATATTCTAGAATATTGTTCAATGAAATGTATAAATTAATGTTAGTGGCGTTGAATATAATGCTTAAGAACATTACCGGACTATTCTTATTTGATTTCAGTCCATTTTGTAACTGGATTGGACAGATCCATACATTAACTATTAACTATCCAGAACCTTTATCATCTGGTAATTATCTAGAAGGTCGTTATACATTGTTCTCTTCGATAAAATACCCGAAAAACACGCAACAACTGCATGAAATGTAAAAAATATATTTGTTTCGAGCTTGCAGTTATGCTATGTTCTGATTCTTACTCCAATGAAACCACAATCGATTTGTACGTTTTTATGTTATTTTATAGCTCTTTATACTTCCATGAATTATATTCAGTTGCTTACCTTCAATTAATAACAGTGAAAAATTCGACTTTCGTTATTTGTGTTGGAGTATCAAAAACTACTCTGTTTTGTGGAGGCTGAATTTGATGACTATCAAAACATAATAAAGACGACGAAAACATATTTTTTGGAGTATTTTCATTCAATCATACCCTCTTCTTCAAATAAATGCCAATAAAGCCTGCAAAATACACAATGGCAACATTAAAGAGAAGTTCAATTTTCGGTCTATGACATCGTGCATCGAGTATATGTGTTAAGATTTTGCACGCGAGTACAGGAGGATTAAACCGTACAAACCACGTCTGACACGTTCGCTCAGTTGGAGCATGGTCACCATAAACTTCCACCAAAATGCGATGACTTTCCGCAGCTTTTTTCTTCATATTGAAGTAATGAAGTAAAACTCCCCGCAAAAACACTCTCGTTGGTACGAAATT
The DNA here is from genome assembly GCF_029784135.1 of Toxorhynchites rutilus septentrionalis. Classification (NCBI taxonomy): domain Eukaryota; kingdom Metazoa; phylum Arthropoda; class Insecta; order Diptera; family Culicidae; genus Toxorhynchites; species Toxorhynchites rutilus. The sequence continues at coordinate 213,635,134 of NC_073745.1, read as the reverse complement.
CGACATATTCGAAGTGGCAAAAAACTATGTTGTTTACGCTTCAACTTTTTCACATATAGGGGAGAGGGAGGCAAGTTAGCGACGTTAAGCTTTGGCGAGCCCTGGATCTTGGAATAATTTTTTTTTAATGTTGATGCTGATTCATATAGCCTGAAGTGTTTTCTATCATATTATCTATTGGATGGAAAAAAAAAATAAAAAACTTGTCGACCCAAAAGCGTTGCGCAAAAAGCATCGAATTCGCCATCTTGCCTGGAGGCAAATTGGCGAATATGGTTTGGTCACCTAAAAATCAACAAATTGTAATAACAATTATTTATTTATCCTTGGTTGGAACAGTGGAAATGCCATTTTCATCAATACTGTAAATGTCACACGCTGGAAAACGATACTGAGCTAGTATATCTCCCAAAGTTCGAAAAAATAAGTCACAATTTTCTTTATTGAACGCCATTAATCGAGCCGCTGAGGTATTTTCTGGCTTTCTCAAAGGTAGCTTATGAGCCTTCATAAACATTTCAACCCATGTCCGTCCAGCGCATGTTCCTTTGAAAGGGTACTCTATGCCACTTTTAACCGCGAACGAATAGGCAATTCTTCGAAGCTGGACCTGAATGTGGCTTTAAAGCGGCCGCACGGCCGCTCGCTGTAGGTGACTTTAAGGCGGCCTTTATTGGACGACGTATCCTGAAATTGATACAGATTTAATATTTCTTGCATAAAGGACATGGAAACGCAAATGCTGAATTGAAAATCTAACCTCCATGTCTGGACATTTTCGTCGATAGCGTCTCAAGGTTGGCTGAAAAAAATTCATGATTGAAACTCGCCGGAAACAAACAGATTACGTACAATAGAGTACCTTTATCATGTTTAAAATTATTTTGAAATTTTAACTTTTCTCATAAAGTGGATAATGAAATTTGAAAAAACGGAAAAAATAACAAAATCACGATTTTTCTCATTTTTATTTTTCACTTTTTTGTGATAACGTTTTCGGCGGAGTTACCGAGTACAAAGTTTGGCCTTGTTATGATCACAACTTCATTACAACGGGTCAAATTACCGATTCGTCATCTTGCCTCCCTCTCCCCTACTGAGAAAGATGCGAAATGACAGTAGCTTTCCAACGAATGTCTGGAAATTTGATTCACTGGAATAATAATCAAATTACACCATCTGTTGCGAAACCGAAGAAACTTACCGATACACCTAATACATTTTTCATTAAAAGAAAAAAAGATGTAAAATCGAACATTTTTTTATCGTGCGATTAAAATGATCACATGTGGTGGTAAAATGAACAATCACACATATCATGCTAAATAGGATAGATTTATGCGTTGTTCCTTATCTAAATTTGTTTCAATCATTATTGAAATAGTAGGTACATGTATGAATCAAGCTGTGCTTATTTACCAAGAGTAGTAATAAGAATTTTCTCATACGTACGAAAACGTAGTAGAAACACATAACGCTTCACACATTGAGGTTTGGTTTCGGTTGAGGTGGCATGTTCTTTCACTTTCACAGAAGGGACTCCTTGAAAAGCAACATGTGATGAGGTAAATCAGCTTTGGAAAACATAACACTGTTAGTCGTTATCCAGTGAGGGCTCATTTTGCCCCAAACAACAAAGTAATTTGGAATGCGAAATTATCACTGAAAACAAACAAAATATCTGTTTACCTTTTATTGAGTGTGTGAACAGTTGTCCAAACTGATGATTTGTCGAAGATATCAGATCGAAATTTCGCGGGAAATTCCTTAAATACGATGCGCGCATCCGAATACATCCGAATGGCTACCGTGAGAGAAATTCCTGTTTTGTTTATTATTTCTTACAATTGACAGTTGCATGCATACCAGGGTGTTTGAAATAGATTCAATTGTTCTAAGAATAAGATAATAAAGAAGTATCAATTGGTTTATAGTTAAATTATCGAAGTTTGATCTCTGGTTCATTTTACCAACCCTGTTCATTTTAACCGCATTTCCCCTATACGTTTTCAGTGCTTCTGATTATCCGAAACATAAAATCGTATGGATCCTTAATCAGTAAAGATGCCACTATGGTATGAACCCTGGACAAGCCAAAAACATGTTTTAGACACTAACATGGCATTTTCATGGAAATATGAAAACAACTAAAGAACGATTTTTTAGACTTGCCTCAAAACAAATTTTTTTCCATCCATCTATGGATTGTATTGCGCTATATAGAGTAGTGCGGAGCAAAGGTGCGCACGGGGCAAGAGTGCGCATTGGCCTTTATGAAACAAACGAGTATGAAAATTCGGCAACAGTGTATTCGTTTGACACATTATTACACCAGCAGCTCACACATATAAACATGATACATTTCACGAAACGGCAAAAAGCTATGAGGTAAGAAGAGTTTTGCGTTATTTTGATCTAATTTTTTCAATTTTGGGAATCACGATTTAGTTACATAAAATAACTGGAAAGTTCGAAATTTTTCATTGTCGAGGAAACTTTTATTCTATAGTAGATAAAAGTGTGTATTCGTTTTCGTGAAAAAGTTTAAGAGCTTTTTTTAAAAATTCGTTTAGTTGAAAAATTGCTTGTGCGGCAAAAGTTCGCACCGTCGTTTGCTTGAGGGAGTCTTAAGGTGTCGGACTGTGGCAGTTTTCGGTATTTCTGAATCAGCTTTGAGGAAGAGGGTGATATCAGTAAAGGATTTACGATTTGGATTATCTTTTATTGATATTTTTACTTCTGCTAGGATGTGCCAGCAAGCACCTAGGGCGGTTCAGAGAATTTGGCGAACCATTGCAGAGCACTGGACAAAGGTTTCTATGGTATCACTTCTAACCAAGGATGCAAAATTTCGAAAGAACATGTTGAAATCGAAAAGCAATTTTTATCAGTGCAAAATATCTCCACCGACATTCTTCACTTCTTTCTATCGCGGTGCCGCTGTGCCCACGACCGCTGGCTCACCATCTCGTTTGTTTTGATATAGTTTTCGTTCCATCAACAGAAATATCAGTTCATTCTCGATGTCAGTGAATGCTCAAGCCGAAAATATCACCTTTCATTGCGTCCTGGTTAAATTTTCGTTGGTCATACACCCATAAACTCAGCACTCAAATGTGCCGTTGCCCATCGATGTGTGTGCAATAAGCGGCACAAAAATGGGACAGGGGCTAGAAACATACTAGGAAAACACACACGAACACGCGTTTAAACGTCTGACGCGGTGTCAGTGAGATGATATTTCCTTGTATGGAATTTTGTTCCCTTCCACTGTCAGCTGATCGAAGATGCGTATGAAAATTTCGGGCGTAAATTCTCAGTGAGACAGTGGAGCGAATGAGTGTGGGGAATAATGCAAAAACCAAATGTTCCACGTGACGATAAGTGTCGGTTGCATGGAATTAAGTTTGGTTCATTTGTCATGAACTGCAGGGGAATTGGTGGTTTTTTTTTTTTTTTTTTTTTTTTTTCTCTATTATAGTGATTTTCAGCACATTTCGGCTGGTTCGTCACTTTTACTTCCATTTTTGGAAGAATGTCGGGAGTGAGAATTGAACTCGTGATCTCTGCGTGAGAGGTATGGATGTTACCACTACGCCAGATCGCCTCCTCTCGGAATTGGTGGTTGATTTTGATGTTGTCTCAATATCTTGCGCTGTCAGTAAAGTGAGTGTGAGATTTTGCAACTCTGCTTTTAACCCTCTAAGACATTTTTTTTTATTTATCTAAAAAAAACCATTCTACTTTTTTATCGAATTTCAGACTTTCAACATAAAATACTCTTAGCAGAAAGCTGCCAGCATAAATCCAATGTGCATGTGTGATAGATGAAAATATTCTAAAGACGTTCTAGTGGGGGTGAACATTGAAAATAATGTCTGAATAATTTGAAAACAAAATCCGTGAAGCCCGTCTAAAGGCGGGGTTGGGTTGTAGCGGGTTAAAAATTTATGGTGCCTGACGTTTGATTTTACGGAAGCCAACAACCTCCAGCACCTAGAGGCGAATGAACTGAAAAGTTTAAACCCTCTTAAAGCCAAAAAGAAGAAGAAGAACCTCCAGCACGAATTCAACCACGTTGCAAAACTGGCAGGTAGGGATTAGGCTTCTAACTGCATGAGGAAACATCGTCTGTCTCTTCGAATCCCACAACAGCGCAACGAAGCAACAGTGCAGAAAAAAATAAACAATTGCTTAAAAATAATTCGAAATAAATTTCAAATGAAAAATGTTTTTATTTCCAACTCAATGACGGTTAAGTTTCGCTTATGTTTATGTTTTCAAAATGAACTTCAAATAAATATTGTTTTTTTTTCAACAATGAGTTGTATTTGAAAACATTATTTGGTTATAAAAAGAATTCTGTTTCAAATGTTGGATATTTTCAGATATCTTATATTGTCACCCTGCCGAAAACGTCCACGTGGTATGTGGATGGCCCGTTGTCATATTTTTTTCTATGTATTATAGTGACTTTCAACACTTTTGGCTGGTTCGTCACTACGGACCGTTATCATATTTCTAGGTGCCAAAAATTAGTCAACACATAACAAAATCATGTTCGACTATAACAACCACTCTTCTCCACCCATAAAATATTATACAACACCCCCTCCTCCCCACTGGATTACACACGCTAGTAATGATGCTTCTCCCGCTGGTAATGATAAAGCATTTATTTTTGTTACAAGTTATCTCAGAATTTCAATTCAATAAGTGCGCACTTTTGACTATGGAGCAAAAGTTCGTATTTGTATTTTGTGTTAAAATAGATATTTGTCCAATTACAAACAAAACTCGAGGAATTCTTGTACTACGTTTCGAAGGTAATATATAAACACTGCGTTTAACAACTATAGAATCACTCAATTTTTCTGAGTTCTCAGATATACGTAAGAAGTCGATTGAATTGAAGTATATAGTGTAGAATACAATAGCTATCTTCAATCATAAGACTGGCCAATTGAACTTTATTGTTTTGTTCAGACGCGAAACATTCAAAAAACTAAAATTCCAATGTTTCATAACCAAGCTGTGCCATGTTGTAGTGTGTATCTCGTTCTACGCAGAGGATACTGCTCGATTAGGCTCTTCAAATCACTCATACTGCTTGTAAGCTGCATCTACTATTCGTTCGATCACTTCTCATAAGTTCTAGATAGAATTTTGATCTGATGGACATACTGACCAGTCCAGAATCTGAAGCCCCTATTCATTAACCCATACTAGACCTTCCGGATTTTATAAATCGATGCCAAATTACCCAATTATCACGATGTTTTTGATGCAAAAACAGAAGTAAATGATTCTGAAGTACTTCGTTGCACTTCTGACTGTGCATTCGTGTTGAGGAAAAGCTATCGGAACCAGGCCTTTTTGATAAAATTCTCCACAAACCACCAAACTGCTGCCAAAGTTACGAGTTGAAAAAATTACATGACACGTTCCGTAAGTCCTTCCAATATAAAAAAAAATATTCAAGTTGCATTTCTTTTCATCAGAGAAGTTCTCCTGAAATAGTGAAACCCATGGGATAAGTTTCAACATTAGTTTATATCTAATTGCCTAAATTTTAAAATGAAGTTGTCTAAAATTGAAATATCTATTGTAGTTTCCCGGATATCCAACAAATTTTCCTTTAAAAAATGTCATAATGCCATGTAGAATATAGAAGCGTAATAATTTACAAATTGAAGAATAATTGAAGAAGGTATAATACATTGAGCTTTTTTAGTAGGAAAGCGCTGATTGACTGGGACTGACAGATACTAAATAAAAAAATATATGGGTTGTTTTCGGATGTGATACAAAATATGACTACTTTCTATTCAAATTTCTGAATGTTTTTAATTTAAAAAATAAGTTTCTTTGGGAGTCGGAACCTACACTGATATTGTGGATACGCTCTTGATGCGGACCTAATAGAAAGTGTTGTAAAAACAATCCGAGACTCAATATGTTAATTATGCATCACGAACGTTCTTCTTTACCTTGTCTTCGTCTCATAGCAACTTTTCGCGGCGTTCTTTATTTTCGTTAAGTGATTAGAACTTGTGCCAATACACCACACATTGCATCCATGATGGGTAGGGAGCGGATTGGATAGAAATAAGGATAGAGATGGACAATGAGATTTGGATAATTGGAACAATTTCTTAACTTTCGCGCTCTCGGTCGCGAACACTTTGCGTCTTCTTACGACTGTTGTTGTTGCCGGTGGTTAATAACGAGCCAATGTAGACTAACTCGTCAACCAGCTCGAGTTTATCGCTTTAAAATCGACGTAGATGTGAAGCGTAAGAACTTTGGCTCGTGACATTTTTGGACTCTATACCGTCCGGCAACACTATAATTAAGTTAAGATCATGTCAAAAAAAACAGCTATTCTTGAACTTGGGGTCAATGCTCTCCCATAGAGCTTCTCTACGCTCGGTATCCTATAATAATTTACTACTTATGACTACTTCTGTATATTTCACGTTGCTCAGATAGGTGTAATTTATTTACTTTAAATACTCGCCGTCGTGTGAGATTCTGCACGCTAATTTTTATCAAGGATATATTCCTAATTCATGAAAAATATAAACATTATTCGAATGCTACCACCTACTTTATTTAAATATAAACAATTTATTTTCATCTGCCTTTGCAGGATTGCCGGGGATCGTATCCAATAGTAAAATGCACATACTGCCGGGCAGAGTTCCAGCAGACATCCAAAGGAAGTACTTCGTGCAAGAGATGCGAGGCAAATGTCAAACAGTACGGGAAACCATCTGCCTGCGAACTCTGCAACATCATCGCTGCCTTCATCGGCTCTAAATGCCAAAGGTTTGTGTTACCACTGTTCATCTTATGTAGAACCACTTTTCCCTTCCATGTCCTCCCGTTTTATACCGTTATCAGAAGTTGAATAATAGAATGTTTAGCCTCATTAATCGCGGAAGTCTTTCACCCAGACAGTTCTCCAGTTTCTAATAACGGTATACATTCCCATCAACCCATCCCATCATCCATTCTAATTCATTAACAAACAAAGTCCGTGATTGTCAGCACAAAAGAACTATTGTTGCTGCAACGTCAGACAAAACAAGAATACGTTTGATTTTGACGCAAACATATTTGTACCATCCCCTCGATTAGGTGTACAAACTCCGAGTCAAAGTACGGACCAGCGGTAACATGCGATCAGTGCAAACAACGATGTGCTTTTAATAGGCCAGATTATAAGGTTAGCATCACACCAACTTGAAGTGATGACCGACTTCTCCCCCTGGGCCACTGGGAACCATCCGTGGCTTTTTGAGAATGACCGAAACATGCTGCCACAAACACACGAATGCTGTACACAATAACAATCAAATTCGTGGCACTGGTGGTTCATTTTATGCTAAAGAGCGAATGCAAGAAACAGGAGAGACATACCACAGCACACATCAAATACTGTCTCGTTGAACACAATGGGCTGTTTTATCCAAAAGAAAGCAAGTGTGAGATGTGTGATTGGAAGCGGACTTAGAATTAAGACTAGAATAATGATAACATTTAAGAAAAAAAAACTGTACTATGCAGAGTGTAGAATTAAGGTATATGGTCTAAACGATGAATACTCAGCTATTAGTTGAATTAGACGGTTTGCATCAGAGTACAATGCGGTAGGAACAGTCGACCAGTGTGCCAAAACCAAATCAAGAATTTCCCCTAAAATTATTAACCATCTTCAAGTGCCGAATAACAGATTCCGTGTTAAAACGTATTTAAGACCATACCGCAATATTCCATAGATGAGTACTCATAAGTCAGTTGTCCCTTGTAATTTGGTGTACGTAATCCGGTGTACGTAAAAAGGATCTGTTGAAAAGTGATCTATAAAAGATACGATATTGCCGAGAATGTTTCTCCTCACAGTTGAAAATTAAAATCAATCAATATTGCTTCCTCTGCCAATCAAAAATAAGTACTTTACAAATCTATATGCTATACAGTGGAGTACAAAAATTAGTTGGAGTTGTACGGAAGTCGGAATGTCGAAAGCGCGTTTGTTAAGCTATTTCGTTCAGTTTGTACCACTAACGGCTCTCAAAAAATTGCAATCTTCAATTGTTGCAGTATTTTGACGCACCGAGTGTTAACTATGGGCGTCCAAGTTTGTACCATTTTTTGTTCTGCGTTTTTCATCGTTGAAAAAATAGCAACGGAAAATAATGTTGAGTTTCCTTTTGCAGTCTATAATGTTAGGTTGAATAAAAACCCCCCTATTTTTGCACGAAATTGAAAGCTTTACCCAACAAGACTAGAATGAACCGATTTAGGTCAAATGTCCAAAGTATAAAAAGTCTTTCTAATGATACATAGCGTAATGTAGAGATACAGGAGATATCCTCAATACCAAAAATTATAGTTAATTTTGAAGTGCTGTATCTTTTGCAATTATTTACTATCATTCATTCTATGCAGTTAGATTAAACATTCGTAACATAGTTGTTTGGATCAATTTTGGACAGTTTCGTGTCAATCGCTTCTGAGTAAGAAGAATCTTCTAGTTGTGTGATTACTAGAAACATAAAGTTCCAATCGACATGTTCAGTTAAATTCATTCCAAAGCTGGGAAATTAGGTATGCCCTCCGGAAATCCGTTCCTGATGTCCGACAAAACAGATAACCTTCGATAATCTTCACAAATTTTTTTATTGGAATAATGTTTTAATTCAATAAAGTAATATGTATAGTGGTGCCGTTTCGAGCTCACGATACAGGCGAAAGACTGCCAAGTTTAAAGTCTCTTAAAAAAAGAAGAAGTCACAAAAATGATGATATGAAATTAAAAAAAAAATGAAATATTTCAAACTATCGTAACTATATAAAAGGCTGTTTTGTGATGCAATAAGTTTTAATATTAATTAAAATTTTTGAGTAAGTGCGTTTTGACGGCGTATTTAATCCTCTTCAGATACGGTTTAATTTACAAAAGAGCAGACCAAATTCAAACGCATCAATTGGGCTCGCCTTTCATTACTCTGCTGAGAGTCCTAGCGCACCATTATATGAAGGGCTCAAATGAAAGGGGTGTAAGTGACATAATCGATTTCTATACATAGACTCTCTCTTTTGGTCATAACTTAGCTGCAAAAACATTCCTAGCTGTTTCTGACAATATGAAAGATAGGTCAGAATCTCATCTATCGGATTCTATAGCAAACTCAAATTGGAACGTTTTTGCAGTTGAGTTATTAACTAAAGAAAAAGTTGACGAAGAGAAATCGATCAAGCCACTTACACCCCTTTCTTTCTAACCCCCTCCACGATCGATACTCGATAATTTTTAACCTACAATTATCCTACAATGAATGTTCACTAGAAATTTCATTGACTCTTCTAAAATTTTGTAGAACACAATATTTTAGTCAAAAGCTGGATTTCAAGTAATTATTATATGAAAAAAGTTGAAATTGTTGGCAGTAAAGATTTGTGACAGAATAGTGAGAACATAAAACAGACCGCTTGCTTAGAACTTGCATTTAGAGGCGAATGAACTTCCATGTTTAAAGCCTCTTAAAAACAAAGAAAGAAAGAAAGAAGAACTTGCATAATATAGGTCTCTAGAATGCTCAGCAGGGTAGTGGAATTACTCGATGCGTGTGACCCATCGAAGCATTTGTAATTTGGTGTGCTCTTTTGGAAATTGAATCGTAGGCTAAGGGGTTAATATCAAAGTAAAACACTGTCGTGTGTAAGTTTTGCTAGGAAATGCAATTTCATCTTAGAAATACGAATTTTATGCCAAAGTCTTCTACGTTTTTGAACTTATTTCATTGAGTATTGATAACATATGATCAGAGAAAGAATATGTACTTAGTAATTCGTGTACCAAGGCTCTTATCAATGTTAGGGAAACGAACGTAAATACGCTAATGTAAAACGTACCGTAAATAATTAAGAGCAAACCTCGGCAACGTAGTAATGAGATAAAGTACCAAAAGATAACTGAAGTTCATCTTTATTGAATCCTTGAAAAAAAAATCAAATTGTTGCAAGTATCTTTTCAATTGTGAAATTATGTTTCTTAAGTGGACAATTTTTTTTGTCGATGACAAAAAATAATCGTTTTTTTTATACCAATTCTGGGAGATAATTTTTGCATGACTTAGCCACACGTTCCCCTCGTGAAGAATGAAGCATTTCACACCGTTGAATGACGAATTGACCGAATCGCGTATTTTGAATTCAAACAGGCTTATTAATAGCGAGCAGAATGAAATTGATTGTGTTCTCTGAATTCAGCATCTTATCGAACATTTAAAAACCAGTTTATCAACAGATTGATATAAAACCCTAATGACACAAGCGTAAGCTAACTATCTCTGACAATAGCAATATAGGGCAAGCTGTGGATATGTTTTATCAATTCATATATGATACATTAGAGACGACAGTAAGAGATGAAGGAAAAAATAAAGCAGAACAAAAGTTAATTCAAGGTTTAAGTGGATCAATAAATCTTAAAAACAGAATACAGAAAGATTACAAAAAAGATAAAACATATATACATCAATAGTTGACTGACAAACAAATGTTATTCAGTCTTTTTTACAAATAGGGTTTCTTCACTACTCTGGTTTGAAGATTATTTTCGTTGTGTACTAATTTCCTTCATTCATCATGAATTTGAAACGAGTGGAAAAATTTGGACAGACTCATCAGCGTCTGTCGACAAAAAATTAGTTGTTGCAGGGCATTGTAAAGATATCGTAGATAAAATAAGTAAAACCGCGTTTACGTTGGATACGAGATTATAAAAAAAGATCATAAAAAAAATTGGCTCTTGCGTCGTGCATACGTAATGTTCCTTACGAATACGTTCCTTTTTTATTGCCAATAGTTTAAAAGATATGAAAAAAAATCACCACAAGCAAACGCCATTCACAACAAGAATAAATTTAACCAAATGGTACCTGTGAATTCATGAGGGTAGGACTAGGACACACAATTATAATATTTCTACTATGAATTCAGAGTCATAATCAGGTACAAACTATGACGGCCATATAAACGAACAATTCTTATCATATTAAGACTCATTACAACTGCAATTCCACACTAAATTAGCCGATTTTAATCTTGCATTGTTGGGAAGCCAATGTTAATCTAGGAATCTAGGAATGTTAATATTTATAATACAACGTACTCAAAAACTGAATTCATGATTAAAAAAACTGTATCTTAAAACATTAAAATACCGCCTCTTAGCAATTTCATGCCGAACCGATATAACGGTTCTCAGATTTTCGTTCAAATAGTAGTGGTGTTCCTTTCCGCAAGATATTAGACCCGTATTTTCTTACTTTTGGGGCGCCCATTTTCATTTTAGAGTGGTTTTTTCACTTTTTCCCAAAAATGATTTTTTTCAAAAATTCATAACTTTTCAACTTCTGGATCGATTCAAATGATCGAGCTATCAAATCAAAGCCAGGTAACTTTTCTTTTGTATTACAGTTGCTTATGATTTGGATTTTGTTTTCGTAATTTTTGATTGTATTTGTTTTTTTATTGTCTACATGGCTTTGGACTAGAGGGCGTTATTTTTTTTTTGTTGCTGAGTTTTTTTACATAGCATGTCCAAAAATCAGAGAGGCATTTTTGTGTTTTTTTCTAGTTATGATTTTTCAAAGTTAACCGATGACCCGAAAAATAATGTGTTCCCCTTTTATCCAAAAATGACTTTCTTGAAAAAGTCATCACTATTGAACTACTGGACTGATTCAGATGATCGACATATTAAATTGAAGCCAATGAGCTAGTCTTCTTTAAAAAAAAAATAATACACTTGCGGAAAAATAGGATTCTTGTCACATAGATCTAGTCTATTCAATTTGGAATAATGAACGAAGACTGAAGACGTTTTAATTTTGAAAAATAATAGTTCAAAAATGAAAAAACAAACTCTTTGATTTTCGGATAAGTTGTGTAAAAAACTTCAGCATTCAAGAAAAACTATAACAAAATATAAGGCCCTCTACCTTTAATCGAGTAAAATATAAAAAAACAAAAACAATCAATAATTACGAATAATTACAGTTGTAATATTGAAATAAGACTTGCTAATTAGCCCCAATTTGATATGCCGATCGTTAGAATCGGTCCAGTAGTTGAAAAGTTAAGAATTTTTAAAAATACCTCAGTCATACAATCAATAATTACAGAAACAAAATCCAAATTTATTCCCAAAAAGCACCAGCTAATAAGCTTTAATTTGATATGTTGATCATTTGAATCGGTTTAGAAGTTCAAATATAATGAAGTCATTTTTGGAAAAAAAAAATATTAAAATTAAGATTTTTTGGACTAGAATTTAGAACAGAAATGGGCACCCTAATGAAAAAAATAAAAAATACGGGTATAATAATTTGCAGTAAGGAACACAACTATATATACTTCGATGTTTGAAATACAGTAGAACCCGTTTATATTGATCGCTTAATATGACGTAATTACACGACGAAGTTTGGTTTTATTTAAAATTATTTGTAAAACGACGGATATTATGACTTCCTTTACAGTGGCATGTCGCCTAACATGAACAATTTTAAATACATTAACGCATTGTATGGCGTCCGCTTATTATGACGCGTTTGTCAATTACCTTGAATGTCATTATAAACGGATTCCACTATATATTCTTATTCCAATACTTATTGAAATTAACAAACTCAGACTCACGAAAATGAAGAAATTAATGTTTTAAAATTGATGAAATTTCGATGCTTTGTAAAATCATAACAATTTAGAAAAGATTATTAAAATGAGATCTACATGCACTCTTGTACAAACTAAATCTGCATTCCACATGAGGAAATATATATGAAACGTTCTACTATTAAATTAGCCGCTCTGAAGATGAGATAAATTTTATAAAAATGCTTCGTAACTGTATAAAAAATTCATAAACATTATTTTCTTCGTATAAAATCGGTTATATTATATCTTGAAAACGATTAGCTTTAGAATAAAATGTGTTTTAAAATTGTTTATGTAGAATTGCATTAAGATTGGTTATTTGCATATTTCATATTTTATATATTTTTTTAATAGCTACGATTTTGCTAATAGTTTTGATGTATTGGAATTTCATGAATTAAAAAAAACATATCTTCAATTATTCTAATTTAAATATATAAAGTAAATCTAAGGGGAATGTTTTGAGATATCCAGTTCATTTGACATGGAATTGTTTTAAAGTGGATGGCACAAAAAAGATTTGTTTTGGAATGTATGCATTTATATATATTTTGAAAGACATGCTTCATAAAAAATAATCTACGTTTCAATCGATGAATGTAGAAATGTCTATCATAGCTTTCTTGTCAATAGTAATTAAATCATCAATATAATATTACTCTCGAAGAAACGTAAAATCATTGTTTCGCTCGAAATCGTTGGATAGATTAGATTAGGAAAATATAATTTTCTCGATATAGACGAAAATTTCAATTTTTCTAAATACGTAACTATGCATTGAAGCTTTGTAGGTCATGACGAGAAAACGGTAGTTTTTCAAAACTTTAAACATTTGTCAACGACAAAAAGTGGAGAAAATACACAGTGTAACGTCACTCCACATAATAAAATTAGTTAGTTCTAATCAGTAGTGGAAGTTCATATGATTATGCATTAACATCTAGTTTGATATACACATTTTTTCACGAGAAACAGAGCTCACGAGTCGCTTACTCGCTACCTTGCTTTTTGCAATGCTGATAATCAGCAGTATACTTACGAGTAAATACTCATTTTATTGACATCCTCCACGTTCACCAATTTTTTTTTTGACCATGCAAAACTCATTTGACTGACAATGAAGGAATAATAATTTACAATGCATTAAATCTGTTCTAAGTAACATAGCTGGTGTTTAAAAGATACTGTATTCAGACCATTCACTCATTAATCGTTATAAATAAAAAGAAAATTAGACAGCTCTACTCTGACATGCTCATATATGCTCACAAGTCAAATTTCGTAAGCAAATTTTCATTCTTGCTGCTTTGCTCATGAATCGAATTACACGAACAAAGCGGCCTTACTTTTTTCAGTTCATTTTTGATCACGAACTATCGATGGTGATGCTGATCAAACAAACAAACTCGTGAACGAATATCAATGGATTGGATTTTTACTCCCGGTACACTCTTTATGGCAATAACTCAGTTTTCCAAACTGACTTATAATCGACCTACTCAGTTGTCGAAAATTTGGTATAACTTTAGATTCACGGTTTACATCTATATCTGCGAAAGAACACCGGAACTGGATTTGTATTGCAAATGAAGTAAATGATATTTTCCTTGATGAAATGATGAAGGCTTATTGTTTACTAACAATGAAATGCTAGTACAAATAGAAACTAAGTTAAACAAATACTTAGATATCATCAATTTTCAAGCTTATCATTCTGATGGAAGAGCTTGAGAGCAGGTTCAGAGCAGAGAGAAAACGTTTATGTATGTTTAGTTACAACACATGATAGCCCTTCGAGTGAACATTTCAAGAGTGTTAGGCAATTGACCCAGAATCTTCCATAAGATGATAGTATTAACCTTTCTCTAATTCAAAAAGTAAGCTACTTAGAACGATTATGTTGATTTCATTTGCAAGATGAGAAAATGTAGTACTGGATAGAGCTGTAAAACATAGAAATAAAAAAGCAGTGTTTTTAAAGTAACAACCATAAAGTTAGTGTTTTCCTGTGCTAAAAATGGATTTTAATCGATTTATAATTCACTTTAAGACATCAAATCGCCTCAATTAAATTATCTTCAGTATCAAATTCAAATCTTTCGAATGAATCAACAATAAACCAATCTTTCTAAGAGTATAACTCTGTCAGTCATATTTGTTCAGGTGCGTAGAAGACTTTTTTCAATCAATATGATTCCTTATCACTTCCTGGAAAGTTCTTGATCAACTACGTAACATCCTGTATATGCTTAGAATATAATGAGATAACTTTAGACAATTTATATTACTATGAAATTATTACCTTTGTCCATAGTGCACAAATACGTTACATTTTAATGCGTCCACGAGTCAGCGTTTGAAATGCATGATTATTATGTTAGGTAGAAGCAAAATAAAGATTATCCTGGTGCAAATCGTCCAAGAAGATCAATAGTTTTATTCCTCGTGCTATAAATATAAAAATTGAATATGCACAGAATAACCAAAACTTACGATAACGCTAACGAACACTTCGTGAAGTTGAATACAAATGTCGTTACTGCTAAATATTTAAAAAATTGAGATAATATAGAATTTAGATGACACATTTCAATCGATGTCGCATTCGGTCTGTTTGTGCTAATACTAACACAACACCTCTCAATTATCCCGCTGTACGGTACAATTGAACAATGGAACAAAATGACACTCAAGCCGAAAAGACGATACTTTGTAATTTGTCATATGTATCGATAGGATATACATTTCAAGGAAAAAAAAAACCGGCAATGTTACACCCCGTTGAAAATGCCCAATCCATCTAAAAAATTACCCAACGTTAGATATTGTAACTCAAAAAATATTGCTGACTCGGCATCGAATCGAGTGGACCTTTGCGCCTTTAACTGCTCGTAATAGAAGTACGAGTAATAATTTTGATAGAAATATAACACTGAGAAGGAATATATTTGGGACATTAGGATTATTAAAAAGAGCAATCTACTGGCGCGACGGATCACATTGATCGGAACAGAGAGAGGAGGAAAAAAGCAAGAGAAAAATAAAAAGAGGAAGCATGAAAAAATAAAAGGGAGGAAAGAGAAACAGAAGGGAAGAGAGAGAAAAAACGACGATAGAAAGAGAAGAGAGAGAGAGAAAGAACGATGATAGACAGAAAAGAGAGAGAGAGAGAAAAAACGATGAGAGACAGAAAAGAGAGAGAGAGAAAGAACGATGAGAGACAGAAAAGAGAGAGAGAGAGAAAGAACGATGATAGACAAAGAAAAAAGAGAGAGAAAGAACGATGATAGACAAAGAAAAAAGAGAGAGAAAGAACGATGATAGACAAAGAAAAAAGAGAGAGAAAGAACGATGATAGACAAAGAAAAAAGAGAGAGAAAGAACGATGATAGACAAAGAAGATGAGAGAGAGAGAGAGAGAATTAACGATGATATACAGAGAATATATAGAGAGAGAGAAAGAAAGAAAGAACGATTATAGACAGAGAAGAGAGAAAGAACGATGATAGACAAAGAAGAGAGAGGGAGAAAGAAAGAACGATGATAGTTCGAGAAGAGAGAGAGGGAGAGAGAAATAAAGAAAGAAAGGAAGAACGGGATTGACAGAGAAGAGAGAGAGAGAAAGAACGATGATATACAGAGGAGAGGGAGAGAGAATGTGGATAAAAGAGAGAGAGAGAGAGAGAGAGAGATAATGTGGATAAAAGAGAGAGAGAGAGAGAGAGAGATAATGTGGATAAGAGAGAGAGAGAGAGAGAGAGAGAACGAAGATAGAGAGAGAGAGAATGTGGATAAAAGAGAGAGAGAGAGAACGAAGATAGAGAAGAGAGATAAAACGAACGAAGATAGAAGAGAGAGATATAGAGAGAAAAAGATAGAGAGAGAGATAGAGAGAGAGAGATAGAGAGAGAGGGATAGAGAGAGAGATAGAGGGAGGGAGACAGAGAAAGAGAGAGAGAGAGAGACAGACAGACAGAGAAAGAGAGAGAGACAGACAGAGAAAGAGAGAGAGAGAGAGAGAAAAAGAGAAAGAGAACGAAGATAGAGGAGAAAAAGAGAGAAAGTGATCGAAGATAGAGAAGAGAGAGAGAGAGAGAGAGAGAGAAAAAAAGAAAAAGAAATAGAAAGAGAGAGAGAATGAGAAAGAGAAAAGAGAACGAAGATAAAGGAGAAAAAGAGAGAAAGTAAACGAAAATAGAGAAAGAGAACGGTAGAGCGTGAAAGGTGAAAACTGCAATAACAGAACCGTTAAATCATCCTAAATCTACTACGTCATATAGTAAATTACAGACGAATGAACTGAGAGGTTTCAAGCCACTTATCAATTAATCAAGAACTGAACTGTTACAGTATATACGTTATATGTCCAAGGTATCCAAGAGCAGCCTGAGTATGAAAAGACAGTTCCACAATCGGCGTCACAATCAAGAGTAGCATATCCAGCGCAAGAGTAGCATTGTTACAAGAGGAAATGAAGATCGCCGACGAAGAAACCCTTATGAAAGAGCAGGAGTTGAAGTAACAACATGAGTTGAGAAAGTGAGAATTGGAGATGTTACGTCGCTAGCTGAGTAAAAGTATACACTCCAAAAAACTTCAGGGATCTCAGCTCAGGGCTTGGCGGATATTTGAATCATGTGGACAATGCTACGAACGATGCAAGAAAGCACAAAAGGAATTAAGACGAATAAGCTGAAAATTCCAGGAAAGTCCGCGAAGAGTGCTTACACAAAATACATCGATCTACATTCCGACCTAGTCATCTGGATGACACATCTAAAGGGAATGATAGCTACACTGCAGAAAAAAGATTGAACAAAAGGATAGTATATTCTGGAGATGGTGAAAGGGGTTAGCTCAACTAAGTGTTGATCGATCATGGGCAATCTCCCCGGATAAAATAATAAAAGAATACATGGCCATCATATTATACGGAAAGCAATCATCATCTGAGTAGAGATTTGTGGAAGTCAAATTAAACAACATAAAATTGCTTTGTACCTTTTTATCTACAAAATAACCTCTCCAATCACTTGCTGAGATTAGTCCGAATGCGACTTCTTCCAGATAGCGAAACGCACACAAAAGTAGTTCAGAGTTCTCGTATGGTACCTTAGTTCTTCTAAACCTTAAGTCATATTTTAGTTAAATTTGTTGTAAGTTTCTGTTCATATTCATCAATCCGCTTCCAATGAACCAACATCATACTCGGTAGCTTGTGATCTTTCCTATTTATTTTTGTTCGCATCAAATAGCAGCATAACGTCACCAAAAGTGATCGTCAATTTAAAGTTAACCACCACTATCCTTTTTTTCTTTCATCTCAAATCACCAGGTCGACGGTAAGCTGCTCTGTTGGCTATGCACCCTGTCCTACAAGCGTGCCCTAACGAAGGCCCGCCAGGCGGAGAGTGACCGCCGTCGGGCTAAGAAACGTGGCCCCGATAGTGGTCCTCCACCGACAACGTCTGGGTCCGCCGCGAATTCCGCTGGTGGAGGAGGAGCTACAGGAGCGGGTAATGGTAGCACCGGTAGTGGCATCACACAGCCACTGAGCTTGTCTTCGTCCGTTGTTAGTGGAAACTCGTCGAACAGAGGATCGCGCCCAGATCGGGGTCCATCGGACAAGAGCAACAGCAGCAGCAGCGCAGAGAGTCGTGCTGCCGCGTCAAACCTAGCACCGTTGAGTGACGTTGCGCCTGTGCCAATGGAAATGCCCGAAAGTGTTCCTATGGGGGGCTCTGGGAGTGGCGGTGGGAGTGGATTGGATCGTGTAGACAAAAACGATAATGGACGGCACAGCAAAAAAGCACGCATGGACATCAAACATTTGATGCCGGAAATTCCGGAAAAGGTCGCCAAGAGTGCCCACACCAAATACGTCGATCCACACAGCTCTGACCATGTGATCGCGATGACACAGCTGAAGGAAACGATAGCTACCCTGCAGAGGAAGATCAAACAAAAGGATGGTATTATTCTGGAGAAGGAGAAAGAGGTTAGTTGTAAATTAATTTATCATACCTGTCTACAAACTTAATTGTTCTTTTCTCGCTCAACAGATTAGCGCCTGGAAAGGAAAGCATTTGTATTTGGAACAAGATTTGATGAGAAAGTACAAGGACATGGAGAAAAATTACGAGTTCAAAGTTGATGTTTTAAACAAAAAGCTCAAATCACAACTGCTGGAGATAGCACAACTGTCGAAAGCGGCCAAAGATGCTGCCGAGAAGAAGAAGAAACACATGGGATTCTTGGCCACTACGAAGTTACATAAGCTCAAAACAGAGTCGAAGGATAAGGAACGCGAAAAGAGCAGTGGTCGCAATCGTATCATTGAGGATGACGATGACGAGGCAGAAAACGAAAGCGACAAAGCGTCTGAGAAAGGATCTGGATCGGGAAGGACAACGCCAAAGGAAACTGGCAAGGATAGTCCTCGCGATGTTGACTCTGGAAAGGAAAGCCCTCGCGAGTCCGACAAAGAGGATGATAAGGAAGACGAACAGGATGGGGGAAGCAAGAAAGAGAGTGACTCGGACAAGAGCAAGGATGATGAAGTCAGCAAAAGTAACGGTTCCGTCAAGAGCTGCGCGGACTCGGACAAAGAAAACGACGATAAGAAGGAGGAGGCCAAAAATGATGAAAAGGAAGAAAAGGATCAAGGCTCGGAACGTGGTTCCGAAAAAGGATCTCGTCGCAATTCCGAGCACGGTTCTGAGAAAGGATCCGACAACGAATCAGACAAAGAGTCAGACCATGGTTCGGATAAGGATTCCGATCGTGGCTCTGAGAAGGGGTCCTTGAAGGGATCCGATCGTGGTTCGGATAAGGGATCGGAAAAGGGTTCTGAGCACGGATCGGAAAAGGGTTCCGAGCGCGGATCAGATAAAGGATCAGAACACGGCTCAGAGCATGGTTCGGACAAGGAGAGCGATAATGAATCTGATGATCGGTCCGCGAAAGGCAGCGATAAGGACAGTGGGTCAGATAGTGGTTCTGATCGTGACAGTGATCACGATTCAGACTAGATTGAGTTACTGCTCTTCATTCAACGATCGTTTTATTACAAACGGACAACAGTAAATGTTTTTCTCAAAAATTTTAAACTACGATTAATTAGGAATAAATTAGTTTTTTTTCAGGCTGTCGTTGTTCATTTTATCGCGTCATCAAGTCGTATCGGTTTTTAGGCCCAAATGGTTTCTTACAAATTTAACTTGAACTATCACTAGGTGTTGTACGACAAAATAGCAGCATTACTATGTGAAGTAAACTCTAAAATCCGAATGAAGAATAAATAAGCTTTGATAAGAAATGTTACACATCAACGACAACCAGTACATTAGAATACTGCATGTTCATAGAACCCAACATATTTCGTTCAAATCTTCTGATTCATCTTCAATTAACTGTCACTAGAAAAAATATGGCTAGGCGCTTCATAATAAAAAAAACATTTCAGAATGACTACATAGAAACATAATCTAGAAAGGTTAATCGTTAGATGTTTCCACCCAACAGATGTAATTTATAATTTAATTTTAGCAACAATAGCGTGTCAGAGGAAAACGTAAACGTAAGAATTGTAACATGAGATATACTTAATTGAAAAATAAATAAAAACAACAAGCGGGATTTTGTGTTTTGTTGAACCTGGAAAAAATATAAAGCCGAAAAAGTGCTACATTTTAAAAGAAATGGAATAGCTTTTTATTATTTCGATTAATGTTCGCCTCGGAAGCTATATTTATTTTGCGACATCCTTGGTAGCCGAGACTCCAACCTATAAATCATTTATAGCTGTTCTAAGGGTGGGTTTAGACTAGGGATATATTCATGTGAAGAAATATGATGAGATTTATAGAAATCGCATCAACCGTTTACACTAGCGTGAACTTCTATAATGAATATATTCATATCTTCGGTAAATTTATTCACCTGAAGTAGAACTGCATCCAACTTTAGTGATTTCTCACCAGTGAGAAATTCACAAGCGTTTAAATATGCTGAATTTATTCAAGTTATATATACCTCGAATAAGTGTATCATATTTATTCTCACCCGTTTACACCTATTTTCACGTGAATAAATCCATCTATAGCTATAGATCTCCCTAATGTAAACCCGCCATAAGAAACACTAATACCCAGATTCCTATATTTTCGAGCGGTTATAAGCACAGTGTCGATCGAGTGACGAAAAATGCTACAAAAGTGCCGGAATTTTACCCGGCCTTGCCACCCGCAGACAGCACTGCCCTAAGCTTCTGCTATAATCACAATAAAACTACACGAATTGAGCGAATCGCTATTACAGCAGCCTTTTTTTTTTCTCATTGAACTGTCAAAACACAACACAACAGTTTTTGGAAAGAGAAACGATTTTTGTAAGTATTAAAAATTGCTTTTATTTTCAGTTTAAACTCAATTTAATTCGTTTCAGATTGGCTTGATCACGCTCCCGAACTGCAGAGTAGACAGATAGGACAGGTGAGTAAGTTTATTTCACTGTTCTATCAGAAAAATCTGTTGTATTGGTCGGCAGAGACATAGAGACAGTTGAATTATTAAAATAATTGTGCCGGATAATTTTCCCGTATCCAGGGATGTGACCGGAATAAATATTTGTTATCTGATAACGAATATTTATTCCGGTAATATAATAAAAATAATATCGTTTCTAAAGGCTATAATATTTTATACACATGTATACTATTTATTATTTTTATTTCAGGTTAATTTCACATTGCCTTTTATTGCTCCAGCTTCAACAGGCATCATAGTAAATACAGGTGAGTACAATGATTTATTTTTGTTGCATAGTTTTCATGTTTTTTTGTTATGAACGGAATCGACCTAATAGTAAAAACGGTTCCTTGTTTCTGGTTTTTTCTAGACCAAGGAATCGTTTTTGTTATCGTTCCTATTATCTCTAACGTATAATGTACTTTCGTATTAATTATTTTATTTATTTTCAGGTTAATCCCGCATTGCCTTCCACCGCTCCACCGACAGCAGGCATTCACATCAATATTATTATATACTACACATACTTTTAACATGAATATATATTTAGATGTACATTATAAAACTAAGTGAATAACCGATAAGTTGATGATTGTATTTCAAGTTGCAATCGTATTTAAGTGTAAATTGCTTTTTCTAGAAATAAAATACATATTTTTTATCAACAGTATTTCTTTCATTACATTTTATTTTCATTTCCTTGAAAAGAAACAGAGCCATAATAAGGGTCGAGCAGTTTTGCGTGTGGTCGACGCGGTGCCAGATTGGCCCAATGTTGGCTCATAAGTGGTTGTCAAATACGAAGGGTAGGTCGACAGAATCATTGCAAAATGGCACGATATCGGTACCGTTGTCGACACCATTTGTTGGAACCAATTTTGCACAACAAAGTAGACTGGGCAGTTACAGGGTGGACTCGATTAAAACTATGTTTCACTACTATAAAACCACTCATTTTTTCTGAGTGTCCAGAGATATGTAAGATGTTAGTTGAATGGAAGTATATGGTGTAGAATACAATAACTATTTTCATTTATAAGACTGGCCATTTCAACTTTATTGTTGTGTTCAGGCGCGAAACATTCAAAATACTAAAATTACTAAAGTGTTTCATAACTATCGAACCAGATTTCTTTCCATTCTTTGCTTTTGAGAGGCTTTAAACTTTGCAGTTCATTCGCCTCTATTGGAACCAGATGGAATAACTCTCACTCCTTTACAAAATTAACGTTAATTTAACATGAATTAGGATAAGTTTCTAATTCGTAGGTCATCTTTAGTTCTCAATAAGTTAAAAAAAAACCCATTCGGGGTGGTTACGACCATGCTGCGCCATGTTGTAGTGTGTATCTCGTTCTACGCAGAGGTTACTGCTCCTTTAAGCTCTCCAGATCACTCATACTGCTTGTAAGCTGCATCTACTATTCGTCTGATCACTCTTCATAAGTTCCTGGCAGGGTTTCAATTTGGTAAACAAGCCGACTAGTCCAGGATCTGAATCCCTTATTCATTAAACCATGCCATTATTTTCCGAATATTATGAATTGATGCCAAATTACCCAATTATCACATTGTTTTTGATGTAAAAACAGAAGAAAATGATACTGAAGTACTTCGTTACACTTTTGACTGTGCATTCATGTTGATGGTGAGCTATCTAAACCAGGCCTTTTTGAGAAAATTCAAATTTGAACAATGACAGAGTTATCGATTTTTTTGACGTAGGACTACGTCTAACCGGAAGATATAGGGTGTGAAATGAAAATCTAGGCACTGAACAAGTAGGAAAAAATGCAAGATTTGGAACGCTTATAACAATAGATCGCAAAGGTGTTTGCATAAATTGATAGGAAATATATCTACGCATCTATCATAACGAATAACATTTCATTTTTCTTGAGATATAAACAATTGAATAATTGTGAAATACCAAGCATTGTCCAAATGCACTATGTGCCCATTTTTGATTGGTCCGTTTTGTGCTCCTCAAATCGTACCGACCAAAACGGGCAACCACAGCAGCAGCGAAATACAATGAAGCACGATAGGAAAGGAAAAAGGAAAAAATGAACGAAACATTAGTCGCAGTCTCACACATGCGTAATTTTCGAGCGAGCCAGACGATCATTCTCATCCATATCGTACACCACATCGTTTCGCATCACATCACATCAACAAACTAACACAAGTAGCCATGTCTGGAAGGAGGAAAAGTGAAGGGAACTGCAAAATCCCTCTCGAACCGTGTTGGACTGCAGTTTCCCGTAGGTGTATTCGCCAATTGCTCCGCAAGGGTAGCTAGGCCGAGCGCGTTATTACCAGTGCACCAGTCCACCTAGCCGCCGTTATAGAGCTCCGTTGCCGAAGTGATCGAGTTGGCTGGCAAAACTGCTCGCGCTTTGGTTCGGTGAATATCAAGACAACAACAGGCAGACGCAAACGCAATGGCAAAACGGCAGCAGGTAGCAGAAGAGAAAAAGTTTGTTCTTTATACAAACTGCTTTGGTGGCAAATCCAGAACAAGGCGGCATCGAGGGCATTCGAAATGGTTTTTTTTTTTTCAAAACCACGAGTACTAAGTTTTCTAAATTGGAACCATTTCATAAAACACGGCGCTTATCAGGGCCATTAAACCTTTCAAAAAAGAGTTTACGAAATACAGTTCAATGCTTTCAAAAACAATATCCAAAATAATAATAAAACGCAAATTGATTTTTTCATAATTTGTTTTCCAAATCATCATATCGAGTATGAGAATTTGGCAGTTGTTCTGAGCTTATTGATGGTTGGGGAATTTCCAGATTATTCAATTTTCACCAATTCTTAAATTGTTTCCAGATTGAAAGTACAGTAATTTACATTTAGTTCGACATTTAGCTAATTGGACGGACATGTAATGCGTCATATTTAGTTGGATATTTTTGTAAACATAGAGTTCGGGGACCAAATTATGACCCCACATCGAAAGTCGACACTGTACCACTGTCATCGCAAATGTTCAATTACAGGTTAAAATAGCCTCCAATGCGACACTGAGTGGTGCTTCGGCACGTCGCATTAAATATAATTTACTGTACAACATGTCACGAGCTGGATGGGAAGAAATTTTCCAACTGTGAAAGCTGCGGCGAGTGGCAAACGCAATCGATAAACAGGATTAGGTGAACAAGATGAGGAAATCGAGTGATAACAAAACAATAAACTCTTTAGATTAAAGATAATGTTGTGATCCTGAAAATGACCCTTTTTAGCCTGCATGTGAATCCAACGAGCGAACAAATCGTAATGAATGTATTTTTCTTCTTCTTCTTTGTTTTTAAGAGGCTTTAAACTTTGCAGTTCATTCGCCTCTAGCCCAGTGAAGAGCCACAATAAGACCAGCCCAGAGGGGATTGGCGAAAAGGGAAACCAAAAACAAAATAACATCCATCAGATCTGTCCGCTCGATTTTCGAATCAAGAAGAAGGTAGAAAGGGATCCTATGCTTCATAAGATATTTAATATAAGCTGTAAAGGGAAGTAAGTATTTAATGATCCGAGGACCAAAGCGGTAACGAAGCACAAGTGACCCGGCGAAAGGCGTGCTCCAAAAAAAAAAAAAACGAAAAGGCCCTTTTCAGGAGGATAGGAAGGAAAGGAGTGGTAAGGATTTGGGTGGGATTAAAAGGAATGGATTAGGGAGGAGTGAAATGGGTAGGAAAAGGGGAAGGAGTGGGATAGGTATGGCTTTTGAAATTGTAAACTAGTTAGTTGGCATTTGTTAGTAATTTATTCATTTTTTTATATGTATATATATTTTATTTAATTTTATTTTATTTTATACATGTACACACATACACATATTTATATGTATTTAAAAAGTATTGAGTGTCAGGAATCGCCATCAATCCCACTGAGTGAAATGGAGGACAACTCCCGGCCTTTAGAGAAAATATAATATTAGACTAGGAACCGCCACTCACCCTACCATCTCCAAAAATAAGGTGAGAGTCGGTTTCCGGTCCTACGATTATGAAAGTTATTTAAAGAAATAATCCGATTAAATATAATATGAATAAGTGAAAGCCTGGAGACCGCCCTCCGTCCCATCCCTCCTTAAATAAGGCGGAAGGTGGCTCCAGGTCTTTCGATTTATGAATTATTTTATGAAAAGTATGGTAAATAGTATCAAGAGATCGAAGACTGGAGCCGCCGTCCATCCCACCTCCTTCAAAAATAAGGTGGACGGCAACTCCGGGCCGTTCGGTTTAACTAAAATAATATTGATTGATATAAAAATGCTGCAGATCAAAGGTTAAATTTATGTAATAGAAGGAATTATTTATTTGTTTTTATGATTACCCTTTGGAGGTGTGTGTGTTATTTGTGTTAGTGTTATTTTTATTTGGAGTGGAGTGGTATAGAGTGTTAGCATGTGATTGTTGATTGTTGTTATGTGGGTGTTTATTTTTGGTGTGTGTGTGTGTGTTGTTTCTTTCATTTATTTGATTTGTTTGTTCGTTCCTTGTCCGTTTCCGTTAAACTTCTTTGGTTTGCTTGTTTTCCTCGTCAGAAGACTTATGTTCTTCAGACGATATTCCTTTGTTCGAGATTTTCCTTTTATTTTTATTCCAAATTTCAATGTATTCCATTGGATTATCTGATTCCTCTTCGGTTTGCATGTCCTGTCTATCCTCTTCAGATTCTATATTCTTTTGTTCCTCCATTTCTTCTCCTTCTGATTCTTCGGAATCTTCTTCAGATTCATCTATCGAGCTTTCCGTTTCATTGCCTGAAATAATGGATTGGCTATTATCCTGATTGGGTCTAGCGGAATTACATTGGCATTTGCATTGAGTGCAGCCATCGTCTGTTGTTTGGATGGTATTAAGTCTGTCCTGCAGCACACTGGAATAGGTTATTCCATTGTTCTGGAGGTCATACTTTTTCCTAGCTTCGTTGTGAGATATTCCCTCATCTACTCTTATTCTGGTTATGTTGTCTTCTCTTACCCATATTGGGCACGTCCTGTTGGATGAGGTATGATCACCCTTACAGTTGACGCAAAATTCAGGGGATTTACAGATTTTGTTTCCGGAAATATTTATTTTGTGGTCTTTTCCACAGTTTTTGCAGAGTGGAGTATTTCGTCTGCACCGTTTTATTGTGTGCCCAAAGCGGTAACACTTAAAACATTGCATGGGGTTCGGATAATAATTCCTAGTCCCTGCTCGAAGAAATCCAAAATTTATATATTCAGGAACAACAGTTCCACGAATGGTCAGAATTAATGTTGGTGTGGCTATAATCGAATCATTTTCTTTCCTGGTGATACGCTTTACCTCGATCACTTTTTGATCGGCCAGTTCTCTTAATAATTCATCTTCCTTTAAGTCTAGAACTTCACGACAGGTGACAACGCATTTGCGTTGATTTAGAGTCGGATGGTGAATAATTTCTATTGGGGTGTCATCAATTAGCTTGTTAATTGAAAGTAAATTATCGATAACATCCTTTTCTCTTACTGAGAGTACATATTTAATTCGGTTTTTATCGTCTCGTTGTGGTCTTGCACTTTCTAAGGATCCTGCCTTGGCAACTGTCTTGCTTA
Source organism: Toxorhynchites rutilus septentrionalis (assembly GCF_029784135.1). Classification (NCBI taxonomy): domain Eukaryota; kingdom Metazoa; phylum Arthropoda; class Insecta; order Diptera; family Culicidae; genus Toxorhynchites; species Toxorhynchites rutilus. The sequence goes on along the minus strand of NC_073745.1, from coordinate 213,608,281 downwards.
CAAGAAAGGGGTTCGAGGGGAGGGTATCTTCCCCTGTGGCCCGTAATAGAAGAATTTCAAGATCACCACTCAGTGGGTCAGCCCAAAATGGTAACGGTTTGTAGCCCGGCCTCCTGGAGGTCCGGAACTACTGGAAGCCATTTTTGTTGCCTAGCTACACCCCAGGTGTAGCCGGCGAAAGAGTCGTAAAATATTGATACACTTCCCTTATTTGGGATATATGTCCGTAAAAGCTCTTGTATGAAATCTAAAATTCAAGCACCTATATTTATAAAACAAAACTTGCCGATTGCCAGGAGAAACGCGAAGAAGAAGGGGTACTTCCCGATTTACACCTTCACTTCTAGCCTCTGAGGGCAATTTAGCACTACACTATTTTTTATTTGATCGTGATTTTTCTTTTTAATAACTAATATGTTTCTATTATAATGAAAATTCAGTTCAAAGAATCACCAAAAGCACTTAAAAACACCCGAAAAGCTCTACTCACTGTTGGAGGGATCCCCACAATCCGAAGAAAGATAGCGTTTGTGACGCCACCGATCGCGCCTTTTTCTTGTAGGAGTGCAAGGGATCACCGCTAACAGCGGTTAAAACGCCGCAGATGAATGAAGATGCTCTGCTGTTTTCTCTGATGAACTGTGAATATAGAAAGAAATCGTTAGAGTCGTAAAAATTAATTGTATTGAAATTTAATTTGTGGAATTAGCCTTGATACAGGCTGATTTATCGCATTTGGAAATATAGAGTATAAAAGCAGAAAACTTTATTTAAAAACTCTTTCGTAAGGCGCTAAAAACATGACCGTCTCGATCGAGTGTCAGTAGCGTAATGTATTTTTCTGCCATCGCTGCCTTTTAACGCTCTTTCGTTCGTCTCGTTGGACTCGCCCCTTTGGCTGAGTCTGCCGATTTGTCTCTATCCTGTGACCGTGTACCGATAAAGTACAAAGCGCGCGGATACGCTGAAAAATATATTATTCTCTTTCAAACCGTAAATCAGTGTGGTTGAATGGCATCGTTTCACATCACATCGCATCAACGGATTGGTGCCGGAGCACCAGTATACTTAATAGCGGTTATAGAATTTCGGCCGCCGGAGTGCTCGAGATGGCTTGCAAAGCTGCTCACGACAATAAGAAAACCCGCCTACAGAACAGAGCATATTCGGTTCGGGGGCAACAACTAGTTTCAGCGAGTGGCAAACGCAATCGCAAAACGGCAGCAGGTAGAAGAAGGAAAAAGTTTGTTTATACTGACTGTTTTGGTGGCAAAACCAGCCACCGTAAAACACGGCGCTTTTCAGGGCCATTAAACCTTTCAAAGAAGAGTTAAGGGCGATTACACATTATCCGGTTTCAGCCGGACCGGTTTCAAAAAGCGCCGCTGGGTTTGGACGGATAACCGGATAACAATGTGAAAGAAACCTCGCGCTACACAAAACCGTACATCTTTCACATACACATACATGCATTTGTTTATACAGTGGATTGACAGGTAAATATTGCTGCAAATATTTCTGCTACATACAACTGATTGCTGTTGGGTGGCTGGCTCAATTCGACAGCCCACAATTTCAATCTCCCAACATTGTATGGGAAATCCTTTTCCGCACCACAAATTGCTGTCGGCGAACAAAAGCTCGAACTGCTATCCACGCAATGCCGACAGTAAATACAAAACGGCGAAACACCCGGCTCAAACATCACATCAACAAACAAAATACAGTTCTGGTAGAACTACATATATTCATATGAAAACACTAGTTATATAAAACATATATTCACAATGTACAGTTTCACAAAATTACAATCTGTATTTATTTAGCAAAACATCCGATAAAATATTTAATTTATTGTTGATTCCATGGTGGACGATTCCGGACGTATCTGCTCCGCAGAATAATAAAATCATTTCCGCTTACGCTTTGTTGATCGCATCTCTGTGCGATGTTCCCGATCGCTATCGGCAGCGGTGAATTCCCCAATTCCCTTGCGCATCTTTCGCTTCCCGATCGCATATGAGTGAGCGAAGATCAAGCATCTGTACCTTGTTCTTGGTATAGCTGCACCTAGCTGATCGAGCCCGTGTTTTTTGAATTTCCACTATTGTTTGTAAGCAGCTTAGGGCATTCACCCTCTCATGATATGCCTTTTGGGGTTGCAACCACGAACCTGCTCAAATTTGCGTTCCTTTGAGAGTACATACGGACGAATGTTGAAGTGTGGCACGCCATGAGCACGGCCAAAGTGAGTGCAGGCCTCTCAGACATTACACGCACATCAGGACGGTGTTCTTACCGATAAGTGCGATCAGAGCGGTCAGAGGTATAAACTTTTCCGCCTATTTTCAAAATACGTTCGCAAACCTTTTCAGTAATTCTCAGAGCGCACACGTTTATGATAGGCGCATATGGTTCTACAACAGTTCCCACAACGACGGCAACGTAAATTTGCAATGATAAATTAACATGAAAAACTTACTGGACAAAAAACATGGCTGTCATCAACAGTATTATAAAAACTAACTTTTGTCCAGTTGCAAACAGCATACAAACAGTCACAAACAGCATGATTTATTTCACACGCTCCGTTGCCACATATTTTTTAACAGTCTCAGAAACACGGTTAGATAAAAGTGTAAAATTTTATGAAGCAATAATAATAACAATTTCTAACAAGCTAGGGGCACTACTTATTTATGTGTATTATCTGTTCACTTCCTGTGATCATCTTGAAATCTGCCTACAAGAGAATGTGTGCCTATTCATTCATTCTAGAGTGTTTTTTTTTATTTCAGCATTGCAGTAATAATGCTTTGTGATTAAAATTACATCATACTTTTCTTTCAAACACTATCTAATTGCTGCTTCTGCAGATCCTCGTCCAGAAACGCACTCAGCCGTAATTTCTCGAGGACGTACTCCTGGGGCAGAAGCAGCTTCTTGAGCGCGTTTTGCATCAACGCACAGCGGATCCTGGGCGAAGAATGACCGATTGCTGGGTGATTGCGTTCTGACAGAGTAGGGCAGGGAAAACATCTCGATCACCGAGCACTAATCGGACAGTTTGGTCTTGAATTCCTTGAGCCGAGCCTTAACCACCTCTTCGTCGATCACGTTCCGGGTCAGGCTGAACTGTATGAAATACCGAATAAGAATATTAGAAGATTTTGGTGTGTTCAAATTAACAAAAACTCACCTTCACATTCAGCTGGATGAAGTCGCTTGAAATCTGCCCCTTGATTCTTCTTCTTCTTCAATGGCACTAACGTTCCTAGAGGAACTTCGCCGTCTCAACGTAGTATTACTTGCGTCATTTTTATTAGTACTTAGTTGAGATTTCTATGCCAAATAACACGCCTTGAATGCATTCTGAGTGGCAAGTTCTAGAATACGCGTGATCACAGTGCAAGTCGGAGGAAATTTCTTTGACGAAAAATTCCCCCGACCAGAACGGGAATCGAACCCGAACACCCGGCATGTTAGTTATGACGCTAACCACTCGGCCAAGGGAGCACAATGGAAGCCCCTTGATGAAACAGTTGAAAATTTGGTTGACATCCTAAAACTTGTTCAGTATCGATTTCAAATGAGGGAAATTTTCTGTAAGCAAAACAAAAACAAAAGTTAATTAATGAATTATTTATAATAACACTACCCACCGTTGAACACAATCCATGGCAAAACACTTCATGAAACCTCGTGCGCATGTGACCATTGATTCGCTTTGAGCAGAAATTTGCATCACTTCACTTGTTCCACAGTAGCGAAATAAAGAAGCGAAATAAAATTTTCGGCATCCATATCATCTGCAGCTTCTGGAATGATTTCAAAATCAACAAACAAACGTCAATAGCACACACATGCTAATACATGGGACGAAAAATTGCATGAATCGCACTAATACTAACAGACATGACAAACATCTGTCAATGCGCGTTGATGGCATTGGGCTTCGTGCTACGCTTTTGGGAAGTGATAGTAAAAATAAATTTCCAAGTGCAATTAACCCATAATCAAAATAAAAATTATTAATGAAAATTAAATTTTTCTTAACAAACATGTCTTTTGTGTAATAGAGTAACGCGTTCTTTTGCAAGTTGTGAGAAGTTCTTAAGCAAGAATTGTGTTTGATAATAATTTCATATTATAATGATGAGTCTTGGTGAAAATATCAGCAAAATTATACAAAAATGATTAATTAAGAGTCAGTATTGCGTGTTTTGAACAATCACATAATATGAAGTAAAAATTTTCATTCAAAGTTTGAACAATTCGAAACTGTGTTAAGGTCTGATAATCTTATAGAGAATCATTTGCTTTCCCAAACTGTGTATCTCCACAAGTCGTCGACACAATACTACTGTCATCGCATGTAATGCTTGTCCGATCACCGGACATTGTAGTCGCAGTAGACGGCTGCATCACGGCGCCGTAAATAGGTTGGTACGGTCGTAATTTGCCATTTGGGTTTCAAACCGGTCCGGCAGAAACCGGATAATGTGTAATCGGCCTTATTAAAAGTTTTTCACAATACCAATGCATTCTAAAGTGACATAATATGACATATAATATAAACTGATTTATTTTGTTTATGCTTGTTCTTGAACTTATTGGTTTGGTCTTTTAAATTGATCATTCAGTTTTTACAAACCCATGTATGGTTTCCGAATTAAAAGTGGCTTCAAATTTCAACACTTTGTATGCAGGATGGCATTAACGAATTTTCTCGGTACCAAGAACTGCTTTCTTTGGTTGATAACTGATGTTGAAAATTGACTGATGTTACATCTGCATTGTATAGAAACATAACTAAGGAGCAACATGACGAGCTATGTATTTCCTGCTGCTCTGTTCTTATTTTAAAGGACTTTAATCCTGTGTTAATTTACTGTAGGGTTTTCAGAACGCTGATAGCTCGTTTAATTCTCGACAGATCGTAGAGTTCGTCTCCAAAACCTCAGTTCTTTTTCATTTCTATTTACTTTGATTGCGGAGATACAAATCTTACAATTCATTCGTCTCCGAAACCACAGTTTAAGGTACGGTAACGTGCTCAATAGTGAAATATATGATAGTGAATGAGCTGATGACCACCTATGCATTCCCTATCACAGCCATCATTTTGATTGTACGATATGTGCATACGCCAAAAGATGCCCGGCGTTGAACATTTAATAAGTACAAAGCCTTCAGAAAAAAATCAAGAATCAACTATGAGATAGTGAGAAAAAATTGAGAAAGTTTGTAAAAAAAAGCAAAAACACAACACAAAAGGTTCTTTTCAGAACCCCCAACATGTTCATAAAGAGTAAACAGTAAACTAATCCATTTTTCAGGTAGATAGGTAGGTATTCACGTAGGAGAAGAAAATAAAACAATATATTTAAAATATATATTTAGCAAAAGCTGTCCCTTTTGTATAGTAGTCCTACGTCACTCCGGTTATGTCCCCGACATTACCCACCCGTCTTTTTTTTTTGTTTCGGACTCTGTTTACCTCAAACTGGCTCTACATAGAAAAGTACGCTACTTAAGACGGTTTTGTTGCTCCCGTTTGAAAGATGAGAAAAATTAATACAGCATATAGGGGAAAAGGGGGGAATTTGGACCACCTAAGCAAATCGCCTAATATTTCCAAACCAATACGATCTAAATGAAAAATCTCCCATTGTTTACTGAGCTACACTTGTTTTCTCTCAATAAATAATGTTTAATCATTATATAAAGCTTCAATCTACCAAATATATCATAAAATAAAAGAGATGATTTTTTGACATTAAAATTTGATGCGGAGTGATTTGAATCGTCTGTGGGGTGATTTGGTCCAGTGTGTGTTTAATCGTAAAAAACATACTTATGTTTATGTAAAGTATTTTGGGATAATGTTACAATCAGTAACAATGTTTTGGGATCGATACTAGGTGTCTTGGCCAGATTCCAGACCAGAAAAGTTGAATTGACACCATCTCGAATTCTGCATGAATCTTTTCACTGTTGGTCGAGCATTTTCAAACACTTTTGATGCTTGGTCAAAGAAAATCCGTTCTCGATGGCCTGCCTCTTTCAAGCTCCTCCTTCTTCAAACGTTGTCTGTCCATCCTCTTCTTGTAATTCAGCGGCATCTGGAAACAATTAGACCAAAGAAAAGTCTCAAACCTGTAGGACCAATTCACCCCACAGAAACGTGTCCATGTCACCCCACACAACACGCAAAAATTAAAATGCAATTAATTTCATTTATTGTTATAAAACTTACAGTTTCGCTACATCAAATTGTTCCTCTTCTGTAGGCGAACAGAACTTTACTGCACAATACACGAAAAGTTTGTTAAATCAGCGGAAAAAACCTTAAAACCACGATCGGAAAACTCACATTTTTTGACGCTCAAAGTACTTGATGTATTTATGCTCTACTTGTGAAGTTTTACTAAAGTTTTTTTTACTTTAGGTACATACAGTTCAACAATAGAAGGAAATGACATTGTAAAAAATCCAAGTTGAGCCGTAATTTTTGAGATAAAGGGGTGGTCCAAATCACCCCATATGACCAAATCACCCCATATGACCATATCACCCCGTGTTACCCTACAGGCATTTTTTTTTGTTTTCGTGCGATCCTTTTTTGTTCGATTCCTCGTTTGTGCGACCCTTTTTGAGCGATTTTATTATCTGAACTGATTTGATAAATTCTGATAAATTAGTGGATTTTGAATAACATTTTGGAAGTGTAAAACTTAAAAGATAGTGGTTTTGAAGGTGTAATTAATATTATACCAAAAACCATAATAAACTTGATTGTTTCTATCAACCCAAATAAAGGTCTCTACAATTTGTTATTTGACAATCTACTGCTATTTTTTCTAATTTCGCTGCAATATCATTGTAAACAATTCTTGGTAATCATTCAAATAGAATTTTAAAAAATTACGATTTCGCAATCAGTACTTATAATATCTCAATAAATCTCACCTTTACGCTTAAATATTACATTTTTTCTTGAAATAAGTCATGTTCAAAATATAAAAAAACCCAACCTGTACCAGATTAACAGGTAGTTTCAAAATGTTAACATTTGAATTAAAATTTTCGCTTCATTTTATTGGATTAGCAATTTTCCTATAACATTTGACCCATTAACACAAAAAATATTTTTTTTACGAAAGCCATTGGTGTAATTTCGATTATTAACGCTAGGAACCCCAATATTCAAGCATAATTTTTAGGCGAACCAGCCCAGGAGGCTGAAAGCCTCTCAAATAAAGAATAAAAAAAAGCATAATTTTTTAGCCATCTTTCATTTTCCGGGAAATGAAAATACCGGATACTGGATATTCGGCAAGCTCCGAGGCGAATAGCCGGATATTCGGCTCTCTATTTGCGAAGACGAAACTGGTAGAAACCGCATTTTTGCATGAAGCTCATAAAAAATTGCATTTTAGGGAGAAATAAACACATCTTTACATAGTAATAATCAACTATTATTAAATTTTCCGTATAGAATGAACATCCCTTAATAAAGTGTCAAGTCCTTGGCAAGGAATATTGAACACATTTTTTCTGTCAATCATTTTATATTACAATTATGAAATTTTTGTGGATATATTGAATTATTTTAATACTAGTCGAGTTAAAGTAAGTACTACGAATAAGCAAATAAGCAAAGAACAAAAATCAATTATTTTCATTCAAGATTTAAAAAACATGGAACTGTCTTCAGGGATAATAATCTGAGAGGGGGTACACTTATTTCGACACAAATCAAATTAAACGAAACAAAAGAAACGAAACTGAATTAAACCTGATACGAGTAGCTCACGTCACCTTTTGAGACAGTCCCAACGAAGTTACAAATGAATATGATAGTCATCGTCACGAAAAGAAAAAATCCTATTACTAACGAAATCGACTGTTGTGTGAAAACATTTCGAAAGGATCGCATTCACGTTCCTTACGTTTGGTCGTAATTGAACTCTAAGCAGTACCCCAATCGGCAAGGTTTGTAAGAGTTTATCTTTCAGCTTCTTACAGTAGTATTTACAAAGAACGATTTTTCTCTGAAGCTGTCCTGGTGTACGAAGCAAAGCGTAATCAGTCTGGTAAAGAATTCACAATAAAAGTAATAGTGTTGACGAATTAATGTTATCAGTTAATATGATGTTTGATCTTTATCTATATGATTTATCTTGTTTGAATGAAAAATTATTGATTTTTTTACCATCCGATATCCGGCCGGATGGCAAATATTGGCCGAATAGGCTGGATACCGGATATCCGTTTGATCGCGACATTCGTGATGACAGTGGTGCGGTCTCGATGTCTGGAGGCAACTTCCAATTAGGGGCCATAATTCGGATCTCAAACTTGTTAGTGTAATCTCTATCAAAATACAAGACACGAAGCCGGTGTTAAAATGTTAAAATTTGAATGAAAATTTTCGCATCATGTTCTTTATTTACTTGAAACACTTATAACACTTGTTAAAATTAAGTTATAAGTGTTATAAGTGTTTCAAGTAAATAAACAAATAAATGAAACTGAGTGAATAAAGAAATGCGTTTTGACAGCAGTTAGTTTAGCACAGGGGTATGACTAAAACGTCAAATCCCTCATATTACCAGTGTACCCAATATTGCTGCGGTTCACTAACATTTTGATTCTGTCAATTACTGTTGTTTACAACTCGGTCCGGTTATATAGTCGAATAGTGGCTAACTTGAAACTCCACGTTAAGTGTGAACATCTCCGTGTGAAACCGAAATATGAAAATCGCTCATGCAATTAGAAATAAAGCAGCGCTATTTCCGTGATTTCAACGATTTCAACCCTCGTGAATGATATGTTGGTAAACAAATGACGCCATATTGATTTTGATTTTGGGTAGCCTATATTCAGTTGATGTCTAACCCCTGGTTTAGCACTGGGGCTGAAACCGAACAAAAACGAATTCGCTATTAGTACGACAAAAAAAATAGTAGATTGGTAGCATTTACCAAGAAAACAGGAAGTGGGTTATATCTGTGGTATAACCGCAAGGGTGATGAAGGACTATCGATGTCTCAAGCGGAACCGTTTTTCGATGCTGATACTCTCTTTGTCGCCTTTTCAGTAGCATCACTTTCCTCCTGATGGATTCCCTTCTGGCCTAAGGTGCACAAACAGTTCATCAGCGCTTTCATGATGAACTTCACCACCAGCTTCACCACAACAGCGACAACATGCTCCAATCGCTGTTCAATTATAACTGAGAGGATTTGCGAGCAGCGCTCGCTTATATATCGATTGGTGATTTAAATAACCTGAAAACAACATGAAGGCAATTTTAAGGCTGTAGAAACAAGTTTTTGGATCAAAAAGTAACAAGTATATAACGCGTAGACATTTTATCTTTCGAATTAAGTGTTTATCATACCATTTCGTTCAGTCGTTTAGGAGCTATTAATGCTCAAAAACTCGGTCTCCGGCGTAACGCTTTCTTTTTCGAAATTTTGATTCTATACCCCGGTATAGAAAAGAAAGACGTAGTCCTACGTCAAAATCGTTATTAATTATTTCTCTCAGTGCATTAATATGATGGCACCCAAGGCGCCTAGAAGTATATACCAAGGCGCGTAGAAGTATATCCTAAGGTGGGCCAACTTGCTAAAACCACTCTTCAGCCATCTTGGAAGTCTACTGTGTTTTGTTTGTAAACAAAACACAATACGCTTGTACCCAAGCTCGCTCGTGATCAGTCTGTCTCTTTCACGCTTCAAGGAAATAATTCCCCTTCTGCTTCTTTCCGTACTGTTTATATACCGCTCCCCTAACCAACTTAGTGACGAAACGGCCTCACCTAGTACCATAGACCCGTCTTGGTATATACTAAAGTGGGCCAACTTGCTAAAACCACTCTTCAGCCATCTTGGAAGTCTACTGTGTTTTGTTTGTAAACAAAACACAATACGCTATTGCCGAAGGTCGCTCGTGATCAGTCTGTCTCTTTCACGCTACAAGCAAATACAAGACGGGTCTATGGTACTAGGTGAGGCCGTTTCGTCACTAAGTGGGTTAGGGGAGCGGTATATGAAAACAGCACGGAAGAAAGTAGAAGGGGAATTATTTCCTTGTAGCGTGAAAGAGACAGACTGATCACCAGCGAGCTTCGGCAATAGCGTATTGTGTTTTGTTTACAAACAAAACACAGTAGACTTCCAAGATGGCTGAAGAGTGGTTTTAGCAAGTTGGCCCACCTTAGTATATACTTCTAGGCGCCTTGGTACCATAGACCCGTCTTGGATGGCACTTTGTCAAGTTTGTTAAGCCGTTTACTGATCGAGAAATCATTTTTTCGCGTTTTCATTATTTTGTCACGAAATTTTCCGTTTACGTAAAGTACGTAAAGTTCGGTGTGAGTTAAGTGAATACAGACTGGCTGGTTACAAATCGCGTAATAGTTTTCTAGCGACCGATACGCTAACAAGAAAAAAGAAATGAAGGATATGATCTTAGCCCTTCCACGATGGATTCGCGTATCCGCTGTTGTGCTCGGAATTGGTGTAGGAACGGAATTGATCTACGAAATGTATCATAGCTTGCGAGCCTACCATGAGAGACGTGAGGCACGACGACGAGTGGGTCGAGAATTGACCGAAGTGTATTTTGCGAATGAACGAAGCATCGAAGGGTATGCGACCGGAACATCCATGGATGACTTCATAAAGGAGCACGTAAACCGAATAGTGGGCTTTCTGGACAGGGCCCGGATGTCGATCAATCTATGTATGTACATTATAACCGTCGATAGCATTGCAGATGCCGTCCTGCGGGCTGCGAAACGAGGCGTTCGTATACGTGTTGTCGGATGTTCCACGATGGCGTACAGTTCGGGTTCACAGATGATCAAACTGGTCCGAGAAGGAATTCCGGTGCGTTTCAATCGGATGGATGATGCCCGGTTGATGCACCACAAGTTTTGTCTGATCGATACCGATTGGCTCTGCCCGCGATGTTATCATATGGAGAATGTTCGTAAAAGTGGTTTTTGCTGTGATGCAATGAATGATGGCACCATTATCGATAATAATGCTAATGAATGTGGTAAGAATGTCGATAGAATGAAAACCGGAAGAAGAGCACGATGTGAGCTAGTCGACGATGGATCACAAAATGGATGTTCTCGCTGTAATCTGCAACAGAAAAGGAAGATAGAAAAATGCCAAATTCAGGAGATGGGTACCGAGCCGCTACCCCTCGGTGGAATGATCATTAGCGGATCGACCAACTGGACGATGCAGGCCCTTTCCGGCAACTGGGATAACATGATAATCACATCGAAAGCGGATATTGTTTTACCGTTTCAGTTGGAATTCCAGCGGCTGTGGAAGGAGTTTGCCAATTTGCCACCGGTGATTAGTGCCAATAGTGAACGGAGTGTCAATGAACAGTAACAATAATAGAATATGATGAGCAATGCCAGAAGTTGAAATTTAAATAGAAAAAAGGAATTGAAAAGAATGGTTTCGAAAAGAGATATCAATTGAAAATTGGACGACTATTAAGTTGTGAGAATGGAGTAGCAAGCAACACAGTTGCTTTTATGTTTGTTTAATAATTGATATTGATATAACTAATGTAATCGCTTACATTTAATTTTCTTTGTAATAAAACTGAAACTGACTAAAAATGGTAGAAAGGTATTGTTACAACACCTTGGCGTCGAGTGAGCTTTCGCACCTGGGACGGAAGTGTCTGGTTGCACCAGGCCCCGGCCAAGAGGATATGATCCGCGAGTCAAGATGTGTCGCAAATAAAGCTGTCATTGCCAAACTATCAAACTACAGTAAACATTCGCTAGCTGGGCGAAAAGGGAAGACCAGTTATCGAAATTCGCGTTTTAACTGGTCCGGCATGTAAAACGTCAAATAAAATCGAGGGGAACTTCAATGAATTGTTTGATTCGCGTTGATCATGAAATTGGATAAACAAAAAGATTCCAACGAAGTTTCGCATTGAGTGCAACAACAGGTATGAAATATAATTTGAGGAAATTATTTTTTTGTAATTTAATCATTGTTTTTGTCATGCAAAAATAATGTCAATTTTCATAACATTTAAAACTACATTCGAATGATGCCCCACACAGAAAATCTTCCATTTGAATATGGCGTCGACTGTTATCGAAATTCTGCTCTTGAATTGGCGATCTAACGCAAAACGTAAACGATCGGTGAGACATCTGGATTTTGTTTTTGAACTAAGAAAATGATGCTAATGTAACCTAAAACTCAAAAACAAATCACGTATATTTTTCTTCCGGGCTTTCCAAGGTAGTTCTCACATGCAGGAATCGTGCATTTTTCTACTTGAGTTTGATTGTGCTCTCGAATGTCCTTCTTCAATTCAACCATTGTCAACATTTTTATAGTTTTCACTACTGAAAGAGGTAAATAAATAACATGTTATATATAAAATTGCGCAGAATTAAATTTCTTACAAACTCATCGCAATCAAATAATCTTTTATTATTAGAACATTGTAATTTATGGAAAGAACTACAAACCTTCCATAAGCTCATATGGCAAAATTTAAAACCATCATCACTTTCACCGCAGCGCCGCCTAGGTGTAGATTTGTACGTTAGATCGCCAATTGGTCCAAGGATCAGTTAACGTTCGCCCAGTTAAAAAGCAGACCATTTAAACCAGGACCAGTTAGCGAACGATTACTGTACTCGGTGAGCTCAAGGCAGATCTATGTAACAAGGTGCGCCCATTCGCTAATCATATTTAACTCGAAACAACCGTCAAATTCGCGAAAATTTAAAGAAGACAGTTGTGCAATCTTAAAATTTGAATGGAGATTCTTAAGTTATTCGATTACTTAAAACACGACGCTCTCTTAACCATTTGGCTATATATTTCACAACACACAACATTTACAAAAACTCGCCATTATAATATAAAATCATCATCAGACACAATTCCAGTTCGATATTACGTAATACTGTATTGTATAGAATACATATTCGAAATAGAAAAATTAATTTTCATTCATTATTTTTGTTCGGAATAACTGAATGATGGAAACTCTTTAAAGCAGCCCTTTTTCAGCGGCAGCTTAAAGCTGTAAATAAATTTTATTTTCAATAATTCTATAATTTAGTTCTTTTATAAATTCATACAAACTGTAGTTTCCCTTAACAATTTCTATGGCAGACAAATTATTCAATTGATTTGCTGTTCGTTTTGCATCAAATCCAGGCGAAATTCAAATTTCAGTTGTAAATCACATTTTACATCCTATAGACCTTACTTTTCTTTATAATTTCTCGTCTTTTCGCCTCTTTAATTTCTGGTTTTATTCTCACTTTCAATATATAACTTTCGCTTTTGAACTTCTAATTGGCGATCTAACGCAAAACGTAAACGATCGGTGAGACATCTGGATTTTGTTTTTGAACTAAGAAAATGATGCTAATGTAACCTAAAACTCAAAAACAAATCACGTATATTTTTCTTCCGGGCTTTCCAAGGTAGTTCTCACATGCAGGAATCGTGCATTTTTCTACTTGAGTTTGATTGTGCTCTCTAATGTCCTTCTTCAATTCAACCATTGTCAACATTTTTATAGTTTTCACTACTGAAAGAGGTAAATAAATAACATGTTATATATAAAATTGCGCAGAATTAAATTTCTTACAAACTCATCGCAATCAAATAATCTTTTATTATTATAACATTGTAATTTATGGAAAGAACTACAAACCTTCCATAAGCTCATATGGCAAAATTTAAAACCATCATCACTTTCACCGCAGCGCCGCCTAGGTGTAGATTTGTACGTTAGATCGCCAATTGGTCCAAGGATCAGTTAACGTTCGCCCAGTTAAAAAGCAGACCATTTAAACCAGGACCAGTTAGCGAACGATTACTGTACTCGGTGAGCTCAAGGCAGATCTATGTAACAAGGTGCGCCCATTCGCTAATCATATTTAACTCGAAACAACCGTCAAATTCGCGAAAATTTAAAGAAGACAGTTGTGCAATCTTAAAATTTGAATGGAGATTCTTAAGTTATTCGATTACTTAAAACACGACGCTCTCTTAACCATTTGGCTATATATTTCACAACACACAACATTTACAAAAACTCGCCATTATAATATAAAATCATCATCAGACACAATTCCAGTTCGATATTACGTAATACTGTATTGTATAGAATACATATTCGAAATAGAAAAATTAATTTTCATTCATTATTTTTGTTCGGAATAACTGAATGATGGAACTCTTTAAAGCAGCCCTTTTTCAGCGGCAGCTTAAAGCTGTAAATAAATTTTATTTTCAATAATTCTATAATTTAGTTCTTTTATAAATTCATACAAACTGTAGTTTCCCTTAACAATTTCTATGGCAGACAAATTATTCAATTGATTTGCTGTTCGTTTTGCATCAAATCCAGGCGAAATTCAAATTTTAGTTGTAAATCACATTTTACATCCTATAGACCTTACTTTTCTTTATAATTTCTCGTCTTTTCGCCTCTTTAATTTCTGGTTTTATTCTCACTTTCAATATATAACTTTCGCTTTTGAACTTCTAATTGGCGATCTAACGCAAAACGTAAACGATCGGTGAGACATCTGGATTTTGTTTTTGAACTAAGAAAATGATGCTAATGTAACCTAATATTAAGATGTACAATGCCATAGCCAATTCAATCCAATCGAAGTAGTTCTGATTTGTTGCGAACCATAGCAACATTTTTAGTTTGTTACAGAATTTTCTTCACTTGCTTAACAACCATTATAAAAGCCAGACGTGTTAATAAAACGTTCCGTTAGTTTTTCCATTTTTCTTTAACCCGTTTTTCAATCTCCCATTAGGTTATGGGCCCAGTTATTCGCGAGTGTCGAGAATAAGTTTTTATTGGATGAAAATGGAAAAAGAAGGCGATTTTGTCCGTGTGCCACTTTTTGATGGTTCTAACTATCCGTCGTGGAAGTTCCGGATGTTGGCTCTACTTGATGAGCATGAGCTGATGGAATGCATCCAGCAGGAAGTAGCGGAAGTAGAAGAGCTGAAAATTAATCAGGAAGACACGGCTGAGGAACGAAATTTCAAGACGAAGGCTTTGGAGAAGAGACAGAAGAGGGATAAAAGATGTCGATCGTTGTTGATCTCCCGTATTCACGATAGTCAATTGGAATATATCCAAGACAAGTTGACCTCGAAAGCGATTTGGCAAGCACTTCAACGAATTTTTGAGAGACGAAGCATAGCGAGTCGGCTGCATTTGAAGAAGAAACTGATCACTCTTCGGCAGGACGGTGCTAGTCTACAAGAGCATTTTCTCAAATTCGATCGGATAGTACGTGAGTACAAAGCCACAGGCGCTGGCATTGATGAACTTGATATCGTGTGCCATTTATTGTTGACTTTGGGGCCGTCATATGCAACGGTTGTGACTGCCATCGAGACGATGCCGGAGGAGACGTTAACGCTCGAATTTGTCAAGTGTCGTTTACTCGATGAGGAGACAAAGAAGAGGAGTGCGGATGTCGAAAACATCAAGGCGAATACGGATTCAGCAGCTTTTTCTGGGTCGCGAGTTCGGAAGCCGCAAAGGCAGCAGAAGAAGAACAAAATCAAGTGTTTCGGCTGTGGAAAGGAAGGCCACAGAGTTGCAGATTGTTCCGAGAAGAAAAATGGAAATGAATCGAGGAAACCAAACGCATATTACGGATCTGATGAAAAGGCGGTGTGTTTTGTTGTTGCTGAGAAAATTCCGAAGAAACAGGAAGTGAATTGGATAATCGATTCAGGATCGTCGGAACATATTGCGAATGACCGTGGTTTATTCGAGGAATTGATCCCGATGCAGAAGCCCATTGAAATCGCAGTTGCAAAGCAAGGACAATCGATCATCGCGAAGCATCGTGGCGTGATTCGCCTGCGTTCTGTAGTGAATGGTGAATCGATTTCTATAGTACTGAAAGACGTTCTGTATATTCCGGAAGCATGTGTTAATTTGCTGTCGGTACGGAAAATCGAGATGAATGGACTGAAGATAGTGTTCGTAAATGGTACAGTTAGCATCGAACGTGAATCGGGTGCTGTCGCTATTGGTGAACGACGCGGAAAACTGTACAATCTGAATCTTTATACAGAAGAAAAATTCGAAAATAAATCGTCGTTCTATTCGTGTGGTCGTGTACCAAAAGAACTCGAACTATGGCATCGTCGGTATGGCCATTTAAGTGCGAAGAATTTGGAAATTTTAGTGCGTAACGAAATGATTGTCGGTCTCAATACGAAGCTTATAGGTCGTCCTGGTGACGAAATCGTTTGTGAGTCGTGCATCGCTGGAAAGCAGACTCGAATGCCATTTACAACACGCGAGAATAGACGGTCAACGCGAGTGTTGGAAATAATCCACTCAGACGTGTGTGGGCCGGTATCGCCTGTGGGAATAAGCAACGAAAGATATTTTGTCACGTTCATCGATGATTGGAGTCGATTCACGGTAATCTACTTGTTGAATTCTAAAGATCAAGTCACCAGTAAATTCAAGGAGTTCGAGGCCCTTGTATCGGCGAAGTTTGGTTGCAAGATATCGCGTTTCCGCTGTGATAACGGCGGAGAATATAGAGCTGGTGCGTTCCAAGAATTTTGTCACAGTAAAGGAATACAAATCGAGTGGACCGTTCCTTATACCCCGGAACAGAATGGCGTGAGTGAACGCATGAATAGAACACTAGTGGAGAAGGCGCGTTCTATGCTAGAAGACTCTGGAGTTGACAAAAAGTTTTGGGGTCCGGCGATCCAAACTGCAGCATTTCTTTCGAATCGTAGTCCAGCGAGTGCTCTCGAAATCAAGAAAACTCCATTCGAACTATGGGAAGGTCGCAAGCCTGATGTGCAAAAGCTACGGGTGTTTGGTGTGGAAGTGTATGTGCATATTCCAAAGGAACATCGTAAGAAGCTGGATTCGAAATCATGGCGAGGAGTGTTCATCGGTTACGCTCACAATGGCTACAGGGTGTGGGATCCGCAGCAGAAATCAATTGTAGTTGTGCGAGACGTGATTTTCATCGAAGATAGAGTTCCTGCAGTTCCAGAAAATGTTATCAGTCAAGATATCGTGCGCATGAAAAGATTCGAGGAAGATTCTGATGCTGAAAGTGATATGGAGAGCGTGATAGCGGTTGAAGAGACTGCTGATGAAGAGCATTTCGATAGCTGTGCTGATGAGACCATATGTGAACACGAATCTGACACGAATCAAGAAGATGCATTGCGGGACATGCAGCGTTCGCGATGTAGAGAGGGTACATCCAGGAGTACATCACGATTGCAACGGAAATGTCAACCTCCGATGTGGCAACATGATTACGAAATGGACTATAGTGGATTCGCTCTGAGTGCAATTAATTTCGTGGAAAATTTCCCGAGTTCGTTGTCTGAGGTGAAGAAGCGAGCTGATTGGCCGAAGTGGAAAGCAGCCATGAACGAGGAAATGAAAGCACTGAAGAGAAACAATACATGGTCTTTGACCAAGATCCCGTCAGGTCGTATCCCGATAACTTGTAAATGGGTGTTTAAGCTGAAACGGTGTGAAGACGGTGGAGAAGATCGCTACAAGGCCAGGCTCGTAGCGCGAGGATTCACACAAAGATATGGGTTTGATTATTCGGAAACCTATGCTCCAGTTGCAAAGTTAGATACACTCCGTACGGTTCTAGCTGTTGCTAACCATGAAAAGATGAGAATCCATCAAATGGACGTAAAAACTGCGTTTTTGAATGGAAAAATATCAGAGGAAATATACATGGTTCAGCCAGAAGGTTTCGAACAAGAAACAGGCTTAGTATGTCGTCTGAATCGCTCGTTGTATGGCCTCAAGCAGGCGTCCAGGGCATGGAACGAACGATTTCATGTATTTGTGGAGAAGCTTGGGTTCAAGAGAGGTTTAAGTGATCAGTGTCTGTACGTGAAAAGAACTGGAGCTAATTTAGTTTTCCTGTTGCTCTATGTGGATGACATGTTAATCATCGGTCCGCAGCTGAAGGAAATTGAAGAGGTGAAACGATCTTTAGCTTGCGAGTTCGAGATGACGGACATCGGCGAAGTTAAGAGTTTCCTGGGCATGAAAATAGAAAGAAACATCGAGAATAGATTTTTGCGGATCAGCCAGCGTATTTTCCTGGAAGGTTTGTTGCGGCGATTCAACATGCATGAAAGCAAACCTATTTCCACCCCGATTGAGTGTCGTTTACGACTGCTGAAAGGAGATGAAAGCCATCGGACAAATAAGCCTTATCGTGAGCTGATTGGTTGCTTAATGTATGTGACATTGACGTCGCGACCCGATTTATGTGTGGCGGTTAACTATTTCAGCCAATTTCAAAATTGTCCGACGGATGAGCATTGGGTGCACCTGAAGCGTTTACTGCGTTACATCCGTGGCACATTAGATTTTGGGCTGTTCTTTAAAGGAAACAGCGAGGCACCAATCATGGAAGCATTTTGTGATGCAGATTGGGCAAATGATCCGGTGGATAGACGATCACTCACCGGATATGTTTTCCGTGTATATGGCTGCACGGTAGGATGGGTGACTAGGAAACAACCGACTGTCTCCCTATCATCGACCGAAGCGGAGTTAATAGCTCTTAATGTTGCTGTATGCCATGGTATTTGGATGGAGCGATTGTTACGGGACATAGGTAGGAATCTGGATGGACCTGTAATTTATTTCGAAGACAATCAGTCAACCATCAGGGTTGTAGAGGACGAAAGAGACACCGGTCGTATGAAGCACGTTGATGTGAAGTATCGTTTCGTGCGAGAAATGATACAGCGAGGACGAGTCGTTGTGCGCTACAAATCAACGAATGAGCAACTAGCTGACATCATGACCAAAGGATTGCCAGCAGGCGCATTTCAGCGACATCGAGCAGGTCTTGGATTGATGGTCTCCGGAATTGAGCGGGGATATTAAGATGTACAATGCCATAGCCAATTCAATCCAATCGAAGTAGTTCTGATTTGTTGCGAACCATAGCAACATTTTTAGTTTGTTACAGAATTTTCTTCACTTGCTTAACAACCATTATAAAAGCCAGACGTGTTAATAAAACGTTCCGTTAGTTTTTCCATTTTTCTTTAACCCGTTTTTCAATCTCCCATTACCTAAAACTCAAAAACAAATCACGTATATTTTTCTTCCGGGCTTTCCAAGGTAGTTCTCACATGCAGGAATCGTGCATTTTTCTACTTGAGTTTGATTGTGCTCTCGAATGTCCTTCTTCAATTCAACCATTGTCAACATTTTTATAGTTTTCACTACTGAAAGAGGTAAATAAATAACATGTTATATATAAAATTGCGCAGAATTAAATTTCTTACAAACTCATCGCAATCAAATAATCTTTTATTATTAGAACATTGTAATTTATGGAAAGAACTACAAACCTTCCATAAGCTCATATGGCAAAATCTTAAACCATCATCACTTTCACCGCAGCGCCGCCTAGGTGTAGATTTGTACGTTAGATCGCCAATTGGTCCAAGGATCAGTTAACGTTCGCCCAGTTAAAAAGCAGACCATTTAAACCAGGACCAGTTAGCGAACGATTACTGTACTCGGTGAGCTCAAGGCAGATCTATGTAACAAGGTGCGCCCATTCGCTAATCATATTTAACTCGAAACAACCGTCAAATTCGCGAAAATTTAAAGAAGACAGTTGTGCAATCTTAAAATTTGAATGGAGATTCTTAAGTTATTCGATTACTTAAAACACGACGCTCTCTTAACCATTTGGCTATATATTTCACAACACACAACATTTACAAAAACTCGCCATTATAATATAAAATCATCATCAGACACAATTCCAGTTCGATATTACGTAATACTGTATTGTATAGAATACATATTCGAAATAGAAAAATTAATTTTCATTCATTATTTTTGTTCGGAATAACTGAATGATGGAAACTCTTTAAAGCAGCCCTTTTTCAGCGGCAGCTTAAAGCTGTAAATAAATTTTATTTTCAATAATTCTATAATTTAGTTCTTTTATAAATTCATACAAACTGTAGTTTCCCTTAACAATTTCTATGGCAGACAAATTATTCAATTGATTTGCTGTTCGTTTTGCATCAAATCCAGGCGAAATTCAAATTTTAGTTGTAAATCACATTTTACATCCTATAGACCTTACTTTTCTTTATAATTTCTCGTCTTTTCGCCTCTTTAATTTCTGGTTTTATTCTCACTTTCAATATATAACTTTCGCTTTTGAACTTCTAATTGGCGATCTAACGCAAAACGTAAACGATCGGTGAGACATCTGGATTTTGTTTTTGAACTAAGAAAATGATGCTAATGTAACCTAAAACTCAAAAACAAATCACGTATATTTTTCTTCCGGGCTTTCCAAGGTAGTTCTGACATGCAGGAATCGTGCATTTTTCTACTTGAGTTTGATTGTGCTCTCGAATGTCCTTCTTCAATTCAACCATTGTCAACATTTTTATAGTTTTCACTACTGAAAGAGGTAAATAAATAACATGTTATATATAAAATTGCGCAGAATTAAATTTCTTACAAACTCATCGCAATCAAATAATCTTTTATTATTATAACATTGTAATTTATGGAAAGAACTACAAACCTTCCATAAGCTCATATGGCAAAATTTAAAACCATCATCACTTTCACCGCAGCGCCGCCTAGGTGTAGATTTGTACGTTAGATCGCCAATTGGTCCAAGGATCAGTTAACGTTCGCCCAGTTAAAAAGCAGACCATTTAAACCAGGACCAGTTAGCGAACGATTACTGTACTCGGTGAGCTCAAGGCAGATCTATGTAACAAGGTGCGCCCATTCGCTAATCATATTTAACTCGAAACAACCGTCAAATTCGCGAAAATTTAAAGAAGACAGTTGTGCAATCTTAAAATTTGAATGGAGATTCTTAAGTTATTCGATTACTTAAAACACGACGCTCTCTTAACCATTTGGCTATATATTTCACAACACACAACATTTACAAAAACTCGCCATTATAATATAAAATCATCATCAGACACAATTCCAGTTCGATATTACGTAATACTGTATTGTATAGAATACATATTCGAAATAGAAAAATTAATTTTCATTCATTATTTTTGTTCGGAATAACTGAATGATGGAAACTCTTTAAAGCAGCCCTTTTTCAGCGGCAGCTTAAAGCTGTAAATAAATTTTATTTTCAATAATTCTATAATTTAGTTCTTTTATAAATTCATACAAACTGTAGTTTCCCTTAACAATTTCTATGACAGACAAATTATTCAATTGATTTGCTGTTCGTTTTGCATCAAATCCAGGCGAAATTCAAATTTTAGTTGTAAATCACATTTTACATCCTATAGACCTTACTTTTCTTTATAATTTCTCGTCTTTTCGCCTCTTTAATTTCTGGTTTTATTCTCACTTTCAATATATAACTTTCGCTTTTGAACTTCTAATTGGCGATCTAACGCAAAACGTAAACGATCGGTGAGACATCTGGATTTTGTTTTTGAACTAAAAAAATGATGCTAATGTAACCTAAAACTCAAAAATAAATCACGTATATTTTACTTCCGGGCTTTCCAAGGTAGTTCTCACATGCAGGAATCGTGCATTTTTCTACTTTTGTTTGATTGGGCTCTCGATTTCTCTTCTTTAATTCAACCATTGTCAACATTTTTATTGTTTTCACTACTGAAAGAGGTAAATAAATAACATGTTATATATAAAATTGCGCAGAATTAAATTTCTTACAAACTCAACGCAATCAAATAATCTTTTATGATTATAACATTGTAATTTATGGAAAGAACTACACACCTTCCATAAGCTCACATGGCAAAATTTAAAACCATCATCACTTTCACCGCAGCGCCGCCTAGGTGTAGATTTGTACGTTAGATCGCCAATATCTTATAATTTCACCTTTGTTCTTTTTTCTATTCATTGGTTCAAATCTCCTGCTTTATCGATCATCAATCGACCAATCAAAATTAGGACGAGGACTAGGATAGGATTCTAACGAGGGGCATTATCACTACCCTGCGGTTTTGCGTCCAACAATTTTTTATTTTAGAAGTGTGTTAACCCTTTCCCGTACAACATCGAGTCTCACTCGTGGGTACTTGAATAACCTAGGGTGCTAGAACGCTCAGCAGGCTAGTGAAATCATTTGATTTGTGATGTATTAAATCATATTGGAAGGGGTTAATGTCATCCTGTAAATTAATGGCTGTAGAGTGGTTTTCACATTTTGACCCACCTGGCAGTATGTTAAGTACACCAAGGCGTTCTACTATAGGTGGACCGCAATGTCAAAATTGCTGTTCGGCCATTGCTCGTGAAAAAACAAATTTGCTTACAAAACAAGTCGTATCTTTTGGTGACAAATGCATTCGTTGGCAAAATAGCTGCTCGCGCTTTATTGTCGAATCATAACAGTGCAGAAGGATGTTTTAGTATATCTTTTCGCCTTTCTTTCCAAGCAAAATGTACTTCTGTTTGGCTCCCATCGGCGGAGTACTATCAGCTTACGGCGATGGTGACAAAAAATAATGCTGATTGTGGCTCCACTGATTTCGCTCAGGGAGGAGAAGAATGCTGTGCATATACCGGGAAGGAGATCCGGAAAGGGCCGTTACAAGTAATTGGCTAGAGCAAAAGGAGGTTATGCACTATATTCCACGAATATATATTTGCTTATTTTTTCCTTCAATTATTTTCCTTAGCGAGTTGACATTGAAATCATAACCACACACCCAAACAAAAAGTAAATAATTCTGAAAGTTACGTCTCGCTACTCGTCTCACGTCATGTCCTGAAAGTGTCAAGAACGAAACACCTATAGTTCAGCATCTTGATTTACACCAGCTTGAGAGTTTGGCAGTTCTCGCGAGTGACAGTGGTCGCAACCAAGGCGTCTAGAAGTATATACTAAGGTGGGCGTGAAAAACTTTTCGTCTCAATCTAAGTCATACGGAGTCAATTAAATTTATTTTTCAAGTTGATTTTGCATGAAAAAACTTGCAACCTTTTTACCCTTGCACTGTCAAATGTTTCTCGGATATTCGGTAGTTAGTTTCAAGACATATATTATTTTCTTCAATATAAAAAATTGTTATGGAGTACCGAATTCGATTGACGCAAGAATTTCATCAATCCACCATGAAATGACTGAATCCGTTTTTCATTAATTTACGAATCTTTCCATACCATCCATACAAATCTTAACAATTTTGCACGCTATTTACTAGCACTTACCCGAGTACTCTTCTGGCATACCTGGTCACTGTCTATTTACGTTGCTGAAAATCCATTATTATCTTTGACTAGTGATCCCCGATTTTTGAAATTAATCGTTCATCAGCTAATCGAATAGTTTTCAGTAGTTTGTTATTCGATACGATTAATCGGCCCAAATAATCGATTAATCGATTAATCGTCACACTGAGAGAAATAATTAGTTAGATTAATATTTCTCATTTGCTAGAAAGCCATATGGAATCAAAAAAGTGTTCATTCCACCTGAAAATCAATTATTATCTTTTACTCATTCCTAAAGTCGTAAACGAAGCTCAATTCCCGTTGACGGCATTGAGCTTCGTTTACGAACTTAGGGGAGCGTCAAAGATACTGATTTGTTTTCAGGATAAAACTGCAGCGACCGTACGTTTTTTTCTCTCTGAGTTTGGATCGATTAATCGACGTAAATTATTCGTTCGCTTCGATTATTGATTGTGCAGTATTCGTTCGATTAATAATCGATTTCTGTAGGAAGTATTCGATTAATCGATTAATCGAACGATTATCGGGGATCACTATCTTTGACGTTTTCCAAATTCGGAGCACGAAGCTCAGTGTCGTCAACACGAATAAACGGAATAAACATCAGAGCCACTCAAAAAGGAAACATAAACAAAGTGAACCATTGTTAAAATCTTCGTTTCCGAAAAAAGATAGATATGGTTAAGAAATCAATTGATTTTTAGCAACCAATATACTCATTTATGGAAAAATCTAATATCGTTTGTACATGTATAAACTTGTGGAATAATTTTTGAGGCATCTGCAGTTATAATATTGCTGACGAGCAAAAAACATTGTGCCTTCCAGCAAATATATAACAAAATGGAATATAGGTGGGTACTGGCATTGATGTTCTTAAACCGTAAATTTATATGTGGTATTTTTTTATGCAGGGAACAAATCCGATGGTTCTTAAAGCGGCTACATCAAAACGAGCACAAAATCGTAAATGTCGAGGAAAGGACCGATATCAGCCGTTCACCCCGCTCGGCCATCAATCTAAATAAGGTAGAGTCAACATTTGTTGGCACGATATGTTTTGTGACTTCGCTCATATTTTTTTCTCGTCAAATCAATAGATAAAATTCCAGCATATTTCGAAGCAACATTGTACAATATCATGTGAAAATGGACTGGCCACTTTAACGGATGAGACGGTGAGTTAACTCATCGTTTGAAACCAGGTATAAATATATTTGTTCCCATTATAGTCATCCTCCGGTACATTTGTGAACGATCGTAAGTTCAACCGCGATCATCCTGGTTCCGTGATTTTATCCGAAGGAGATCTGGTAGGGATCGGTACGTCATGTTTCAATCCACAGTCGTTCTACGAATCGAACGATAACGTTTTGCTGTACCAGGTCTGCAAGGATCGCAATCGGATTATTAGAGATGGCGATGTTGAAACGATTCTAAGCAGCGATGAAGAGCTGGAGGATATTGGTGCGAATGATTTACCACAAGCGCAAGAGGAGGTAAATCCAGTCAATCCATTCAATAGGGCACCTGTTTATCGGATAGTGGAACAAATTGACCTCTCATCTGACGATGAAGGTGTAAAATGCCAGGATTCTGTTGAACGAATGAGACGGCTAGATGAAGGAATTCTAGCTGAGACTGAGAAGAGGGCTATAGAGATGGAACAGAGTGAGAGAGAGGATGTGGTTGGACAAAAAACGAAAAAAATAGAAGAGCGACCGATCAACTTGGAAAATGACCAAAAACGATACTCTGGAAACGCACACGAATCCAATGGCAGCCACAGGCAAAACGTTGGAAACGAACAGGAAAGGAGAGATTGCACTGCCGAAGTAAACAATAACTCTTCACGCCAAATACCTCCGATTAAGCAAGAGGTCCAATCAGTTAGCGAACATTATAATGGTGAAAAAAATGATGAAATTGCGGAGCCGATGATTATCGATTTAGAACAAGAATCAGATCAAATTGAAGACCTGTTTCGCGATTCTTACGCGGCCCCCAGTCCGGAGCGAGAGAATATTATCTCGGTAGACGATAGCGATGAGGATGAAAACGATTTTAGTGAGCAGAAACTCACGCAGTCTTTTTACCGTCAAATAAAGCAGGAAGCCTTAGCTGCTGATTTAGAGGACGACGATGAACCGGAACCGGTACAGAATGATGAAGTGCCCAACATTGAAAATGTAGCCGTCGAACAGGTTTCTAAAGAAGTTTCAGCTTCTGTGCCAGTTTACATCTCCGATGAAGAAAACGAAGAAGACTTGGAGGATTCTAAACGATGGTTCATGCGTTTGTCTCAACGAAATTCTCCACTTAGAAGCAAACCAAAAGGTTCCGAAAGGAGTACGA
Organism: Toxorhynchites rutilus septentrionalis; assembly: GCF_029784135.1. NCBI lineage: Eukaryota > Metazoa > Arthropoda > Insecta > Diptera > Culicidae > Toxorhynchites > Toxorhynchites rutilus. Next base: position 213,582,592 of record NC_073745.1, on the reverse strand, counting down.
TTGCTTCCAAGGACAAATGCGGTATATTATGTTCCGTTGCTGTTCCTGCCAGTGTTGAACCGATCAGCATAGACGATTATTGCTCACGAGACCAGGAAATACCAACCGATGTGCTCGAGGGTCTCCTGGAAGGAATATGCGACGAGGAACCGCCGCCCGATTTGGGTTCTCACGGCAAAAGAAAAATGTCTCTCGAGTCAATTGACGATGGGCAGACTCATACGGAAGTTTCGAGTTCATCAAAGAGATCATTCGAAAAAAATCATCAACATCAGTCCAAGAAAGTGAGCGAGAATAAAGAAAACAATAAAAAGCGACACGATTCAGAGAGCGATAAGCACTCTCGTGTCCGAAAAAAGATGAAATCAATGGACTCAACTAGTTCAAATACTACCCAATCAACTGGGTTGAAACCGTCGGCAACGGAAGCCAGGCGAGCCAGTATACACGGGAAAGATATCAATAGTGCATCGAACGTTTGGATCAGCCGAAAAGTGCCATATGCTGAACCGCATCGAATTCATAAACGTGGGATGAATTCTAATGCTGGTAAGTGTAAATGCATACATGATTTTAATCATTGAGGGTGTCGACTGTCTGGAAAAACCTCGAAAATCAGAGAATATCAGAAAATTTCGTTACCAATCAAGGGAAAGATTCAATTTGTGAAACATTTTCACTGCTGTATATAATTCGATTAGAAATTCAATTATTGCGGTAATTGAAATGTTAATGATACAAAAGGTGTTTTTAACTAGCCAGGTTTTCTGTGTACATTTACTTCAGTGCATGTTGTTGCTTCTCCTATGAGTGGAGTTAAGCTTGCTTTAGAATAAACGATTTTTTCAAGTGCGAAATTTGTTCTTGCGATTTTTTTTCGCTAAAGTCATTCACATTGAATGACGAAATCATGCGAACCTGGCAAACTATCGTCCTTACGACGAAAACAAGTTGTACGGGATTGGTGAAACTAACTCACATTACTCACAAATTTGAGTCCAAACTTATCTCGAACTCGAGATAAGGCAATTTTTGAAAATTCAGTACAGTATCAATAGGAATTCGGAAAATTATTGATTATCCTGCAGCAAGCTGGAATATTGCTTACATCATTTCATCGATGTGAAGCTGGGCGATTTTGTTAATATCTTGTTGCACTCATCTTGATTGTCCTGTTCCAACTTTCTGATGCGAGCAAAGGCTACTGTCAAAGCAACGTGAATTCGTATTTTTTCGCAGCAAAAGATTCACTACTCTAATTCGTATTTAAGTTTGATTTTGCATCTTTCCTAGATATGCGCGTTTTTTTTTGAGAATTTTAACAGTGTTGCGAGGTACAAAAAATATATTTCTAATTTTTTTTTTAGAATGATGAGACCCATTACAGGTTTAGTTTATATTTAAATATGTATATTTATTTGTTTGTGTATTTATTATATGTGTTGGTATTGGTGATCTTTTTTGAGAATATTTCGAGAACTGCGCGGTATGAAAATATCTAGTAAATTTTTAATATTTTTTTAATTTCTATTTTTTTGTGATTTTCTAGCATTTTTGAATTTTTCCTATAATCTATAATTGTATTGTATTCATGTATTCGTAAAAAGAGCCCTAAATTTTATCACAATTTTCACAATCGAAAATATTCTAATATTTCTGATGATCTATAATATATAATAATACGGTACAGGAGTATCGGTAAATTTCTTCGCTTTTTTTCAAAACTTAATGCTTTATTCTGCAAAATACGTTACAAATTTAATATTCAAAGTATTGCCCAGCACAACTTTCTCCCATCTTTCTGGCGATTCGCGGAACTCTGCGGAGATAATCGGCCGGTTTGTCGGCTAAACACGAATCGATCCAATTTTTGACTTTATCAAAATTGGAGAAGTGTTGGTCAACCAGGCCATGTTGCATCGATCGAAATCGGTAGTAATCGGACGGATCAATGTCTGGAGAATACTGCGGGTGGGATAGGACCGCCCATTTCAGCGTTTCCAAGTATGTTTTGACCGGTTTCGCGACATGCGGCCGAGCATGTCGTGCTGCAAAATAACTTTATCGTGTCTTTGCTCGTATTGTGGCCGTTTTTCCTTCAGTGCACGGCTCATCAACACATCAACGCATCAATTGTCATCGTTAGAGGTCCCCCGTAATAGTTTCATTCGGTTTTAGCAGCTCATAGTACACCACACCCAGCTGGTCCCACCAAATAGACGGTATAACCTTCTGGCCGTGAATATTCCGCGCGGCCGTCGATGTTGATGCATGGCCGGGGTATCCATACGTTGCCCGACGTTTAGAATTGTCGTAATGGACCACTTTTCATCGCCAGTAACGATTCGATACAAAAAAAAAGTTCTTTTATGCCGTTGAAGCAGTTATCGCACGTGAAAAAACGGCGTTCGTCATCTCGTAGCTTCAATTCATACTGCATTCAACGTCCTATCTTTCGGATAATTCCCATTGCTTTTAAACGACCGGATATGGTTTGCTGAGCTACTCCAAATGTATCTGTAAGTTCTTGTTGCGTTTGTGACGGACCTTGATCGAGTAAAGCCTCCAATTCTTCATCTTCACACTTTTTGGCGGTCCGGAACGTTCTTCGTCTTTCAAGTCAAAATTACCACTTTTAAACCGTGCAAACCACGTCATAAACTTCCATCAAAATGCGATGACTTTCCACAACTCTTTTCTTTATATTGAAGTAATGAAAAAAAAAACACTCTCGTTGGTATGAAATTCGACATATTCGAAGTGGCAAGAACTGTGTTGTTTACTCTTCAACTTTCTGACGTATACTGAAAAAGACGCGCAATGACAGTAGCTTTCCAACGAATGTCTGGAAATTTGATTCACTGGAATAATAATCAAGTTACGCCATCTTTTGTAAAACCGAAGAAACCTACCGGTACATCTAATATGTTTCGAATTTTGATTGCACAACACTATGTTCCCTAAATATGTAATACATTCCGTCAAATTTATACCGGGAATTTGTGTTTTTAAAGAAAATACTTTATTTATCATCTAAATGTATATTATCGCCTTCAAAATATAGGGTTGGCGAAAAAGAAATGTCGTATCTCTGATCGAAGTTTGACGCTTTATTTAACCTACTCAAAATTATCCAATTTAAGTCAAATATGCGCCGTTTTGTTCGCAAACTTGTTGCCATTTAGAAGGCAACTTCATTATCCGCCCCTTATAAAACCCCCCTCCTTATTTGCAAAAAACTCAGACAGCCAGTTTCCGCAAGCCTCTTATGAGGCCAACTTAGTATCACCAAGAGCGTTTTGCATGGACGTGAAGAGATGATAATCACTTGGAGCCAGGTCCGGACTATACGGTGGGTGCAATAGGACATCTCATCCGAGCTCCCGTAGCTTCTGGCGGATCATCAAAGATGTGTGAGGCTGAGCGTTGTCCTGGTGGAAAACAACACCATTCCTAACGGTCAAGCTGCTCGCAGTAGAGAACCGAGTTGAGGGTCTGGCCATAGTTGAGCAGCTCATAGTGGATGATTCCCTTCCAATCCCACCAAACACACAGCAAAACCTTCCTGGCCGTCAATCCGGGCTTGGCGATGGCTTGGGCCGGCTCACTGCGCTTCGACCACGACTTTTTTCGCTTTAGGTTGTCGTACGTGGCCCACTTTTCATCACCAGTCAAAAATGGGTCGAGTTCGTTCTGTTTCAGCAGTGCATCGCAGGCGTTGATTCGGTCTAAAAGATTTTTTTGCGTCAACCCGTGTGGCACCCATACATCCAGCTTTTTTTTGGAATCCAATCTTCTGCAAATGGTTCCAAACGGTTTTATGGTCTATACCCAGTTCCTGGCCAATCGAGCGAGTGCTCACATGCCGGTCTACTTGGATAATTCCAACGATTTTATCGGTTTCCACGACGATTGGCCTACCAGTACGGGGTGTATCTTCAACAGCCACTACATCAGAACGAAATCGATAAATATCCATAAACTACACGAATTTTTTCGGCCGTCTTCGTTGCAGTTTTACTTCGCAGGTAGTAAAACGTAAAATATGGCGAATTTCTTGCTTGGTGGACTCCATCTTTGACACGCTATAACTTGAGGCTGAAAAGGACAATCACAACACTGTCAAAACGACACTTGTAGCACAGATTATCGTCTTTAAATAGCCTTATAGTATGACCCGATGCGATAAGTATAATACAAGATGCGTTTAAGTGTTGCCATATATTGACAATATACGACATTTCTTTTTCCCCAACCCAATATGTCTCTTCTGAATCAGTTTCATTTTCCAACGCAAAATCCATTTTTATTGCTGTATTCATGAATTGCCTTAGAATAGTACGGTCAATACTCGATACATTATGAAAAATTCATAAATATAAAAAAAACAAGTACGAACACAGCAGTACTGTGTCTCAAAACTTAATTTGATAATTCCAAAAATTCAAAACCTTCTAAAATTCTGAAAAGACCGCATATCAAAAATAGGTACATTCAAATGAGAACTATGTTTTAATGGATCTAAAAATAAAAAAAAATCAAAATTTTGAAATACCAAAAAATTACTTTAATTTTAAAATTTTTATTTTCTATACAAAAAAATTATAATTTGTCGTGGTACATCATAATGAACGTACTTTGAGTATTTTCTCGAATTTCCATTACCAAGCCTATTGAGTATGACGTGAAAAGAAGAAAAACTACATTTTTGACGACAGCTCTTATAGTGAACCATATAGGGTTTAAAAAAAATTACTTAATTTTTCTAATTTGATACCTTATACAATATTTTCCATAGCGCTGGTAATAAGATTTGGAGGCACTTTTCACGAACACACGAATGCAATATAATTATAGATTTTAGGATAATAACATTTTTTTTCAACATTTCAAGATTTTCTTTAGTACTTTAATTTTTGATGAAAATATTTTTTAATAATATTTCTCGATACACCATAGTAAGTTGCACTTTCAGTAAAAAAAATTGCACGAAAAACATTAAAAAGTACGTTTTTTACCATAGATCCTATGTTGAACCTCATAATGGTCCAAAAAATAGTCAAAATTTCTTATTTATTACCCTATAGAATATTTTCCATAGAGCGGGTGATTTGGTTTGGGAACACTTTTACTTCCATTCCCGGGCAGGCCCTTTCTGCATAACTCAAGAACCAATCAAGCAAACGGAATCAAATTTGTCTTGTGGAGGTATTAGAGAGCACGATACGTTTCTATGGTGTTTCGACAATCAAGTTTTTTAATTATCTAAAAAACCAATTCCTCTTTTATCACGAATTTTCGATTTTCAACATAAAATACTGCTAGCAGAAAGCTGCCAGCTTAGAACCAATGTGTATGTGTGATAGATGAAAATATTCTAAAGACGTTCTAGTGGGGGTGAACATTGAAAATAATAATGACTGAATAATTTGAAAAGAAAATCCGCGAAGCCCATCTAAAGGCGGGCTTGGGCTGTAGAGGGTTATGGTTGGAGTGGAGGCAAATGTCTGCGAGAGTTAATCAAACAAAGGGGTGAGCGTAAAACTCGAGGAAGGAATCGTCCGATTTGAGATGTCATCATCCTATTATAATATCATTCCATGAATAGGAGAAATATGTTATTTGCGAGTGATTGAAAAATCTTGAACGATAATTGCGTGTGAAAATCGTTTGATATTACAATGACGAGTGTTGGTAGAAGTACTAGGAAGGTACTAGGGGTGCACTCGTGGTCGAGTGGTTAGCGTCTGACATTATCATGCCGGGTGTTCGGGTTCGATTCCCGTTCTGGCCGGGGGATTTTTCGTCAAAAAAATTTCCTTCTTGCCCCTCGGAATACATTCAAGACGTGATATTTGGCTTAAGGAATCTCAACTAAGTATTAATAAATGACGCTAGTTAATGCATACGTTGAGACGGTAATAGTTCCAAAAGGAACGTTAACGTCATTCAAGACTAGGAAATTTATAGTGAAAGGAAATTGTAAAGAGTCAAGGGGCTGTCCACATACCACGTGGACAGAAAAGCATGATTTTAGACACCCCCTTCCCCTCCGTGGACAAGGGTGGTCATTTCTTATACCCCTCCCTCTGTTGTCCACGTGGACATTCCTACAGTTTTTGGAAAAACAAATCAAGAAAATTCTATTTTTTCGCTTAAATTTTGTTTCAACTTTGTTTCTACTTTCTATTCCATGTTTTATTCATATTATCCATATTATATATAGAATCACTGGTCCTTGGACCAGTTAAAAAGCCGAATTTCGTAAACAATCAACGCCATATTCGAATGGAAGATTTGCTGTGAGGGACATTCGAATGTAATTTGAAAAGTTATGAAAATTGACATTATTTTCGCTTGACAAAAACATTGATTAAATTACAGAAAAATAATTTCCTCAAATTATATTTCATACCTGTTGTCGCACTCAGTGTGAAACTTCCATTGGAATCTTTTTGTTTATCCAATTTCATGATCAACGCGAATCAAACAATTTATTGAAGTTCCCCTCGATTTTATTTGACGTTTAACATGCCGGACCAGTTAAAACGCGAATGCCGATGACTGGTTTTCCCTTTTCGCAAAGTTAGTGAATGTTTACTGTATTAGTCTCAGGTCTAGAAAAGAACGCTTCAGCTAGACCCGATGTCATCCAATTCATTCACAATTTTTACTGCCAGCCTAGTTAACACATTAAGGATCGCGCGTTTTGAGGCAAACTTGAACGATCCATTTGTTCAGATTCCACGAATGAGATCGTTTCCTTCGATGTGGATGAGACGAAGGCGAGCCATCAGTAGGCCTTGTTAAATTCTTGGCAAACCAAGGATTTACCCTTCAAGTGTAGAAAACACGGGTTATTTCGTGATCCAACCGTAACAGACGGAATGCGAAACACGAGAAAACTCGTGAGCGGTCCGCAATCTGATGGTGTTAATATAATATGTGATCACTTGTTTTGCAATGATCGAAATTTCAAAACAGCCATATCCTATATTTACGACCTTGAAATTTGAATAATTTTTAAGAAATTTGTCAGGTGGTTTTGGATGAGATTGAAATCAATGTTCAATGAAAAACAAATTTACAAAAAAACTGGAATCAAAAATCGGACAAATCGAAAAAAAAGATCGATTTTCGTGATTTTTTGAGTACAAATAATTGACTCAAAAAATTGAAAATCAGAGAGAAAAACATCAATCTTCTGAACATCGATCCCAGAGCGCCCAATCCTAGTGGGAATTCATCGAGATTAGTGGCTTGGTAAAAGCTCATAACACAGATTTGCTTCCAGTCTCACCAAACCCACACCATGACTTCCTTCAGGCGGAAACCTGCTTTGGGGTTCAATTCACATGCCCACGATTTCTTTAACTCAACATAATTTTGATTTATTTGCCCTTCACAATTCGCTACAAATATGTATTTCCGTTTTTAGTTCACTGTCAGATGTTAATAACATGCGCCGAGCTTGAATTGCTTCAAAAATTTCGGCTACTTCTTTGGACGATTTTGACCGCTCTTGTATTTCTTGAGCTTGGGTAGACTGTACAATTCGTAGTTGCTCTTCGTGATTGACCTGAACCAATCAAATTGCACACAGAACACTCAGAATGACGCTTGGGACTAGCAAATCATTCTCGTTGTGCAATTTTCGGTGATTCGAGCTTTAAATGGTCAATAACGACGCCGGCCACGTCCTTACAGTCACCAGGGGAAGGGAAGGAATGTTAGTATGACATTCGCCGCCCGAAGGCCAGAAGGGTCGCCTCTATAGCGTGGTTCCCTAGCGTTTATCATGGGAGGGATAGTTGTTAGTGGGGAGAGGTAAAAATCTGGATTCACTGAGGTAAGTGATGTGATTATATAAACGCGTACTCTTAACTATTCGAGGAAATGAAATTTCGAAAATAATATTCTATCTGACCTGAGAAGGTCACTGAGAATGCTCATTCAAAAACTCTCGAACTATGTATTTTAATTCGTCACTCGTATTGCATTTTACTTTTTCTCAACTGTTTTGACCGAGGATATTTTTGGCAACCTGAGAAGGTCGCCGAGAAACTCTTTTCATATTCCTCGAGTAGACGATATATGTTCAAACTTGATAAGGTCACGGAGAGAGTTTCTGACTTAGGGGTTTATCCATTACTTTCTCTGCATTATAACCATTGATCACTGGTGCGCCAAAAAATTATTAGAGGCTTTGGACCCTCTGCTCTGATTCCCAATAATTCCAGTTCTAACTAAGAATAGATCAACAGCAGTAAAAAACAAAAAAACAAAAAAAAGCCAAGAACATAAGAACAATCCCAATCGCGCAGCCCGCCATGATGCGAAAAAAAGGCTGAAAGAAACCAGCCCTCCAACTCCATGCCGCGTCCGTACATAGAGCT